>NC_090265.1:219102678-219420000 GCF_040414725.1 Anabrus simplex | reverse complement strand
TATCGCGCCGCCACATCGCTCCCACGTCGCCCGGGAATGATTCCAGGAACATGCAGCGGAGGTCCAACGACTGCTACGGCCACCCAGGAGCCCTGGTATGAACCTTATCAAGCATATCTGGGATGTCCTGGAACGCAGGCTCCGAGCCATGGATCCTGCACCCACGAACAGACCAGCATTGGCGGCCGCTCTGCAAACGATTTGGTGTCAGCCGCGTCCAGAGGACTACCAGGGCCTTGTCGACTCACTTCCACCGCGTCTCACTGCAGTTCGCAGGGCCAGAGGAGGCCCCACGCGCTATTAGGTGACTATCCCATGACATTTGCTAAGTCAATGTACACCGCCTAATGCCATCTCCCCCTTACCACTTCTCGGCTCCACCAACCGTTTTTCCGCTCCATTGGCTTTTTGAACTCATGCAAGGCACACGATACCGCTCGCAACGTTACATTATGTAATTAGATGATTCATGCAGTATTTCTGATCTTATTTCCGGGTAACTGTTACATTTACGGCATGATGTTACAACATCTATATGTAAAATAAGAGTTTTGTCTGTACATTGTTCAGAATTTTAAAAGAATGGTGCTTCTGTATCGGTCGTATCGACGGTAACGAGGATATGCACTTTTTAATTGTCCATCATCTCTGTATGTTTGTATGTATGTACGTACGAACCGCTACGAATAAAACAGCGTCTGTCTTATTACTCTTATATATTTCAGAATTACCCAATAAATGCAAATGCACACACACACATACAATTCTATTCAGCCATGAATGAACACACTCACTACTTGCTGTCTATTTACAAGTCTCTCTTCTTTCGGCACAGCAGGTGGTCCGGCCCGTTGGTATTACCTGGGGACGGCTATAACTCTTACTTTCACTTCTCCAAGTCCAGTCTCCCCATACAGCAGCTGTGTGTAGACCGCATGGTTTGAACACAGCGCTACTGGCTACACAACACATGCTGAATATTCCTTCGTTCGACTCCAGAGACCATCCAGTAATTCAGACAATCACATGCAGTGCACAACTAAACAGCAACAGCACAACAGTATTCAACAGCAGGACGATACTCACAACCGCGAAAATCAACACAGGTCCAATTACCCTCACACTCGTGATAACTGCTTCAATGGCTGATTCATGGCGGTCCTCAATCCCAGAATTACACACACACATACATACACACACAGTACTCTAAGGCAGTATACAATCTTCTGTCCCATATGTCATCTTCAGTCCGGCTACTTGTAGGACACTCCGACACAACCACCACAACTCGTTCAGACCCCGGTGGGACTCTAGCGACAGCCAACACCTCTGCTGCATTCAGCCCAACCACCGATTCTCAACACACTGGGTCTCGTACTAACACCAGAACTGAGTCCCACAGTGGCTTCGAGTCCAACACTGATCGCGAGTCCAGCACCAATATTGACTGACTGTCCGCGGCTAGTCTCTCTTTTTACAGCTCGGGTGATGTGTACCAGAATATTCGCGACGTAGTTAGAGACGAAACATTCGCGTTGCATCTCCCAGAAACTAACAGATAAGCGAGCCGATGAGAACAATACAGGAAAAGGCCGGCCCCGTCCCACAGGCTGGCTAAGTCACTAGCCCCTTCCTGGAATTACCGAAAGGGCCTACCTCGTGGCTGGCATGTAACGGTATATATGTAAGTGTGTGTGTGTGTGTGTGTGTGTGTGTGTGTGTGTGTGTGTGTGTGTGTGTGTGTGTGTGTGTGTGTGTGTGTGTGTGCGTGTACGTATGTATGTAAGCGCATCACGAGAATATGACTGAAGAGAATGTAATGAAAATCGGTATCTAAAGTCGGGAAATGAGGCTCTATAATCTAGGTCATAAAATTTTTATTCACGCTGAGTTTATAGGAAGGCCTAAAATTTCATTTTCAAATATCTATGTTATTAGTGGTCCTATCGATAAACACTACATAACTCAAGTTATATAGAACAAAATTTCCGGTCATTTATCTCTTATGCGGTTTTACCGTATTGACTATGATAATAGAATTCATGAATTGGAAAGACTTTTGCTACTTAGTTCATATCAACACCGAGCATTGCTAACATGGAAATATTGTTCTATAGTACTAACTGGCGATGGCTTTTGTCATGATTACCTTAAGGTGTAAAACCGTGTGGTCATCGGTCCATATCGACCAAGAAAATTGTGAAAATTATAAAAGTGAGAAAAACCGCAAAGGAACGATCAATTGAAGAATAAGACATAAGGGAGTCATGAAAAAAGGAAGGACTCCCTTTAGATCAGATGGCCTATTATCACGGAGTCGGAAGAGAACTAAATGTGAATGCCTACAATATCGAAAGCTCATAAAACTGATCGACAATAACATTACATCGACCACTGTTGTGATTTGATTTGTCTCATCTGCTTCCACTCATCTCCGATAGATGGGATTACTGCTGCATGCCCGAATATTGGCTCAAAGTAGCTGGGGAGTTGGACAACTTTGCATATGCTATGTGACTGTTCCGTCAACGACGGGTACTGCAGCTAGTTTACAACATACTCCAAGCCATGAGTGCGGGACATCACTGCATTTATTTGTTTTCGGTTTAAGGCGAGTCTTGACTGAAATGTTCCGATTTTCGGCCAAAAAATCGAGTTTTCCATTTTAACCTTCAAAACCCCTAATTCGTCATCTTTTGTCTTAACGCTATTTTAAAGCTCTTAATGTTGGATTTAACGCGTACCGGCACGGCGTATATACGCCCCTTTCTCTCACGTTGTCAGGTAATATTCGGCTCAAAGTTCTTTTGAACTACAGTTTCAATTGTCCCGCTGGAATGTATTTACCTTGTAGCAGGCCTACGATGTACATAAGAAGGCACACAAGTCTGAGGGAGTAACTTACATTCCATAGCAGTTTTAATGCAACCATGTTTCTTAAAACTTTCAATTGTATTTATTTATTTATTTATTTATTTATTTATTTATTTATTTATTTATTTATTTATTTATTTATTTATTTATTGCTTAAAATATTATCAGCTCATTACGATATATAAAATGCTCCTTTCGACAGATTTCTTATCAGATTCACCTGAAATTTTCTGATAAAGTTTCAATATGTACATGAATTAAAACTAGTTCTGATTTTTTTTTATCAGTTGAACATTACCTTGGTCCGCCTCTGTGATGTAGTGGTTAGTGTGATTAGCTGCCACCCCCGAGGTCCGGGTTCGATTCCCGGCTCTGCCACTAAAATTGAAAAGTGGTAAGAGGGCTGGAACGGGGCCCATTCAGCCTCGGGAGGTCAACTAAGTAGAGGTGGTTTCCATTCCCACCTCAGCCATCTTGGAAGTGGTTTTCCGTGGTTTCCCACTTCTCCTCCAGGCAAATGGTGGGATGGTACCTTACTTAAGGCCACGGCCGCTTCCTTCCCTCTTCCTTGTCTATCCCTTCCAATCTTTCCATCCCCCCACAAAGCCTCTGTTCAGCATAGTAGGTGAGGCTACCTGGGCAAGGTACTGGTCACCCTCCCCCGTTGTATCCCCGACCCAATATCTCACGCTCCAGGACACTGCCCTTGAGGCTGTATAGGTGGGATCCCTCGCAGAGTCCGAGGGAAAAACCGACCCAGGAGGGTAAACATATGAATAAGAAGAAGAAGAAAAGAAGAAGAACATTACCTTGATACTGTTATTCCTAAAATAGCACCAAACTTGAGTTTTTTCTATTGTACGAATAATGAAAATTTGAAAAATGTACCGTATATCTCCAATAGTATATAGCTGATAGAGTTATTACGAAGTATATTGTTGACAATTCTGTCAAATTATAACCCGAAAATAATCAAAACTGTGCCGCAAGGAACATTTTCCTTACAACATATAAAATATAAATATTACTAGTTAATAACTTTGCAACAATCAACTTCAACTTTTTCATGGTGCTCTATCTTAGTGTGTTTCAAATTTGGTTCCTTTTTTTTACAAGTTGCTTTACGTCGCACCGACGCAGATAGGTCTTATGGCGACGATGGTACAGTGAAGCGCTAGGAGTCAGAAGGAAGTGACCGTGGCTTTAATTATGGTCCAGCCCTGGCATTTGCTGGTGTGAAAATGGGAAACCACGGAAAACCATCTTCAGGGCTACCGACAGTGGGATTCGAACCCACTATCTCCCGGATGCATGCTCACAGCCGCGCGCTCCTAACCGCACGGCTAACTCGCCTAGTAATATTTACTTTACTCTCTCTCTTTCTCTCACTCTCTCTCTCTCGTCGTTAGCATTACGCGATCTCTCTTTCTTTCTCTGCTCTCCACTTGAGCTCGACGTTGTATCTAATTGCTGGTTGACTCCCAGTCTCGCAGCCTAGACAGCAGGAAGGGAGAAAGGACTTTGTAATTACGTTTGTATGACTCACGTCCCCACAATCAGCACCATTACCCTTGCATATTAAAATTTCCGTTCTAAGAACACGCAACGCATAAGGAGCCACTGACGAAGGAAATTCATGCATCTAAATAATTAGAAGCGAATATAATTGACCAAAAGTACGTTCTATTTAGTCATAAAATTAATGATGATTAACAATGAGGAGGATAGACTGACAACATTCGTGTTTCTAAAGAGAAACAAGTTATAATTATTCTATTACACGTAAACTATTCTGGAAGTTAGTTCTTCATTTTATTGCCGAGAAACAAAGGCAAATAACTAGTTCAAACTTCGTGTACCAGTTTATTTGTAGTTCCAATAATAATAATAATAATAATAATAATAATAATGACCTCAGATAAAATGCCATTTTACTCTATTTAGGCCACCTGCGAGTAAATTTCGAATGCATTTCCTAATTCAACAATACAATTTTCAGTGCTCAAGAATTGAATCACAGCCAACTTTGTGAGAAACTAGATACAAATTCACTCATCCATTTGAAAAGTAAGATTTCATTGTGCCGGAACAAAGCCAGTCTCCCACAGTTTAGGTACCGTGCCTGTTTTCATGTACAATAATCTCACGGCAGGTAATGCAGTGGTAGACTTGCCAGTCCAACAGAAATCATCCAAACGTACTGAATTACTGGACAAGGGAGTAGACGTGTGCGAGCATTCAACTGAAGTGGTCAGAAATACAAACCTATAGAAGTCCACTAAGGGACTGTGTTATATGTAGGATTATCTACATGGATTTCTGTAGATAGAAAGCACAGAATCTCAGGGCTCCCATCTATGAAATTTTGTCTCGCAAGACTTCTTTCAAGTGTTGCAAGCTAACGACATAAAGTCACCAGGCAAAGTGGGTCAGACGGTAAAGCGCTAGCCTTCTGACTCTAGTTGGTAGGTTCAATCCTGGCTCAGTCCGGTGGTATTTGAAGATATTCAAATACGTTAGCCTCATCTTGGTAGATTTGCTGGCACGTAAAAAACTCCTGCGGGACAAAATTCCAGCTCCTTAGTGTCTCCGAAAACCGCCAAGTAGTTAGTGGAACGTAAAAACAATAACATTAATTATTGACATAAATTCATCCCAGTGAATGACATTAAATGTTACTGGCTT
Source organism: Anabrus simplex (assembly GCF_040414725.1). NCBI lineage: Eukaryota > Metazoa > Arthropoda > Insecta > Orthoptera > Tettigoniidae > Anabrus > Anabrus simplex. The sequence continues at coordinate 219,414,441 of NC_090265.1, read as the reverse complement.
CAGGGTGGACACAAGTCTAGGTACACCATGCCATAATTGTAGAAATGCTTTCTCTGGCCCCTCTAGCAGCGTACTCTGCGTCCCTCCGACAAAATTAAGTCAGACTTTACCACTGTCCCACAGAGATTCTCTTCGCTGCTATATGTCGGAAATTTGAACGTTAAAATTGGTATGCGGAGCACGTAAAAGGTACCACACCATGAGCTCTGAATTATTATTATTATTATTATTATTATTATTATTATTATTATTATTATTATTATTATTATTATTATTATTATTATTATCTGTACTGAGTGACCAGAACCTAATCTAAGAATGTGAGGAAAATCAATTGATTACTGTCGTAAACCAACGGCCGTAGCCGTGTTGAAACACCGGATCCCGTGAGATCTCCGAAGTTAAGCAACACTGGGCGTGGTCAGGAGTTGGATGGGTTGCCACGCGCTGTTGGTGGGGGGTAAGGGAATGGAGGAGCGGAAAGGAACTGGCCACCCTACCGCACGTAAACTCCGGCTCAGGAACACCTCTGCGGAGGTTCGGACCTGCCTTCGGGCAGAATAACCCTTACCTACTGTCGCAAGGATAGAAGATCCACGAACACGTTACGTCCAACGCGTGCACGATTCTGCGATAGGGCCACACAGCCTTTCGGAGTTTCACAACATAGGCCCTTTCTAATGGGTCTTATTACAAAACTGATGACGTTCATGCCTATGTAGCATTGTACCTGTTGGCCTTATATGCTGAACACATCGAGGATTGTTGCGTTTCTGTCTCGAGTTCGAGCAAAGAGAACAGGTCAGTCAAAGTGACCTACGTCCTGTGGAGAACGATGGCCTTGAAAATGTAATCATATTATCCACTACTTCTCAGCGTTCCCAACGTTTTGTAACAGCCTAATAAATGAAAACGGACTTTAGAGGGTTGGTGTTTACTTTCCCCTTAGTGCATATTTTGTAAGCTTGCTATGACTTGTTTGACATGAAACAAATCAAGTTTTAGACGGTTCACAAAGATTTGACTACCTTTCGAACTCCTGAATATCTTCTTATAAATGTCAGTTTCGAAGCTCAAAATATCTGCAATAAGAATTTCCTAACTAATCTAACGTACTTACCCAACTAAACTTGCGTAACTTACCTTTGGATTACTCATATCCAATGGACTTTGGTGTGTAAAACTCAGCAGTATTATGACCAACATTTCAGCAAAGTTTTCAGTAAATTCAAGCATACCTGTAACACAAGAAGAAACAGGTATATTGATACCGATGTGATCTCACAACAAATAACAAAAAATAATGTAGTCAAGTCTTACTTCTTTCCGATTTCGGTTGTTGCAAAATTGTATTGCTTAAGGATGTATTATCTAACAAATCAATGAAAGAACATCATAATGTCAGGTTAAAAATTTAATTAATAATATCTAAATACAATGAGCATATCATTTCATAATTTTTACTTTCTAGGAAACCTGTATACATTCATTCACCGTTTTCAAAACCGCGTTAATTTTACCTCTCTCTCTCTCTCTCTCTCTCTCTCTCTCTCTCTCTCTCTCTCTCTCTCTCTCTGTGTGTGTGTGTGTGTGTGTGTTAATTTTGCTTCCACCAGGCGAGTTGGCCGTGTGGTTAGGGGCGCGCGGCTGTGATCTTGCATCCGGGAGATAGTGGGTTCGAATCCCACTGTCCGCAGCCCTGAAGATGGTTTTCCGTGGTTTCCCATTTTCACACCAGGCAAACGTTGTGGCTGTAACTTAACTAAGGCCACGGCCGCTTCCTCCCAACTCCTAGGCTTTTCCTATCCCATCGTCGCCATGAGACGTATCTGTGTCGGTGCGACGTAAAGCCACTAGAAAAAATGTTTCTGTCATTATACCACAATTGCTAGGTAAACATATTCCAGCTGCCATGAAATACACCAGAATTATTTGTCCGGCTCCTTGGTTGAATACGTAGTTGGAGTCGTTGCCTCCGGTTCAGAGGTTCCCGTGTTCTATTTCCGGTCACGTCTGCTTAATTCCCCTGCCTCGGGAACTAGGCATTTGTGTTTGTCTCAGTACATACCTCTCCATATACACACAGAACACACCACACTACCAACTACCACAACAACACTCAATAGTGAATGCTTCCCTCCACAGGGTTACCGTCACGAGGGGCATTCATTCGTAAAACAAGGACAAGCCCACAGTTCTCACCCGCAACCCTACCAAGGTACGGGAGGAGCGGTGGAAGAAGAAAAATACACTGTAAAATATTTTATCAATGAATCAAATTTCGTCACGCATAACTTATTAAGGATGCATCTTTATCAAGTATAGTAAAGGAGCAACGCGGAATCAAGGAAAGATGACATTTTCAGATATGTACTGTAGCACATCATGTAAGAATACAAGGTATACCAGGTGATGTGGAGCAGAGACATAAAAAAAATACTTAGGGTGTTTTCGGATAAAGTACTCCTGTGGTGGACAAAATGTCACCGGCACAATGACAGATACTTTGAATTCTGAATGGCTAGGTGGAAATTGAATTTCGCCAGAAGAAATATGCAACTTTGAGGCCACAATTTAAAGGAGAGTGGTACCTGAACCAAGTATGTGTACAAGGTGACAATGTCCTAGAAAATTATTTCGTTACAACAATGCTAAAAGTAAAAGAAGGAAGGTGTAATCATTGGTACAAATGACCAGTACGTATGAAATTTTCTTTCACTGCAAACTCTAATTTACGAGCAACAGGAAAGAGAGATGATGCAGAAATGTTTGCATGGCTTTCATCAACATCTCTACAGAGAACCACAAAAATTATGAAGTTGAGAGAATCAAGCTCGTCATCAAATGGTGTCCACTATAGCGATGAAGAACCACTGGCATTTTTCCTCGATGTCAGATTGACTGTGCATCAGTATAAGCTTGTTCAGGCTCAGACAAAAAATAGAAACTGCAAGTAATTATCCGTCTTATTACAAAATTCAAAACTCAAAAGAATTGTGTTATCCGTCGACAGAAGCAATTAGAATGCAGCAAAGAAATGTCCACCCATTCTCTCTTCGAATTCTTTCATTGACAAACTGAACAAATGGACAAGTTCTTCTTTGTTACGTTTCTAGAAGTTTCACCCAACATTCGATCGTGACCACCATGCCCAACTGTCAAGTCAGTGGCGTCAATAACAGGTGAAAGTCAATATTTGATATTCGTGTGACCTCCGTTTCTTGAAACAAGTTCCCTTATTCCTCGGATTTTCACCACATGAAATCGTTTCAGTATTCCTTATTGCATGGGTATTTTCTTTTGTTCTTTTTCATCGTCATCAACCTCTCGCTTAAGTGCTACATAAAAATGAGTCGGTTTGTCACACTGAGATCTTAAAATTTCTCTCTCTCTCTCTCTCTCTCTCTCTCTCTCCGTTCTTTTTGAGTTGTGCTACCACTTGAAGTCTCATCCATGATAACGTGAAACAATTGGCGGTAGGCTGTCACTATTGACTTACATCAATGAGATTCCAACGTTGCCCACGAGCAAGTTCTTCAATCACGTCCAATTGTCGAACTTTCAAATCCACTGGTTCACTTTTATATTCTAGCAACGTCGTACTTGACGTAGATGCACCTTCATTTACTTCAAAGTAGTAAATTCTTTTCGCTGTTTCCATTTCTCATAGTAACGCCTACCATGCTCCTTTCTTTTACTCCTTCATCATTCACTTTTCTCCTTTCAACACGTTCTATTGCACATTTTTTTCCGAATCCCAATCAAATCTTTCTTTCCCATTATTAAATTTGTTATTCTATACTACAGACCACGATGTACTCACAACAGCTAACCTCCAACTGAGCGCGCGAGTCAACACAGCGCCATCTTGTAACGGAGTATGCGTGTGACGTCACATATTTTGCACAAATTTTACCTTACTTTGAAGCGCTATTTCATGAAAAGTACGTTGTAGATTTTTCTTTTTTTCAACAGATAGCCTTCTCTTTCATCTGTTAATTGAGACAGTAAACGTGATCGTAAGTTGAATTCTCTTGGCGATGCACGCGTTGTACCCAAATACTAAAAGCGTCTTAACATTTTTATTTCCACGTAGCCGTTGTCGAGGAACGTAAATCTACGTTAATAAATGAAATACTGTACAACTGGACAGTACAAAAAGTTGTGCACACAAGAAAGCATTCTTCTGTACTGCAAATTAATAATAATGAAATAACCGCATTCAAGTAACAACGCCGCTTAACGTCAGCATAACTACTAACTCCCCCACCCGCAACCGAAGCGCAGCCTACATTTAATAAGCTCAAATACGTTCCTTGGAACTGATTTAGAATAGGACGAGGACAAAGTAGTCATGAAGGCCCTTGGAGGAGTGGAAGGTTAAGGCTTCCACCATTGTTAACCTCGGCACGTGGTGGGGTAGAGTGGTTAGCTCTACGCCCGGCCGCTTTTGCCCCCAGAAATTAACCTGGTACTAATTTTTGGTGTAGGCTGAGTAAACCTCAGGGCCATATGCACCTCCAGAAGTGGAAATCTCGTTTCTTAAATTTTACAACTTCTTGACGGGGATTCGATCTCACGTCCTTCCGGGCGAACCGAGCACGTCTTTACCACATCGGCCAGGCAGCCCCTCCATCCTATCACTTATCATATATAACAGTTTTGCCTAGTAACAAGTATTTTACTGTAAAAACAATGAGGTAATATTTAACTGTTAGGTTCTGCAGTTTGCCGAATCTAATTTTGAATAATATTTATCATCATCATCATCATCTGTTTACCCTCCAGGTTCGGTTTTTCCCTCGGACTTAGCGAGGGATCCCACCTCTACCGCCTCAAGGGCAGTGTCCTGGAGCTTCAGACTCTTGGTCGGGGGATACAACTGGGGAGTATGACCAGTACCTCGCCCAGGCGGCCTCACCTGCTATGCGGAACAGGGGCCTTGTGGAGGGATGGGAAGATTGGAAGGGATAGGCAAGGAAGAGGGAAGGAAGCGGCCGTGGCCTTAAGTTAGGTACCATCCCGGCATTCGCCTGGAGGAGAAGTGGGAAACCACGGAAAACCACTTCCAGGATGGCTGAGGTGGGAATCGAACCCACCTCTACTCAGTTGACCTCCCGAGGCTGAGTGGACCCCGTTCCAGCCCTCGTACCACTTTTCAAATTTCGTGGCAGAGCCGGGAATCGAACCCGGGCCTCCGGGGTTGGCAGCTAATCACGCTAACCACTACACCACAGAGGCGGACAATATTTATCAACTACCTGAAAAAGAAAACATATGATAACAGAATTATGCCCGTGAAAGAAACACCTTAATTTCCAGATAGTTTTTAAATTTATTTATTCAAATTACTTTTGGCAAACTGATCAACCTAACAGTTACTTAAAAAATGAACATAATCAGATTCTATTAGATCACACTCAAGAATATTTCGAAGTGTATAGACATTAATGTTTATATCCTTAAAGTCTTGAAATTTGCAACTGATCTTAATGAAGTCCTCATTTTTCTCCATTCTGCCATAGAATGGAAGTTGATCCAATAGCGGTTCTCTGTCGTTGGCGTGAGTCCATCTACCTAGGATAGACGATTTGGCCGAGGAAGTTATTAAAATATCTGTCAGGACAAACTAGTCTATCCTGTCGCTTATCGGATGTAACCGTTTCGCCTAGGAAGAACTAGTTTCTATTGTGTTTGACTTGTAACACATCTATATAAATATATTTACTGCAGAAAATCACTTATAAGACACAGCATAGTTGAATGTATTACTGAGAATAAAGATAAAGATGGCTGCTCAGACAGAGGACTTACCGCCACTTTGCCAGTTTTTGATAGATATCAACAAGATATCAACCTTTAACGCTGGTAGAGTTCCTCTCACACCTATTAATAAAGTGCAAACGCTGATTCAACTCATCTGCTTTCCTTTTTCATGACTTTTTTTCTTTACGTCGCACCGACACAGATATGTCTTATGGCGACGATGGGATAGGAAAGGCCTAGTAATGGGAAGAAAGCGGCCGTGGCCTTAATTAAGTTACAGCCCCAGCATTTGCCTGGTGTGAAAATGGGAAACCACGAGAAACCATCTTCATGGCTGCCGGCAGTGGGGTTCGAACCCACTATCTCCCGATTACTGGATACTGGCCGCAATTAAGCGACTGCAGCTATCGAGCTCGGTATTTCATGACGTATGAAGACACTTTATACGATTTTCTTAATCATTTCCATGGAGTATTTTATATCAGGTACATAGGATAATTTCCTGAAATATTGTGTATTCTGAATAAATATCCCATTATTTTGTTTTGCAATAATGATGGGATATGTTATTTTGCCTTAGGAGGTCCGTAATAATCACAGTGTAAATTAATTTTCAGTCTTTCGTTGCACAAAACAAGCGAAGAAAATGGTCCATTGTCGGTTTAGTAAAGGAGCTGTATCAAAACCAGTATCCTGGTTTAATCATGTGCCGTGAACCTCAGCCTTTCTTTAAATAAGGTGAAAGACCGTGAAGCAAGTGCAAGTTTAACCCGAATTTGAAGAAGCAGTTCCTTATATTTAAGAAAACCGAGCTATATTATTAAGTGCTTCATGAGGTCTGTAATTGAGTAGTATCGAGTAGACCCTAAAGATCTGAATCAACATTTGCCTTCTAAGAAAGGCAAAAAGGATAATTAAGTCAGTTCTCTAAAAACACTTAACATATACTTCCTTAACCAAAACAGTATGCCGACACTTGAAATGAAAGCATTGCTAGCAGAAGCATCACTTGCTTTTATTGTGTCCCACCATCAAAGCTATAAAGCTACAACAAATGTTCAAATAACCAGTAATTTTAATTTGTGTAAATTAACTATAAATAATTGCTTAATTCGAACCGTAGACATTAGCTAGTTTCTTCCTGATACATTGACGTGGAAAGACAGTTAGAGATATTCATTTATATTCTATTTAACGCATGTTATTTCTTGTATTAACTAGTCTTAGTGCTTCCTGTAATTTGATTTTGCTTACCTTTATGATATGATAACCCTAAGTCCTCTGGGTATTGCTCTCTTATTTTTAGCCATATTTTTGTGTCGAAAATGAATGCATGATGTCTTTCCTTATCAATAACTAAATATCGTATTTCTTTTCACTTCCTCCCGAAGCCAGGCAATGCACTGCCCCATAAACGCTCAGCCTTCATAAGAGAAAGCGTTGGCAATATGGCTTCAAATGAAGCTGATATAAAATATACTGTATCTTTATACTGCTTAAATGGGATTATATTAAGAGAAATTTTTTAAACTTCGCAGACTTTTCGCATTTCGTCAAAGTCTAGATTTAAAATTGACTCTTTGTTCTGGATGGCATACATCATGCCACTTGCTCCAGTAGGCAGCAAATGAGATTTTCTGCTTCGATGTGCAGTCTGAGAAGAGTGTGAGTCGAGAGGGGTTTCAGCGCTCTATCGTTTACCAAGATCGTAACTTGTCACATTATACAGCGCCATCACGCCACTTCCTCTCTGCCATTACTACTTTAACTGCTGTAATGGCGCGTAAGTTTCAGAAATACTTCTGTGTCTGAAAATAATGTATTCGTTAAATAAGTTCAGTTTGTAGTGAATAATTTGGAGTGGCGACCAACTACTCGAGGCAATGATGCTCGGTTTACCCGATAGGAGATAGGTTTGGTTCTACAGAGACATAGGATCCCTGGCTACAGTCAGCCTATAAACGAATTATCCAGCAGGGGTGGCCGAGCATCGGGTCACTATACATCATTTCCAAGAGAGAGTTAGAGATTGGTTGAAGAGAATTCCAACGAAACCCGCAGCACAGAACGGTGACGGGTTCAAAGCAACATGTTTAAACTATAGCATTCTGCAATCGGCCGTAGCCCTCGAACAACGAAAAATCTGGAGAGCGCGCATCTACGAATTGCGCGGTTCACGGCAGAGTCTCCATACGTACACTCAACCACACAAAATTTGGCCGTCGCATAAGATGACTTTCTTTGAAAATTTGCGTTTGAAAAAAGATAAAAATTCAATTCAAATGAAGGAGTTCCACCTACTCATTACATACGTATTAGAGTAACTGTAGGTTTAAACACCATAGTACTAGTTTCGACTTTTCTTGAAAGTAAATCTTAAAATTGACATGACAGTGAAGAAAAATGAAGAACAATAAAAGTTGGTGATGTTTTAAAATTTACACGAACATACATAATTCTAGTGTATAGTTTATTATTATAAAAGTCTATTTAAAATGTCCTCAAAAATTCTATATCAAAACTTTAAGATAACGCATGCAGTTTATCATATGAAATCAAAATCCTCTAGACGAAAAAAGATAAACAAAATCGTGTAAACGATGAAAGCCAAATCGTCTTGACGATTCATATGACAAACTACATGCGTTATCTTCGAGTTTCAATATAGAATTTTTGAGGACATTTAAAATAGACCTTTATAATCATAACATAAACTATAAACCAGGGATATGTATTTTCGTGTACATTTTAAAACATCACTAGATTTTATTGTTCTTCATTGGATATCTTTGTGTCACTGGCACGTCAATTTTTAAGATTTATGGCTGAAAATGACTTCCAAGAAAAGTCGAAACTAGTACCACGGTGTTGTAAATTATACTGTAATTACCACTATGTAAAATAAATTTCTATTGATTAGATGGAACTCCTTCTTCATTTGACTTGTAATTATCTTCAATACAGACCACTATGAAAATTATTACTTATGACTATGATGAAAATATTTTGCAGGTGGTAGGATTCCAAGTATCATCCCTTCGATCATCGGCTATCCACAGTATCCTCGCATTTCGATAATGTAGAAAATTAAATGTTTCTTTGTTGACCATTTTTTGTGCGGCTGAGCGTACCTGTGAGTCTATAGTCACTGTGTCGACCTGGTTGTGCGCTACCGGCTGGAGTAGTGAGTGAGACGCTCTACATAAGCCTGTGTTCATATGAACAAAGATTGTGTGCAATCTCGAGCAGAGTATCAATATTGTTTATTATTTACACGAGTATTGTTACACAGACGTCTCCCTTGTGATTGTTTTCGTGCTTTACACTGGAATTTTTGCGTTTCCCGCAATAAAAAATCGTTTCCAAATTTCTGAACACATATGGGTATTGTCTTTTCGACAGTTGGTTGCATATATTATAAGCGTCCCCTCCGCACCTTGCTATCGCTACATCAGGAGCTATAAGCAATTGCAAAGCTTACTATTGTACATATACTGCCCTGAAATCGTTATCGTTCTAAGCTGCGAAATTCTTGTAGACAACTCTCCCGTGTTAGCGCCGAGGTTACAAAGAGTGGAAACCTTCGTATTCTGAATGAAGATGCCTTAAACTCTATAGAATACCATCCTAACTCTTATACTTACATACTGCCTCAAAGTAATCACTCTTCGCCATCTGTTGGTCCAAGTTCACTTCCCAACTCTACCACGAATCCTATATTTCCATCACCACATTTATAGAAATGATGTTTCATAGTTTCACACTTCTATCCAATCAAATTCCGCGATGTTAACGAACATAATCGTATCATTCATCTCTTAAACAAACCTAGCCCACAATTAATTAAATATACACGCATTATCACTACCGTCTCAGTAATTTTATTTATTTATTTATTTACTTATTTATTTATTTATTTATTTATTTATTTATTTATTTATTTATTTATTTATTTATTTATTTATTTATTTATTTATTTATTTATTTACTTATTTATTTATTTATCATATTCACCAACTTGACAGTCCGGATCCAAGACTAAATGGTTAGCGTCCTGGGCTTTGTTCACAGGTGTCCCCGGTTCGATTCCCGGCAGGGTCGGGAATTTTAACCATAATTGGTTAATTTCGCTGGCACTGTGGCTGGGTTTATGTGTCGTCTTCATCATCATTTCATACTCATCACGACACGCAGGTCACCTACATGCGTCAAATCAAAAGACCTGCATCTGGCGACTGGGACTTGTCCTCGGACACTCCCGCCACCCAAAGCTATGCGACACTTTTTTTTTTACTAACTAAACATCACGTGGGCCGTTTTACTCTTAGTCTACCAAAAACAACACAAAACAAATTTTAAAAATTACAGAGATCTAAGAACATTATATTTGTAAAATCACCCGAGATATTTATAGATATTTTCTTACTTAATCCATTAAATACATTTCACGATGATGTAGTGACAGGAGTTCTCAGATACTCCTAGATATCCTCACCTACTAACGTAATTTTCTACGTTAAAATGTAATACTGAGAAATATTACCCAACTCTATACAAAGTTATTTTGAAATTCTGTGAAACATTATATCGGTCTATAATGATGATGTATGTATGTTATTATTATTATTATTATTATTATTATTATTATTATTATTATTATTATTATTATTATTATTATTATTATTAATGGGTATTCTTCTATGCTCAATGCAGAGGGTTGTTAGTACTTCTGTTATTTCTTTCCCAAATTTTCCAATTTATTTTGGTCCTCATCCTCATCAGAAAATTATATAAAAGTGGAAATAATATATTTCTGGTATTTAGTTTATCCTCCCCGCTTGGATTACTTGGATGATATGAAGAACAGAGGCTAATGGACGCTATTATGGTTATGTCCTGCATAAAAAAATTCATAAACTTACCGTTATGCCTCTAGATAAGTGCCTCTCAGGGTGCATGCGCCTGGTGCATGCACTGTGCACGGTATGGAAATAGCGTATGGCTTTTAGTGCCGGGAGTGTCCGAAGACAAGTTCGGCTCGCCAGGTGCAGGTCTTTCTATTCGACACCCGTAGGTGACCTGCGCGTCGTGATGAGTAGGAAATGATGATGAAGACAGCACATACACTCAGCCCCCGTGCCATTGGAATTAACCAATTAAGGTTAAAATCCCCGACCCGGCCGGGAATCGAACCCGGGACCCTCTGAACCGAAGGCCAGTACGCTGACCGTTCAGCCAACGAGTCGGACACTGTGCACGGTGCAAAGACGACTTCGCTTGGTTGCTCAGAGTGCAGATCCCCCACGTGTCGATTTGGAGCAATAGCGCTGTATCTCTCTTTCCCCACGCCTGTCTCGCTCGCTCACCCTGTCTCCCTCTTCCTCACTTGCTCCGTAGCGCTCCAAATCCGAGCCAAGTTGAACCGAGTAGCCCAGTGACGAAGCGTTGGTCCGATCCGAGCCGAGTGGAACATATGCACAGTGCACGGAGCTCTTGCGCCTCGATTTGCACGCGTTGTAATTTGGGCGTTTGAGAGGCCCTGCTTTAGATACTGTCGTGTGATATATACTTCTGTCCCTATGAAGTGTCTGAATTTTCGAAGATTATTTGCATGTTACCCACTTTAAAAATATTACTGCTAATAGCCTTTATCTGCATTCTTCACATTCTTTGTTTGAATAACAAGAAGCACGAATGGACTCGTCGATATTGGACGGGGAGAGAGAGTGTGTGTGTGTGTGTGTGTGTGTGTGTGTGTGTGTGTGTGTGTGTGTGTGTGTGTGTGTGTGTGTGTGTGTCGGACCACTGAAGAAATGAATCGGTCATGCGCATGTAGTTAACCCCCGATTGAAGGGAGTTCTATGAAACCACAAGACATATTCACCAGGAGAAATGTCTCTAGATACTTGGTTCATAGGTTGAACAATAGGTAGGCCAAATACCTGTTCATATTTCTGGTAGTTCTTCCTACTCATTAAGTATTTCATAAAAACTGATGTGCGTTACTTTACGATCCACCCTCGAATCCTATACCGATACGAAGATAACTTCGGGTTTTGGTAACATTGTTATCTTTTAAGTTGAAATACCATTCAAGTTGCGAAGACACTGTATATATGATGTACAAAATAATATCCGCATCCGTATCCAGGAATGGTTATCCATATTCGCAAAATGGTTATCCGCGGATATTGTGAATATTTAACTACAGTATATTACATCCAAGCTATTGAAACGGAAAGATCTGTTAGCATAATAGAATAGGCCTCAGAACCCCTACAGCCACAGCTTTATCAGGAATTTTCTCTTGCGACAGCTACCGACGTATTGACCTTTGTTCTTTCCTTACATTAATTGCGGGCAATAGCCAGTTAGGCTTTGGTCAATTTACGGCTTTATGGTCTCAAGGCTCTTTAGATATCACTTTTCTCCCATACCAACGTCAAGAGTCGCCTAACCTTGAGCAAAAATGTGAGTATATCTGAATTAATTGCGGGCAATAGCCAGTTAGGCTTTGGTCAATTTACGGCTTTATGGTCTCAAGGCTCTTTAGATATCACTTTTCTCCCATACCAACGTCAAGGGTCGCCTAACCTTGAGCAAAAATGTGAGTATATCTGAATGAAAATCAATAAAAGTCATTATTTAGAAATGATCGGCACTGCCATAGAGTTTATATCCGCCAAGGCACTAACTTCGCGGATAACCGCATCCGTGCAGGGCTCTAAAAATTTCTCCTTATCTAGACACCTATTGTGATCATTTTAGTGCAGTATTTGGTCTATATAATATGCACTAAACTATTCTTTAGTAAATCACACCACACTACTTTCGTCGACCACCCCATACTGCAGCAGTGACCCAGTTTCCTATCTAAACGGAGAAGATGTTAGTTCAAAGATAGCATATATAAATTCCAGACTGTAACAGTTGTATAAGAAATTCAATATTCCAGCTTGTTCATATACTGAGCTCTCTGCATTCCTTCTGACAGGGATCGAACACTTCTTAACTGCTGCACGGCTGGTCGCCCGCTCCAATATCGAGAGCTGAAGGAGCCTTTCATAATAGTGAAATTTCACACTGTACGTCAAAGCTGTAACAATTACTCGTAACCATGTATGGTTAAATTATTCTGCACAAAGTACCACCTTCAACGTGCGAGAGTGTAACGATTTCACTCAGTTTTTCATTGCTTCCAATTACTTGTCGCCTTGTAATTTTCAGGTTACCGATTCAAGTCGTCTCCTCTTCCGACCTCGCGACTATAGGTTTTCAGGCCTAGGAATTTTCCACTTTCACCTTCATATTTTGATGCCTTCATCCTTAAAAGCGCCGTGATATTCTATGATCTGTTATAAGTGCTGAATATGCCACATTATATTTCTCCCTAAGGGGTTATTGTACCTTCTATACCCACAATGTTAAATTCGTCAAATTTAGATACATTTTTCTTGTGAGCTGTTCATAATAATTTTATAAAATTGTAATATCTGGGAGAGGAATAGTTTCTCTCCCTTGACCTATTTTTGTAGGTGAGTGCCTTGTATAATTTATTTTAGAGAATTTTTTGCAAGTTGTTAAAATATTTCCAAAATATCCAACATTTTCAAATATTTCAGTTTCTTAATTCATAATTCCTAAAATATTGAACTTAAAATCTTCAAAAAATTCATCAATACTGTTCAGCCGTGTATCTGTAAGATATTTAAGTTTTACTGTTCTATGATGGTTACTTCCTGATTAAAAATCTAAAATCTCAGAATTGTTTTTAAATTGAAAGTAGTTTGTTACTTTAGAATATCCCTGCACCACACCTTGGGTCATCTGCATTTTCTTTATCCTCCCTGTCCCTTCTATCATTCTTCGAGTGCATTCTTGTCTTCGTAGCTATCATAGTCACTTCATAACATGCTTTCTTCAAACAGACATCATCCAACCCGGAACATGCCTTCCACATTTTCCCCAGGTTGTATACGTAACTTTTGAAGCAGCCTAACTCTACCAACATTATCATCATTAAATGAAAGAACTGCATTATAAACACCCAAATTCAATTTATCCTTAACTACAAATACTTTTTTACGAATTCTAGACCATATTACACTATTAAATTATGCATTTGGGTTCTGTGTTTTATCATGCAAACACTTACGCAACAGGTTTTGATCGGTCACACTTCTAAAAACTGGCTGTATTACATTGCACACTTCAACAGACAATGAGTGCCTATGACTATACTGTTCGCCAGCTGCTAGAGCATGGTTGTATTTGTACCGTGAGGTTGGTCCTTTTGGGCACAAGGCATGACAAGACTCCTTGTCAGTTGATGTTTTATGAAAATAAATTGCCCAGATATCCTGCTTCATTTTCATCTCACTGTCACAGTTCCTTTTAACTGCCATACCATAATAGTTCTGCAAACCGTCTATCTCCTTGCCTGTGAATCTACCTTCCTCAGATAGTGGTTTTCCATCTGGTAATTTTATGCCTCTCATATCTTTCCTGAACTTGCGAAGGCGGGTTCCCATTCTTTTCTGGACATGCCCAATACATTCCAGCTTTTAAACACCGACATCTCTATGTGCCTTTGCTTCTACCGCACTCTTGAAGCTCTTACTGTCTCCATCCCCTAAATATTTTACATACCTTACCCAAAACATATCAACTGACCTGGAAAAATGTTTACTGCACCGGCAGCTTCCATGTTCCCAATGGACCCTTGGAAATTTACACCAGATTCAGAACTTTCTTTATGACATTTAAGTTTTTCATTATCTGTATAAATAAAATCGTAACTACCGTGTGTCTTTACATTGACTATTTTGGCAAAATTTCCGTACAGTTACCCGTTTCAAGTGTAATAATGACCATCTGTATATTTGTTAGCCTTAGTTTCCTGAAAGTCCTCATTTTTTACCCCTCCCTCAAAGCAAGATTGAGGCACAGTCTGCCAGACGAGCGAGAAAATTTCAGTTTGGCAAAATTATATGTCTTATCCTGTAATCGACGGTAAGTTTCCAAGATCTTTAAATATTTCATTTTTTACCCCCGAAAAATCTCGAAATATTGAAGCAATTTTAATGTCCGTGCAGACCTTTGTTTCGAGGTATTTCGCGAATAAAAGTTACGTCGTATCACAAAACGGATGGCACAACCTCTGTTCAATTTGGAGTGATCTACAACTTTGGTCCTATGACATGTTTTCGTATCTCTCTCCCTTATACGTTAGATTTGGCTCCATTTCTGGAGTGCTCGTAAATTTGGTGACTTGTACACGTATATTTCATTGTTTGACACACTTATGTGAAAGATAGAGTTATCAATTTTGGTGCGCACATTGACACAATCAAATTCCACATGTGGACTAAATTTCACTATTCTAGCTTATACATAAGTATGAAAACATAATATAAAGCGTTAAAATTGTACCCAAATTTCGCCCTATTCACATTTTCGAACTCAATTTAACCCATAAACACGAGAGATACGAGAAAATGTTTTAGATTAAAATATGCGGAAAATAAAAGGGCGCGTCTTATGGCGCAAACCGTTTGTCGATGTCATGTACTGTTTAGCAGTAGTGAATCTCGGAGTGGAGGTCTGCACTCTTAAACGTGCTCACGCTCATCTGTCATCTACAGTATATAGGCCTATATAAAAGCAAGTCGGTCTGGAGCGATCTATCTTCTTTCTCTTCTTTTCCTAGCACTTCTCCCACACCTGTGGGGTCGCGGGTGCAAACTGCGTCGCACATGTGGATTTGGCCCTGTTTTACCGCCGGATGCCCTTCCTGACGCCAACCCTATATGGAGGGATATCATCAATATTGCGTGTTTCTGTGGTGGTTGGTAGTGTAGCGTGTTGTGTGAATATGAAGAGAAGAATTTTGGGACGGACACGAACATCCAGTCCCTTGACCCAAAATAATTAATCAGAAACAATTAAAATCCACGACCCGGCCGGGAATCTAACCCGGGACCGTCTGAACCGAAGGCTAGTACGCTGACCATTCAGCCAACGAGTCGGATGGTCTGGAACTATCTATATAAAGGTATGAAAACGAAAATAGACGTGAATTAATGAGGCACTTCCAGAAATCTCAGAAATTTGAAATTTGGTACCGGACAAGCTGATGACCGCCGGGTCCCTATAAAAATCTAAAATTCTCAAAATTCCCTGAAAGGAGCACGTTGGGGGCTTCAAATTTGGGGCTCAGCTTAAGAACGCAATCGTATAATTTATCCAAAGTGACAACCTATAGCTTAAGTTTGATGGGCTTGAAAATGTTCAGGAATTTCCTCATTTTTATCCTCCTTCCCCCAAATCAAGATGGTGGCACAATCTTCAAGATGAGGTAGAAAATTGAAATTTGGAGAAATTAGACTTTTTAGCCTGTAACCGATGGAAAAATTCCAAAATGTTCAAATTTTTCATTTTCCCACGAGAAATATCGAAATATGGACGGAATTTTAATGACTGTGCAGACGTTCTTCTTGAGGTATTTGTTGGCTAAAGAGTAATTCGTATCACAGAACGGATGGCACAATCTCCATTCAATTTGGAGTGATCTACAACTTTGGTCCTATGACGTTTTGTCGTATCTCTATTCCTGATATGTTATATTTGTATCTTTTTCTCAATTATACCTACATTTTGCTCTTTGTATATGTACAATTCGTAGTTCGAATCACTTATACGAAATATAGAATCATCTAATTCTGCACGAACAACGACCCACCCAGTATCCATACGTGAACTGAATTCTATGTTTGTCAAATTAGTACCCGAGAGTAATGCACTGTGAAAAAAACTTACCCAAATTTTACCCTATTCAACGTTTGTAACTCAATTTTACCCATAAATAGATGAGATATATCTTAATACCACCCATTTAGACCGCTAAATGAGGCGTCTTATGGTATAATCCGTTTGTCGATATGATGTATCGTTTAGCAGCAGTTAATCTGTAAATGAAGGTTTGCAATATTGTGCATGTACTTCGTATGTCGATCTATATACTGTATATTCATTGAAGTCGATTTGTAGCGATGTTGAAAGGGTGTGTTTGCCATTATAATTAATATTTTATATCGAAAGTGACTCTCGGCAGGAGGACGTCTGCTATTGTAACCATTACTCTCCACATCGACTTTGACTGGCAGTAGGAATGCGATCCTTCTCCAACTCCTTTGTTGCTAGCGTTAGTAAGGAGGGACTACCATTGTAATTAATATTTCCCTTCTCGATTTGACTTGGCAGAAGTCAAGGGAGCATGTAATTTTGTTCAAAACTCCCTTAACTGATTGTGTTTTGGAGTAGGTATGTGTGCCCGCCATTATAAACAAATTTACCCATCCAAAATATTACTGGCATTAGGCATAGTGGCCTTGCTATTATAATGCAAACTCACCAACTCGGTGTGACTGACATTAAAAAAATGGGACTATCATTATAATGATAACAGCACAACTCAGATTTGTCTGGCATTAGGTAAGGTGCCTGCTATTATAATAACAACTCCTCAATTTTCGTCTGACTGGAAGTAGGAAAGGGCGCCTACCATTGTAACGAAAGCTCTCCAAAATCTACTGTGGCCGCGCATTAGGTAATGGGGTCTCCCATTATAATGAAAATTTTCCTACTCGAATGTGAATGGTAGTAGGCAAGTGAGCCAGCCGTTATCATCACAACTGCGCACCTCGCACTTTACATTGGAAACAACGTATGGGAATTTCCCCCTGCTGTTTCGGGATAACACTAAGAGACATGCAATTTAAAAAAAGACATTAACTGCATGTACAGTAATTTACTTGATATCCGTATACAATGTAGAGTATCGTAGCGAAGCATGGGTACATTTGCTAGTCTTTTATAAATCTACACTTATGACAGTACTACTCCTACCTCTACATCTAGCACTTTGCCATTATCCATGCTTGTTTCAGTTACTACACCATTCAGACTTGTATGTCGTCCCCTCAACAGCCACAGCAAGATCTGTAGAATTATCATTAATTTCAATTGCATCACTGACAGTTTTCATAGAGGAAATAGCACAATGCTTAGCTTCGTATAATGTACCTGTATACTTCTGGAATCTTGTCGGGCCACTTAGGAGATTCATGACTGCACATAGTGTCTTACCAGCTAATTCACCTTTACCTACAGTACGCAATCCATACACAAACTTAATATTAGTTTCATACCCACTGTCAACCTTCGTACTGGTACGAAATGAATACTGAGCTTCAGAGTTCCTGCATTTCAGAAATAGTTTACTAGCAAGTCCATATCTTGCAGTGGTGTCTTCATAACAAAATAAACTGTCACTAACAGGGCATACTTTATAAGCTGCAAATGAAGATGTGGCAGACGAAAACAATTATTCAGTATCTATGACAACATTGCCACTTGTTTGTTCTTCATTATTAGACTGAGTACTTACAAAAGATTCTATACTTGAATCAAGTGTTCAGTTTTCTTCTGAAAGCACTGGTGCTAATACTGTTCATTGCTAGAAATATTACTCACACTGATGAAGTTGAAGCACACATTGAATCTAACTTAAATAGCCTGCAGTACTCCCACTGACCAAATCCCTATTATTTTCACTGTTATCATCCCTAACTATATTTGCTTTCGGCTTTCTTCCAGGCCCTCCTTTGCATTTCTAGTATACCCACCCAATTCGAGGCATGTTGTCGCAAAAATAAACTTTCAGATGTAAACATGTACAGAAAACGCTCCGGAAACACAAGGAACAAGTGAAAGTTGTTCCGAGTGAACAGGAGAGCCAATCCTGAGTACTAAATATCTTCATATATCAACATATCGCTAAAATAAAGTAGTTGAAGTTCAAGAAGTTGACAGATGGCAAAACGGGGGCGTGGCAAGTTGTGTTGTCCTTAAAGTAAATTAATATCTAAAGTCTTTAATGGCTAGAATGCTATTAGAAAACATATTTATCTAGTAAAGTACACTCCAAGGAATGTATACGAGCAAAAAAAAACTGTTTTGATATTTTGCCCCCTAGGAAGGTATAACCTTCACTGCAATAAATATCCCGTAGTACTAATACGTGCAGGTACTATCTTCATTGTGCCTTGATTGTATTATTTTTAGTATTCTCCCACTGGAGAAAGACTCACGAAAAGTATTTGATATTTTCTAACGTTCGAATTTCTTGTCATTGAACGTCCTTAGATTACTTTCCAACTAACATCACTAATACGGACAGAGTATTGGAGAAGCTGGAAGATGACATTGCTAAGATTTAATATCATCAATCTATCATCAATGATCTGCATTTAGGGCTCTCGCCTAGGTGGCACATTACCTATCAACTTTTTACCTGTACTATTCTTAAATTTTCAAACAACTTAAACATTTATCGAATATTTCCTTGATAAATTATTCTAATTCCTTATTCCTCGTCCTAAACACGAATATTTGCCCAAAATTGTCCTCCTGAAGTCCAATCTTACCTTAATATTATGTTCTTTCCTACTTTTAGAAGCTCCACTCAAGCTTATTCCTCTACTAATGTCATTCCCCGCCATCTCTCCACTGAGAGCTCGGAACATCCTGCTTAGTAGAGCAGTTCGTCTCCAAACTTGTAAGTCTTCCCAGCCCAAAGTTAGCACCATTTTCCCGACCCTACTCTCTTGTCAAAAACCACAAAAATCGTTATCTGTAGGTAAAGTGAATTACATTTTACAAAGAAGTTATCGACACACTTCAAAAGATTATTTAAAAAATAGTGAGACCGGAACTAAAGTGACAAGCAGACGTGCAATTTCATTTGCAAAACATTTTCACAGTTAATACTGTATCGATACAGAGCATGAACATTAAAATGACCTTTCCATTTATTCATAATACCATCTGCTCAAAATCAGCGACAATTTCACACAACCTAAACATTCTTGAACACATATACGCATGTACATAAGTGACTTAAAATAACCTGAGGATGTTCTTATGGAACGAAACATCATCTACGGTATTATTAAAATGAAATTTCAAAGTTTGTTCTAGACTTTTATGCCGGCCCCGTGGTGCAGGGGTAGCGTGCCTACCTCTTACCCGGATGCCCCAGGTTCGACTCTCGGCCAGGCCAGGGATTTTTACCTGGATCTGAGGGCTGGTTCGAGGTCCATTCAGCCTGCGTGATTGCAATTGAGGAGCTATCTGATGGTGAGACAGCGGTCCCAGTCTCAAGAGACACGACTAACGGCCGAGAGGATTCGTCGTGCTGACCACACGTCACCTCGTAATCTGCAGGCCTTCCGGCTGTGCAGCGGTCGCTTGGTAGGCCAAAGCCCTTCCAGGGCCGTTGTGCCATCGGGTTTGATTTTTCTAGACTTTTATGAGTTCATACCTTGTGTTCGACAGATTGAAAAACTCAAAGATTATTTTAATTAAGTCGAAACTAAAATGCATATATTCTGTATTAACAAAAAAGATCATATTTTTAACTTTGTTATAGAGGGTAAGAGAAGTAGAGGGAGACCAAGACGACGATGGTTAGACTCAGTTTCTAACGATTTAATGATAAGAGGTATAGAACTAAATGAGGCCACAGCACTAGTTGCAAATAGAGGACTGTGGTGACGTTTAGTAAATTCACAGAGGATTGCAGACTGAACGCTGAAGTACATAACGGTCCATAATGATAATATATGACCGAGCTCGATAGCTGCAGTCGCTTAAGTGCGGCCAGTATCCAGTATTCGGGAGATATTAGGTTCGAACCCCACTGTCGGCAGCCCTGAAAATGGTTTTCCGTGGTTTCCCATTTTCACACCAGGCAAATGCTGGGGCTGTACCTTAATTGAGGCCACGGCCGCTTCCTTCCCACTCCTATCCCTTTCCCGTCCCATCGTCGCCATAAGACCTATCTGTGTCGGTGCGACGTAAAGCAACTAGCAAAAAAAAAAAAGATAATATATGTATGTATCTATATGAATTCTTTCGGCGTGGTATTCATTTTTTTTTTTTTTGCTAGTGGCTTTACGTCGCACCGACACAGATAGGTCTTATGGCGACGATGGGAGAGGGAAGGCCTATGGGAAGGAAGCGGCCGTGGCCTTAATTAAGGTACAGCCCCAGCATTTGCCTAGCGTGAAAATGGGAAACCACGAAAAAGCATCGTCAGGGCTGCCGATAGTGGCATTTGAACCCAGTATCTCCCGGATGCGAGCTCACAGCTGCGCGCTCCTAACCGCAAGGCCAACTCGCCCGGTGGATTCATTACTAGCGAAAGGAAGAAGAGTTGAGATGTTCAATGATGTGACGGGGAATAATAAATTGATTTCAAAGAAAGAAGACATCCTGATATCTGAATGGATAGTAACTTGCCTGAAAATGAATACGAGAGTAACAAATGTCAGAGCCATATCTGGCAGGTTCCAGGAAGGCACCCAGTGCATGTACGGCTCCGTGGAGTCTGGAACTCTTTGCTAAGTCTGTTCGACCGTGATTTGTTGCTAAAAAATTCGCAAAATCTAGATTAAATCAGTCCAATAAAACTATTTTATTTTATTCGTGAATATACCCACTGTATTGAGAATGAAATATGTAATTAATAATTTCGTATGGCTATTTCTAGCCGAGTACAGCCCTTGTAAAGCAGACCCTCCGACGGGAGTGGGCGGCATCTGCCATGTGTACGTAACTGCGTATTATTGTGGTGAAGGATAGTGTTATGCGTGGTGTGTGAGTTGCAGGGATGTTGGGGACAGCACAAACACTCAGCCCCCGGGCCATTGGAATTAACCAATCAAGGTTAAAATCCCCGATTCGGCCGGGAATCGAACCCGGGACTCTCTGTACCGAAGGCCAGTACGCTGACCATTCAGCCAACGAGTCGGACAATGAAATGTGTTAAAGTGCATGAAGAATAGATCGTTGGTCTGAGCGCAAACGGTTCGACGCGGCGTGTGGATATAATCGCGAACTTCAAAACCAGAGGTAAGTTGAAATTAGATCCTACAATACGGCTTGAACAGAGTACTGAATAAGCGGTGGCTGTCAACGATAAGACAGCAGGGGTGCGAAGGATCCACCGTACCGAAGTCATCGTTCTCTGCCTTCACGTGGTGCAATACCGAAGACATTTGAGAAGTTTCACCACTACTACGAACTATCATCAGAGATTGCATTGTGACAGTTGTTCTTAGGTGATCATCAGATTTTATTTTACCAACTGAGAACTCTCTCACAAATGGCATGCCACTGTACTACAGTATACCGTGTGATTCAGCCGCCCCTTCCAATGTAGTTTTATGCAACCCACAATATTAATTCCGTCCTGAAAATATCTGCCCTGCTGGCACACTCAAACAACACAACTTGGTATTTATCACCTCGCTATGATAGGACACCGTAATATTATACTCCTATTAAACACTGCAAGGCATGCGTATGACCTCTAGACCATATGAAACTAACACCCCGGTGAAATACTACATTCATATTGTGACTGCAGTAAAACTAATACATGCTACAAGCTGCACTGTGTGTCGTAGGGAACCGTAGAGTAAAGGCGCGGCGGAGAGGGCTTACGTGTGAGGTGGGAGGTTGGAGTCTGGAACGAAGATTCCATACTTTTTTAAAAAAATGTGAAATACGTACCGCACGTAATGTAAGATTAATACCCGATTTCATGCAAATTGTGTGTGAATGAATGTTCTTGTGGCCCTAGTAAGAGCCGATTAGTTATCAGGCCGACACGTACGGACCTGAAATAATAGAACACAACAGCCCTGACAATGATTTATCGCAGGAAATGCTCGATGTGATGACCGTTTTGGTTTATGCACGTTCGGGCCCGGAGTCCAATAGAACGTCTTGCGCGCTGGAGCATTCCACGTGTAATTGCTCAGTAGGCGTCCACGATCAGTAGCTGGAGCCGGTCGGGGTTTTCCGGCGCTTGAGTGTAAACGACGTTCTTCAAATATCCCCACAAGAAGAAGTCTAACGGCGTTAAATTCGTTGATCTGGCGGGCCAAGGAACAGTCCTTCCTCGTCCTATCCATTTCCCTGGCAGTTCCTCGTTCAGATGGTTACGAACAAGTGAAGTGGAATGTGGCGGAGCTCCATCCTGTTGTAACCACATCGTCAAACGATCGTGCAAGGGCACATCCTCCAGCAGCAGTGGCAGTTCCTGACGCAGAAAGTGCACGTAGCGTGGGGTCGTCCAGTGGCCCTCAGAGAAATAAGGTCCAATCCAAGCGAACTCCGAAGACTTCACACCACACTTTCACTCTCCATCGTACTTGATGGGCCACCTGTCGCACGCAGAGAGGATTGTCCGTACCCCAGTAGTGCATATTGTGGCGATTGACGTTCCCATTATTGTGGAAGCGCGATTCCTCCGAGAATAAGATATGCGATACGAATTCTGTATCATTCTCCAGCCTGCCTAATAGCAACCGACAGAAATCCATTCGGGTTTCGAAATACGGCCCATGGAGCTTTTGTGCAGCTTAAGATGGTATGTGAGGAATTTATGTTCATGCAGTATACGCCAGACGGACGGCTGTGCTATCGATATCGCCCTTGTACTGGTGTGTAGATTATTACAAGCTGTCTCCAGAACGGCCTCTTCTGATTCACCAGATGTAACGGGCCTATCGTGAGCTAGTGGCTGCTTGGAAATCACGTCTGTTGTTCTTAGGCTTCTTTCAACATGGCGGAATGTCGTAGCAGCCGGATGTCGCCTTTCTTTCATTCATTCATTCATTCATTATTTATTTACCATAAACCTTTACAGTATCTATGGAAGGCCAGGGGAAAAGGACAAGCCCCCCTACACGTAGTGCCCCCTGACCTTTTTAAATAATTACATAAAATCTAAAGTAAAACAGTCATATACACTATTTACAGGTAAAGTAACAAAGTATAGCCTGATATATACATGTTTCTCATTTATACAACCTTTCACTCCCTCGTTTATTCTTCCACATATTCACATGCATTTTCTCACCGTATGTGCTCCCTAACATAACATTTAACTATATTTACATTTCTACATTTAATGTTGGCGGGTAGATCGTTCCAAAGCCGCGCTGAACGAACAAAGAAACCTAGTTTATAGGACTCAGTTCGCGCAAGGGGGGGTATAAGACACACCCCTTTGCCTCTACGGACGGAGCTGTAGGATAAGGAGAGCGGGGGGAATGGTGAAAGGTGAATGGCCCCTGTGAGGGACTTGTGTAAGAAGGTGATGTCGCTTTGTTTACACAAGGAGGGGATTGACGGGAGGGAAGACAGGGAGCTGTTCTTGTTAACTAGTCGTTCAGCGAGACGTTGGATTCCTTCTAGTTTGTGAAGGTTAGCTGCAGTGGTAAGGTACCAGGCAGGTGGACCATACGTTAGTATAGGTCTCACTAGTGTCAGGTAAGCCGTCCGTATAGCATTCGACATGCACCCACGGAAGCTGTCGGAATACCGTTCCTGGTACAGACGTATTATCCGCGCACTTTTTAGTGATAGATTTTTGTACTCGTTGGAGAAGTAAGAAGGGTTCCGTTAATACTGCCAACTGAATGGAAATGAAATCTGAATTGAATCGATAATATGATCGATCGATATGAATTTTATAAACCTTTATTATTTTAAGCAAACAACTGTGTCACCCACACAATATTTAATACTATATAACATTTCCCGTTGCGAAAAGTGTTCCTAGCATGAATTCTATAGTTTAGCTTTGCTGTGTAAACAACAACAGTACGAGTACTTAAAGTGTACGCCAGATGGCGCACAGCGATGATAAGCGATTCTTAGTTTGTGTTTCAAAGGTTGCCAATACGAATCTCGAAGATAACCGAAGTCGACCGCTTCAGCACTAGGGTGTAAATCTATCACTAAAAAGTGCGCGGATAATAGTGCCTCGCACGCCTTTGGTATTTCTTCCCCACAAATGAGGATCTTGTCAACGTATTCCTCTGTGTAAGACATACCGAATGACAGCAGAGATTACATTCAGGCCCTAACCAGCGGAGTATGCGCAGGGCACAAGTTGAATAACAGCGCCGTTCTCAATTCACCCGGATGGGCGTGGGTTCGATTCATTGTCAGAAAATAGAAAAAATTAAGAAACAAGATTTCCACTTTGCGTTAGGCACATGTGCTTGAAATTCACTAAGCTTAGGATACACCAAACAGGAGTACCAGGTTGACTGCCTGCAGGGGAAATGTGGCCGGGCATAGAACTAACTACTCTATCGCGCCTGGTTTTACGGATATCCTCTCTTCCAAAGGCATTCATGACCTATATGGATATTCGTGTATTACTCTGCCTTACACTTATCATTGTTATAACAATATTAGACGAGAGTGTACTGAGTCTTAAAGACCAGCTCAGTTGACAAGCAGTGATATAATAAAACATGGGTTGGTTGTCACGATATATTTATCTTCTAACATTATTATTATTATTATTATTATTATTATTATTATTATTATTATTATTATTATTATTATTATTATTATTATTATTATTATTATTATTGCTTCGTTATGTCCGACTAAGGAGCGCGATTGAACTTATTTAGCTGATGTTGTTGCCTTTTACTTCTCCCCAAATCTCTTCACCTTCTCTCTGTGGCTTTTCTTGCAATGTTCTGACCAGATTTTGTTGGTGGTAGTGCTTGGATGGTGTGTAAAGCGGTGATTGTCGACTCATTTTCTGAACGTAGATCTAACACAATGTCATTTGTGATGCCTATTTCACGGAGACTTTTTCGAATTATTATTATTATTATTATTATTATTATTATTATTATTATTATTATTATTATTATTATCCTAGCTTATACATACTTCCCTATCTCATCACCAGAAGCCTCACACGAAGTATTTACTCTGAAGGTGTAGGCGCTAATAAGTAGGATCTCAGTGCACAAGTTAACTTTGAATCTCTAGAAACAATATCAAGTTTCGTAACAACACAGAAGCACGAAGCTTTACTCCTTTTTTTGAACTGACCTTGTTGAGTTAATAACACATCTCTCGCTAGTCTCGTACAATGAACCAATTACGTTCGCAAAGCTCGAAATGAAATCCTCCGGCGGCATTGTCCTTTGATCCCCTTCACTTTCGCTGCAGGAGAACTTCTGTGTTTATTGATACATGCTACCAACTGTACAGATTAAATTTTCACTAAATTTTAATTGTCATGCGAGAAATTTCCCACAGTTATTCGTTTCAAACAGAGGTACTGAGCGTTATGTGTCTCTAACAACAAATTGAGATATTGCTTACTGGTTTGGAACGATACACACTCATTGAAGTGAAATTAATTCAAAGCGAGGGGACATTCGTTTCCTTCACTACTGTATTCCTGCTACAATATATTCGACATAACGTGACCGTGGACTGACCTGATCAGTCATGTGTAATGGGGCCAATCTCTGTTGAGTAAAAGTGAAAAGACCTGTAGGTTGGTCAGTGCCTATGTTTGTCAGCAAATCACATTCGTGCGGTCTCACATTGGATGCATCAACTCTTCACATATTTCTCTTTTTACGTGGCATCGACTCTGAGAGGTCTTAGGGAGTCGCTGGGACAGGACATGGCCAGGAGTGAGAAGGAAGGGACCATGACATTAATTAAGGTACAGTCCCAGAATTTGCCCGGTGTGAAAATTGGAAACCACTGAAAACCATTTTCACGGCTGTAGACGATCTGAAGAAACTGGTATGGACACAGTCTTGAAAAAGGAGTAGAAGATGAAAATATAAAGATATTCAAAACAAATTTAATGCAATATTGTCGAATAAGGTCACTATTAGATTAGGAAACGAAGTGTTAATAGAAGTAGATGAATATTAAAAATTATTAAATATTCACGACTGCATTATACTGGAAATAAACACTCGACATATTAGGTCGTGTTTAGTACATACAGTACCCATATACCGAAGTTAAGTACAGAACAAAATAGGCCTGTTGGATCCGAAAATTGAAGGTCCGATTGGGCAGGGTTTTTTTTCTCAATTTAACATCTCTTCAATATGACTGAACACGACCTAATACTTCGAAAGTTCATTTCGAGTAGATGAATATTGTTACTTTGCTAGTGGAATAACTAACAATGACAACAGTAAGAAGGACATAACATTCAGGCTAGCACAAAAGAAAGGGAGGCCTTTTGTAAGAAAAGAAATTTCCTTACTTCGATGTACGAGGGCTTTAATTAAAGTAGTGGCAGCGCAGTTCAGACACTCTCAGGAGACTGAGCATGCGCAAATAGGATATGCGAGCGATCAGGTGGCCCTTTTATCGATGTGTGGTGTACATTTGACGGGCATCCAGTTGGGAGTCTTGTAGCTGTGTGGCATTGAATAAAGAGCATATTTTCAAAAGGTGATCAGCGTTCATGGATTAAAATTGAGGTTGCCCGTAGCCAAAATGCTCAGGATGTTATCAAGGATTACGTGAAGCCTATGGCAGAATATATTACCGTATAGGACGGTTGCACGATGCGTCAAGGCGCTTCGTGCGGCTCGGAATAAGACTGCGGATTTGAACCGGACAGGTCGGCCGTCCATTCCTCAAGTTCGGACTGACATCGTGAGTGGTCTCGTCCCCAACGGCTCCCCGACATTTGGCAAAAGGTAATAGACTTTGAGGCTGACTACTTGAAGGAACGTAATGCAATCGTACTTGTTAGTTCATTAAGTATAGCGTTATATTTACATTGCCACTACCTTATTTAACAACCCTCGTATATACAGTACAGTATAGTCAATTTACTACTACCTTCGTGAGTAGCCTCGCGAACCTTTGGCAATTCTTCAGGCTCCAGCCAGCAGTTTGCACTGCAGGAAGTGGGGAGCAATTATCTGTCTATACCAAACCCCTACCACAAACATGAGTAGCCTCGTGAATCTCTGGTAATCGTCGAATAGCGGGTGGATACCACGACCCTCCGCGCAATGATCACTGTGGGGAGGGCCCACTATTCCATTAACTTACCTTTCATTTAACATAATTGTTGTTTTGGTTATTCGAGTACTCTTATCCATCATTATGATTATCACATTATTATTTTATCTAGAGTATAGTTGAGTATGTTCGCCTAGGTTGAGCATTGTTATTTCTCTCCATTAAGGATCACTAAGGTAGGAAATACTGTAGATCTGGAGGGAAATAATAATTATAATAATAAATAATATACAGTATGTTTCCGACGAAGCTTGTCTAGAGCGTGGGGAATAATTAGTTCATAAAGCAAGAGAACAGAAGCTTTCGAAATGTGTTACAAGCGAATGCGAAGGTGGATCTACTTGCTGCGAGGAGGACGATTTGGTGAAATTTGACCAGAAGGAAGATAGAACGATAGGACACATCGCGAGATACCCAGGACTTATCTGGTTATTTCTGAAGGGATTGTAGAGGTTAAGAACGGTAGTGGTAGACCAAGGCATACATATATGACAGACATATTAGAGCAGATCTAGAATGCATTTGTTACATAGAAATGAAAAGATTAGTATAAGACAGGGTGGTACGCGGCGAATCATCAAACCGGCCTATGGACTAATGACCCAAACAACAACCACAAGTACAGTAGTTACAAAAATGATTTTCGCAATAAATAGTCTGTGTAATACTTAGAAATCTGCTTATGAAATTCTATTTTTTTTTGCTATGTGCTTAACATCGCACCGACACAGATAAGTCTTATGGCGACGATGGGAGAGGAAAGGCCTAGGAATGGGAAGGAAGTGGCCGTGGCCTTAATTAAGGTACAGCCCCAGCATTTGCCTGGTGTGAAAATGGGAAACCACGGAAAACCATCTTCAGGGCTGCCGACAGTGGGGAAATTCTATTATACATACATATGTAGGTACATAAATTATTATTAATATTAGTATTGTTGTCAAACATTCGCATCAGCACAAAATTGTTCAGTTCAAAACAGGGTTTTTGGACACTAAGATCCATTATCGGTGATTAAAACGTATTTAAATCGTACTAATCCACATAGGTGTGTCGCAAAGGTAAAATAATATAACCATCAGCACTGTTTTTAACATAATGGTTTTGATATTTTATTATGATTATAATTCTAAATACATACATACATACATACATACTTCAGCCATTGAACCTCGTAGCTTATGGATGCGAAACATATATTTTCATTATAAACTATTATGCCTTTCAGCCTTAATTCTGCATCCTTCTGTAAACTAAGTGCCTCCACAGTCAACTCTCTATCTGTGGCCTTTGTTAGTTCAACAGCTTTTATCCTTAAATTATTATCGACTGAATCAAATTATCGTCGTGTTGCCCACCCTGTGTTTCCTTTACTCATCATCGCCGAGTCCATTATCATCGCACATAACTTATCCTTCGCCCTTTGCGTAACATGACCTCAGAAACGTATCCGATTCATACCCAGAGTTCTATCCATCGAATTCATTCCTCATTGTGAGTATCTCCTAACCATCGTACCAGCAATCATTCTCGATAATTTCATGTCAGTTACTTCTAGATTATGAGTAAGAAAACCTGAGTGCACGCAATTTGCACCCCATACATCAGAATCAGTTTGAATACAACAGATCTGAGTATAGTTTCATCCGATAGGTGACTTTTTTACACGTTGATTCGATTTCCATTACTGTGCTACCATCCTGGAAAAATACACGTCCAAAGTACTGTACTAAAATTTCTCCACCTTTTCCGGTTCCCTATTCCCTACGTGTTATTCAGTTCTGTTATTTCTTACGAAATAGCATCACTTTAGTCTCGGAGAAACAAATTTCCATATCGTACTCACTACACCAAGAGACTTTCAGCTCAATCGACCAGTTAGTCGCCGGAATAGACCTGGCATCTTAATACATGTCCGTTCAACTTAATTGCTCCATACTGTTATGTAAATTATAAACAGAGAGTTCACTTTAATTTAATGCTCCTACAGCTCCATTGTAATGAAATGATGTACTGTAGCTTCTAGCAGTTACCAAAATATGTGGCTCCTTAAAAGCATTTTCTTTTTCCTTTCCAGGTAAATCCTAGAGGGGTAAACTCCAACAGGCCGGGATATGAAAGTGTGTCTTTATTCCTCATAAGCCTATAAACGTGGACAGGCCTACTCTACCTGCAGTTTCTGCGTCAGAAACTCCCACTGCTGCTGGAGGATGTGCCCTTGCACGATCGTTTGACGGTGTGGTTGCAAAAGGATGGAGCTCCACCACATTCGACATCGCCCGTTCATAACTATCTAAACGAGGAACTGCCAGGGAAATGGATAGAACGAGGACGCCTTGTTTCTTGGCCCGCCAGATCACCGGATTTCATCACCGGATTTAACGCCGTTAGACTTCTTCTTATGGAGACTTTGAAGAACGTTGTTTACACTCAAGCGCAGGAAAACCCAGACCAGCTCATGCAACTCATCTCGGATGCCTGCTGAGCAATTACACATGGAATGCTTCGGCGCGCAAGACGATCTATTGGACACCGGGTCCGAATGTGCATAAACCAAAACGGTCATCACATCGAGCATTTGCTGCAATAAAACATTGTCAGGGCTGCTGTGTTCGTATTACTTCCGGTCTGAATATTCCCAGTCTGCTAACTAATCGGCCCTTCTTAGGGCCACAGACACACTCATTCCCACACAATTTGCATGAAAGCGGGTATTGAACTTACATTACGTGCGGTACATATTAAACAAATATTTCAAAAAATAAAAAAAAAAGTGTGTAATCTTCGCCCCGGACTCGAACCTCCCATCTGACATGCAAGCTCGCACCACTACGCCTTTCCAACTACACTACGGTTTCTTACGGCACACTGGGCAGCTTATAGCAAGAATTAGGTTTACTGCGGTCACAATATCAATTTAGTGTTTTTCCGGCGTGTGAGATTCATATGATCTACCAGTCACGCGCATGTCTTCCAGTGTTTAATAAATTACGGCGTCCTATCTTGGTCGGGCGGTAAATACCAAGATACCCGGTTGTGTTGTCTGAGCATATCGGCAAGGAAGATATTTTCAGGATGGAATGAATATTGTGGGTTGCATAAAACGTTTTTAATTGCTTTACGTCGCACCGACTAAATCACGTTGCATAGGAATACACACAATTCTAATCAGCTATGAATGGCCACACATACTAATTACAAGTCTACTCAGAAGTCCCTCTCCCTTACGGCACAATAGGCGGTCCAGCACGTTGCTATACCTGCGGACGGTTAATCCTTACTTTCACCTCCCCAAGTCCAGTTACCTCGTCCAGCAGCTGTGTGTAGACCGCCACAGGGCTACGGGCCACTCGACACACTGAACCCATAATTCTACGGTGAGAATTTTTTTCTCAATATTTATTTGGTATCAACAAGCTACTTTTATTTTTGAGGGCATCCATGCTGCGCTCCTAAGAGCCCCGATGTCGCGTGGGAATGATCTCACTCACGGCAAGCTCGTGAAATACCGTGACACCTCGGCGAACCTCGAGAGACCGATAATTCTTTAAATTCATGGAATTCTATATAACGAGGGATTTTGGCAATACAGTAAATAAAGAAATAAATAAGTTAAATTATTCGTAAACCCTACGTGAAGACAGAGCCCCCAGGGAAAAACATTAATGCAGTAAAGCCTAAGTACATGTCAGCGTCAGTTCAGTGAACTAGCTACACGTGCCAAGGTCAAGGGATGAAGAAAACGCGCGAAACGCACGGGCAGAAATAATTTATTTCCCCTGCCGTGAGTGTGGTAAAATTATAAGAATAACATCTAAAATAATTGCAAGCCTGTCCGGAAGTCTGGGACAAGTCTCATCAAAATCGGTCTATTGGACGCAAAATTGGCAGATTACGCAATCAAGCTTAATAGTGTGGGTAGCGTCCCTCCTGGGATTATAAAAGGAACCCCCCACAGTATATTTTTCAGTGTCGATCTGGGTCTTGAAGCCGCGGGAGCTTACGCCCGTCGTCAGTGGAAAATTGCGCCAGATTGATCTGCAAATAACTAAATACATGTCCGTGGCTGAGGTCCACATACTCGGTTAGGAAGAAAAGGTGATTGAAAAACTGCTGAATGTTTGCCGACGAACTATGAAAATGTAGGCGTTTGTTGAAATATACACAGTAGATTTTATTATATCATCTCATGTACGTTTGAAAGTGGTGACAGAGTTGGGGAAGCTATTCAGAGTAGTTCTGCTCCCTTTATCTGTTGAACACCTGTTTTATTGGAGTAACAGAGAGAGACAACTTTGGGAACGAGCCAGACAGTCGCAGTCGACTGCAGAACGAGGGAAGTTCGTGGTGTAATTTATAGAGAAAAGTGCGTGATTTGTGTGGTAATTTTTGTATCGTGTGAAAAAGGCAGTGTTTGTAAGAGTGAGATGTTGGAAATGAAAATGTTATTTGTGAAAATGTACGGCTAAAGTACGAGGTCAGCTGGCGACGATGTAGCCAGAATACTGGGAATGACTCCATTGTGCAGGTCTGTCTATATTTGTATTATGTCGTAGTTAGATGTTATTGTTCTGTCCCAACAAATTTTTCAAGATGATTGTCGGGTTGATATTGGTAATTATCAGGCGAAAGGCGTTGTAATTTTTGGTCAGCGTGTGAAAATTTTAGTGTGTAAATTTCACGTCAAGAAACTGTAAAATGCGACGTTTAAATTTGGTGTTAATGTTCGTTGAGATATTGTCCAAAGCGTGGAATTTTTTGGGAAGTTATAAGTGTAAATTAGTCGTGGCGAATACCTAAATTTCAAAGATCAGTTAAATTCGGAAATGTTTAATATAATAATAATAATAATAATAATAATAATAATAATAATAATAATAATGTCTACGGCGGGATAAAGACATTTTTCTATGTTAAAAGTGCATTTAACCAGTATATTTTTACAAGGATCGCAGGCATTTAGAAAATTTCAGTGAAATTCGATAGAGTTACATTTATTCATGGGAAGTAAAATTTCGAGACATCGTGTATATCAATGATACGAAAATTCGCGGGGTGGTCTTGGATTCTCGAGGTCCGAAAGTCATAATAACAGTAAAGTAAGAGGTGTGTTTTATAGTGGTTGTTGTTTTCACCGGAGGATTGAATGATGAAAAAGGGTCTTGGAAATATAAGAAAAAGGGGTTGAGAGCGAAGAATGTATATGTATGTGGAGATGAGAGAGATAGGAATATTGAAGATGAAATGAAGCCTGGATTTTAAGTGATACCGCTGGAATAAGGCGAGGAGAATGAGGTTGAGACAGGTTATATTTTACCGAGGAAGTATTTAGGAAACAGGCTGTATTGAGACAGGCTGTAGTGTTTTCCGCTACCAATCCGAAATTTGAGACGACTACTGTGTGAAGCACCGTAGATTTCTAGTAAGATCCCAAGTGAAAACGACTCTAGAAAAAGGTTAAAATCTTGGTAGTAAACGTCCAGTGATTTGTTACTTAAAGCCCGTATGGATATTAAGATAATGTGACCTCAAGGATAAAAGAGCATTTAGGACACATGGTTGGTGTTGCATTGAATTTCGTTCACTGGATATGTCATTGATATAAATAGTTGGAATTGACGATAGGCGATTTGAGAGTTTCTAATGCGGTAGTGATGATTATTATTTTGAAGGCATCCACTAAATGGTAGACGTGTGTTGGGAATTATCACTTGCTTCCCTAAAACTTCAGTGCACAGGCTGAGATTGTGTTTGGGGTGGAGAATTGTTCGTCACGTATATTTATTTTTCGAGTTCACGTATTGTAACGATATAGAGACTTACTGTATTTTTAGACTTGCATTCGTTTAATAGTAAGAGACGTTGTTCCGTTGTGTGTTATTAGTCTGACCAGGTTTAGTATTAATGTCAGAGTTTGTTTGAAATTGCTAGTTCGCCTGATATGTTAAGGGATGCGTAGTGCGACCCATTTTTGACGCCCGACGATAGATTTAGGACGTCACATGTTATCCTTGGAGTTACTGATGATGAGACATCCTAGTTCACGCCCGACGATAGAATTTGGAAGGTATCATGTACATAGAGATTAATGTTAGGGTGTACAGATTTTAAGTGAGCCCGACAATAGGTCTGGGATGTCAGCTGTACACACCCAAGTCTCAGATATAATAATAATAATTGCAAGCTTTAATGACTTCGATATGTTAATTTATTATACGGACTTAATTGTTTCATCGCTCTGATGTCCGTTTCGTTTTGATAGTGTGCATATTGACACTCAGTGTATTAGTGTGAGACTTGAGTTGCGAATGCGGTTTCGATTCGTCAGTCAGTAACACTCTTTTATTTTCAATCTTTGTCGTACTTTCATTTTTTTTCGTAGTTGAATTTAATTAAGTAATCACTTTATAAGTAGTGTGTTGGGACAGACAATAAATAGATAGATCTGTAATGGTAGTCATTGTTTTTCAAGGGAAAGAATTCCTTAAAGTTGTAATATTTTTCAAAGTGGACTGGTAATTTCATTAAGCGTAACAAAACCCTTTCTAATCTGAAAATCGGTTCAATAATAATACTTTCCAAGTGACTTTCCACTTTTTAATTAACTTCAGTGTTTGGCATTTCTTCTAAATGCATGATGAATAAGTGTTTCCTGCATTTCGCAGTTTTGTTCCTTTAGAACGACATAACGTAAGATCCTCACGGATCATGTTGTTGTTGGTTCCTTCCGAACAGCACCGAGTCCAACACTGGCCCCGAATCTAGCACCAACTCTGACTCCACTACAGTGCCCAGCACTGACTACAACTCCACCACGGAGCCCAACTCTTACCGACTGTCCGCGTCTATACTCTCCATTTTTATAGCTCGGGTGATTTGAGCCAGAATTTTCGCGAGGTGACTACAGACAGAACATTCACGTTGAATCTCCAAGGAAATCACGGGTAAGCCGGCTGACGAGAACAATACACAGAAAGTCCGGCCCTACCCCCACAAACCGGCTGGGAGATCCCCGGCCGTGTGATTCACTAGCCCCTTCTCGGAGGTACCGAAAGGAGCTACCACGGGCCTGGCATGTAACAATATTTTCACAGTTCTGGTGATTAATTTTGAGGTACGAAATGTTCTGCTTTGATGAGTGTTGGGTTTAGATATCCTGGATGTTCTTGGAGTGTCACCCATGTAAGAGAAAATGCGAGAGGCTCGTATGCACCCATGTTGTACACTGTAGTGAACAGTCTGTGACCAGAAGCGCTTTCTACCTCAGCCCAGAAGAACGTTGGCCCCATGGCCGGCCCAAGAAATGTTGGCTTGATCGTCTGAAGTAGGACATGAGACTCTGAGACTCATTCTTGTCGTCCCCCAACGACGCCCTCGATCGGCAGAATGAATTTTTTCACCCCTATTCCTACACCCTAGAGGAGTCGCGGATATGAACTATGTCGTGCGTGTGGATTTGGCCCTGTCTTACAGCTAGACGTCCTTCCTGACGCTAATCTTTTGTGGGGGGGATGTATTCTCTATAGTGTGTTTCTGTGGTGGTTGGTAGTATGTTAGTGTGTTTTATGTATGCGAGAGGAGAGCATTCAAACACCGAGTCATAGTAATTAATCAGACATGGTACAAATCCTCTACCCGACCGGGAATTGAACCCAGGAATATCTGGTCTGTAGGCCTCAACGCTGGCCATACTGCACGTACTAGGATTAGGATTTAAATCCAGGTCTGAGGGTTTAAAGTAGGTTCTCTCGGCTTTGTTATATCAACCCATGAGCTGACTGATACGAGTGAGAAAGCATGTGGTCAAGAAACATGCCTTAAAACAGTAATCTCCACCACAACCTAAGTTATTTCCTTCTAGTAGAATACCGAATATGTGAACTGGGTACACACTGCTTTGGTTTTGCTGCATCATAATTAGATTTCACTCCTCATTACTATGCCGATGTCCGACTCGTTGGCTGAATGGTCAGCGTATTGGCCTTCGGATCAGAGGGTCCCGGGTTCGATTCCCGGCCGGGTCGGGGATTTTAACCTTAATTGGTTAATTCCAATGGCACGGGGGCTGGGTGTATGTGTTGTCTTCATCATCATTTCATCCTCATCACGACGCGCAGGTCACCTACGGGTGTCAAATAGAAAGACCTGCACCTGGCGAGCCGAACCCTTCCTGGGATATCCCGGCACTAAAAGCCATACGACATTTCATTTTTTCACTATGCCAATAGTCTTAAGGTAATAATAATAATAATAATAATAATAATGAAATGGCGTATGGCTTTTAGTGCCGGGAGTGTCCGAGGACATGTTCGGCTCGCCAGATGCAGGTCTTTTGATTTGACACCCGTAGGTGACCTGCGCGTCGTGATGAGGATGAAATGATGATGAAGACGACACATACACCCAGCCCCCGTGCCAGCGAAATTAACCAAGTAAGGTTAAAATTCCCGACCCTGCCGGGAATCGAACCCGGGACCCCTGTGACCAAAGGCCAGCACGCTAACCATTTAGCTATGGAGCCGGACATAATAATAATAATAATATCGTTATTTGCTTTACGTCCCACTAACTACTTTTTAAGGTCTTCGGA
This sequence comes from Anabrus simplex, assembly GCF_040414725.1. Classification (NCBI taxonomy): domain Eukaryota; kingdom Metazoa; phylum Arthropoda; class Insecta; order Orthoptera; family Tettigoniidae; genus Anabrus; species Anabrus simplex. The sequence goes on along the minus strand of NC_090265.1, from coordinate 219,378,128 downwards.
GACGCCAAGGTGCCGGAATTTAGTCCCGCAGGAGTTCTTTAACGTACCAGTAAATCTACCGGCACGGGGCTGTCGTATTTGAGCACCTTCAAATACCACCGGACTGAGCCAGGATCGAACCTGCCAAGTTGGGGTTAGAAGGCCAGCGCCTTAACCGTCTGAGCCACTCAGCCCGGCAATAATAATAATAATAATAATAATAATGATAATAATAATAATAATAATAATAATAATAATAATAATAATAATAATAATAATAATAATAATCCTGAAATCTCCAGTTTTCTAAGGACAAGTTGTTCGTTTCGATCACGGCTCCTTTCCAATAGAATTTGAAGGGGCTCAACTTGTACGAATTATTAATGCGGTACGAATTCCATACTTAGGACAAACTACTGCAGTACCAATTCTCCGGGACAAATTGTCGGTACACTGCTCATGTGTTTTTGTTGTTGTTGTTGTTGTTGTTGCTAGTTGCTTTACGTCGCACCGACACAGATAGGTGTTACGGCGACGATGGGACAGGAAAGGGCTGGGAGTGGGAAGGAAGCGGCCGTGGCCTTAATTAAGTTACAGCCCCAGCATTTGCCTGGTGTGAAAATGGAAAACCACGGAAAACCATTTTCAGGGCTGCCGACAGTGGGGTTCGAACCTACTATCTCCCGAATACTGGATACTGGCCGCACTTAAGCGACTGCAGCTATCGAGCTCGGTGTTTTTTGTTGTTGTTGTTGTTGTTTTAATGCTTGTTTAATGTAGCACCAACACATCGAAGGTTTTCGGCGCGACCCTAACTGAGTGGCCAACGCGCTTCGTCTGTCGGATTCAAACCCGCGTTCCTAGGCACAGAAAACAACCGACTAACTAATTAAGCCATTGCCTTTTCCGTATTATTGTATGTATGTTTCTAATTTATAATATTATATGTGTTCATCTTTTGAGGAATGCAAAAAGAGTACCATTTATCCAATAACACAAATAAGAAATACGTTCCTGAATACATTTCATAACCACCGCCTACTAAAGGCACGGATATTAGCCATCATTTCCGGCGTATTCGACACATTAAGCCATCGTCGTGTGTGTGTGTGTGTGTGTGTGTGTGTGTGTGTGTGTGTGTGTGTGTGTGTGTGTGTGTGTAAGAATGTGCACTGGATAATATTTTGTGACATATATCGTATTACATCAGCCTTTAAATAACCTCATATCCTTCATGTATGTGTCGTTTCTCTCCCGCTGTTTCCCCAGCGGAGTGTTAACTAATCATGACACGTTCCATTCTGTATCCCAATATTCAAATGGAAATGTAACGAAACCCAGATCTCCACACAACGTTCCAGCCGCAGATGTAGCTCTGTCCTGAGTAACTTCAACAAACTACACTCCATAGCCCGTGGGATCGAGTTCACAGCCCAGTGAACATCGTCAGGTACCTCCCGCATTCATACAGAGGTTTCAAGGTTCCGCAACGAATTGCGAGTACCCAGTGAGCGCGACGGTGTCGTGGTAGCACCCCTGGTTATTTCCCAGTGACTCTGGGTTCAATTCTTGTAGGTTGAAAGAATTTAAATCTGATATGAGGGTTAGACAATAATAAACTTCACACCATGAAACCAAGTTATGATGATGATGATGATGATGATGATGCACATGAAACAGACATGAAAGCTATTAGGTTGCGTCGAGTACGTATGGTAATGGACATGCCGAAGAGAAGTACAGAATAAAAATACCCTACCAAACCCCAGTGGGAACCAAATCCACAGCTTTCAGACTTCACGATTCGTTCTTTTCTTTTGCTTTTAGTGGATAAACTGAGTTTTAGATGTTATCAAACGGCTTTTCAGTGCAGGAAGCGTCCAAGAACGAGCTCAGATCACCAGATTCAGGTCCTTTCATTTGATTTCCGTAGATGACCTGCGCATCGTGATGAGGATGAAATCGTGATGAAGACGTCACATACACCCAGCCCCCGTACCAGCGGAATTAACCAATTATTGCTAAAATTCCCGTCGCCTGTGACCAAACGCCAGTACGCTAACCATTTAGCGATGGAGCCGGAGATGTTTGAGCTGATTATATGAAATACATCTCCACTAATTTCAACTCATCTGGTCCAGTAGTTGGCGTGATTAAGAGGAAAAGGAACAGACACCTTCTCATTTTTAAGAAATCTATTGCACGGTTTTCAAACATAATTTGCTAACAATATATTTTCTGGTGAATATTCTGAAATAAAATATAGTTATCCATGTGACAATTCCCTCTGATAATGCTTGTGAAAATATCCATGTAATTGTAACCAGTGCCTAAGGGTGTGATATTTCGTAAAGCAGGTAGGCAGACAGACAGACACTATGTCATTTTTCTATAGAGAGATAGCAAACAGTAAGGAGACCTACTAAAAGGTGTCAGTATTTAGAATTAATAGCGAGGAAAGACCATCATTTCTGCATAATACGCACATCATTATTTGTAAGAACTTAGACCGAAATCATGCTTTAATGTCTAGAATACCAATCATAAATCCGTCTACAAACATTGCATGCACAATCTCCCTCGGCCTGTTCTTTATATTTCTTATCTTACATTCTTCTTTTAATGTTAAAGAGGTATGCTGGCATACACCGGTTCCAATTCAACATTTTTATTAAGGTGTAATAATCTCCTTCACGTCCAATTCTGCTCCTATCTCCTTCATCCATAAAATTTTATCACGTTAACCTAGTTTCAGCGCAGTCTCTTGCTAAGTGAGCTGCTTCCATTCCACATCCGCTTAAGATACAATGGTTCGCTGTTCTTCTCTTATTCATTTCCTCTTAAAATATATTTTCAACCATCTACTAGTTTCCTAGAACTGTACACTCCAATTCCTCTACTCTATAGTTGGTATATCATAAGAATAAGAGATCAATAATATATACCTCACCGAGCGAGTTGGCCGTGCGGATAGGGGAGCGCAGCTGTGAGCTGGGTTCGAGCCTCACTGTCGCCTGCCCTGAAGATGGTTTTCCGTGGTTTCCCATTTTGATACCCGGCAAATGTTCGGGATGTACCTTAAATAACGCCACGTCCACGGCCACTTCCTTCCCACTCCTAGCCCTTTCTTATCCCATCGTCGCCATAAAACCTATCTGTGTCGGTGCGGCGTAAAGTAAGTTATACAAATATACCGTATTTACGCGAATAATACCCACACATTTAAAAACAAAATTGGGGCACGAAATCGGGGTGCGGGTTTTATTTGCGTCAATGTTGGCATTTTTTCAAAATCAGCCTTCTTAAATTTAGGGTGCGGGATTATTCGGTGGCGGGTATTATTCGCGTAAATACGGTGGCGGGGATTATTTGCGTAAATACCCGTATTTACGCGAATAATACCCGCACATTTTTAAAAAAATTTGAGGCACGAAATTGGGATGCGGTTTTTTGCGTCAAAGTTGGCATTTCATTTTTTTTTTCAAAATAAGCCTACCTAAAGTTAGGGTGCGGGGATTATTCGCGTAAATACGGTATACATACCACAGAAGTTTTCACTTCCTTAGCTGAATTGTCAGCTTCGAATCCTTCGATTCAGAGGGTCCTCGGTTCCATTCCCTGCGGGGTTGGGGATTTCTTTCGAGTCTGGTTCGTTTATCTGTTCTTGCTTGTTCCAAAACGTTTCACGCATCACAGTACTGACGACCACAGAAACACGCAATAGTGAACACATGAGAAAGTGGTCTCATTCGTGACTCAGTACAAACTACAGAGCTTCTAAGAGGGCTAAGAGCCTTGCAGGATACACGCTACAGACACGAGGAAGCGAAATCATGGCGCTGACATCACTGGAAGCGAAGAAGCATCCAACTTCCTCTCCTGTCTTAAAACCGTCCGTGAAGACAAGTCCAGCGTCCGGATACTGGTGAACGAAGTCCTGGAAATACCTCCGATGAGCAGAGGCATCCGTCTTTACCTTAAGTCCACGGAGTAGATCTAGCCGTATTTACGCTGGCGGAATTATCCACACAGGTACCTCGCCAGGGGTTCGCTCAAGACAGCCACGGATATCCTCATCCAACTCATGACACAAGCTATCAAATCGAATCTCAACCGGTCGTGTGACATTCGCCCGGTTTTCTGGTATTAGGTATTAAAGAGGCATTGATTGCTTGGATTTTGCGTCATTTCACGAATTTTGGCAAAGTACGTGAGGAGTATCTGCCTTTTTCTTTCAGAGATGGAACTCCTGATTCAGCGAATTGGCTGGAAAACTCCCATTGCCAGCCTAACTCCACTATGACATATAGTCTATAAAGTTCACCGCAGATATTGATGCTGAAACATAAGTAACACTACCATAGTCCAAAGCAGGGGTCTCAACTTAATTTGTGGGTGGGCCGAATGGCAAATTTCTAAATAAACCGCGAGTCACATTATTCACACCACACCCCGCCCCGTCCTTCTAAGCGCACAAATACATCCACACATCCAGATGCCCCCTTCTTCAATAACCAACCAAACTCTCACACGGTTATTCGACAATACAAACAATAACCTGTCACAAAATACAAAACAAATTGAGAAAAATAAACAGTACTCTGTAACTTTGGATAAACTTAGCAGTTTTTTCTTTCTTTTTTTTTTTTTTTTGCTAGTTGCTTTACGTCGCACCGACACAGATAGGTCTTACGGCGACGATGGGACAGGAAAGGGCTAGGAGTGGGAAGGAAGCGGCCGTGGCCTTAATTAAGGTACAGCCCCGGCATTTGCCTGGTGTGAAAATGGGAAACCACGGAAAACCATTTTCAGGGCTGCCGACAGTGGGATTCGAACCTACTATCTCCCGAATACTGGATACTGGCCGCACATAAGCGACTGCAGCTATCGAGCTCGGAACATACCAGTTAATGAGAGGTCTGGGCCTTCGCTTGAAGTGACAGCGGTCTGGAGAAAGATTTGATACAGCCACCTTCAGAATGGAAAGTAGGTGTCCATCACTGATACTAGAACGTACTTTTAATTTTATAAACTTTATTTTCGAATATTTTCGTTCACAGATGTAAGTACTCACGAACGTGTACAAGTACTTTCTCACAAATTATAAGAGAGAGCTGGAAAATTTTCATTACTAAGTGCCCTGTAAAATTTAATAAGATTTCCCCCGCGAACGTCCCCCTTGATTGGGAACAACACTGAAGTTCGATTAGCTGCAGCTGTAATTACAAGAAATGAACAGGGAAAGTATTATCCTTACCTGCCTTTAAGAAGGGAATCATTATGCATCTTAGAACTTGCATACAGCCCAGTAAACGAAGCATCATGCCAAGAAGAAACTAAGTAATAATTCATAAATTTTTCTTATGGGTTTTTCTCCCTTCTGCGTAAATTACAACGAAGTTCTTATTAAATAGGTTTTTCGGTATCTAGGAAAATCATAAACTGAAACTTAAGCATATTATATAAACACGGCCAGGAGGCCACATAAAATGCCTCCGCGGAACGGACTCGACCGTATGTTGACACTGCTGGTCCAAACGATAAAGAAACATAGCCGTGTACAAACGTAGCAGCATCGCACGGTCAACAGAATGAATATATGGACAAAATAAAGGGTCATGAATGACATGAATACATTAGTGGCCGGAAGAGGTCAAGAGTTGACCAGGGGAAGTCGAACAGGAAAAAAGAAGACTAAGAGGCTGGTAAAGTAAATGGAAAGAATACCAGACTCAGATACGGACCCTACTTCGCGAACCCACGCTTCCAATTCCTTCTAGTCATCTCTTATGATAAGCACAGGCCACAAGAGAAAAATGAAGCGATTAAATAAATGAATGAATGCATAAATAAATAAATAAATAAATAAATAAATAAATAAATAAATAAATAAATAATACATTGTAGTTCAACATGTATATCATAGGTTCACGCGGGGATGTAACATAAAACGAATTGTGGTGCATATGGTACGCTGTTCGTTACATTATATGGGTATAATCGAATAACTTTATGCGTAAATTCAGTTTCTTTTGTTCTTGAAGTAATTGTATGGACATTTCATGACATGATATATTAGGTTTCATAATAACACCCCTTGTACTATAAACCTGACGTGACAAGTCAGGGTTAGCACGCGAACGGTGTTTATAAACCAACATGTTCTGTTTTCTTTTGTTTGACCATTTAATTTTAGACGCAAAGGAATATAAAAATATCCTGTTTACGTCCCATTCATAGCCTTTAAGTTAATTATGATACCAAGAATCTCGCAATTGGAACACAATAAATAACACCATGATCATATCATAAAATATAGATCGTTTTGTGAAGAAAGATACTCAATCACCTTACAGCTGATGAAAGATAAATTTTCGACTGGGAATAATATAAGTACGTTCTGATATTCGTCAGATCTTTACAGAAACACCACAATGATGATAATAATAATGGCGTATTGCCTCCGGAGAGACGGCGTATAGCGACGTGCATGTCTGTGAGGATGGGTCCTTGCCTAAGATGATTTCTAATGCTGAAGACGGAACATCCACTCAGCCTCTGAGCCAAACGAATTAACTAATTAAGTTTAAAATACCCTACCCCGCCAGGAATCGAATCCGCCCCTTAGGCCAAAGGCCAGAACGATAACCATTTAGCCATGGAGAGAGTTTGATTATTATTATTATTATTATTATTATTATTATTATTATTATTATTATTATTATTATTATTATTATTATCAGTACATGGGTTCTGCTAAGTCGAGAATATAAAGCTGTTTCAGGTTCACTCGGAAGGATATTGTTCGTTTCTTCTTTAGGAATATGTTACATTTAGCAACCAGACTTCCATTCTGGAGAGGCACTCAGCCTGCACGAGAAATGAGTACCAAGTTTCTTCCTGGATGCAAAGGTGGTCAGGCATAGAGTACATCACTCTTACACTTCTGATTCTTCTTGCTAGTGGCTTTACGTCGCACCGACACAGAGAGGTCTTATGGTGATGATGGGACAGGAAAGGCTTAGGAGTTGGAAGGAAGCGGCCGTGGCGTTAATTAAGGTACAGCTCCAGCATTTGCCTGGGGTGAAAATGGGAAACCACGGAAAACCATCTTCAGGGCTGCCGACATGGGATTCGAACCCACTATCTTCCGGCTGCAAGCTCACAGCCGCGCGCCCCTAACCGCACGGCCAACTCGTCCTGTCTCTTACACTTCTCCAAGGATCATAATGGCCTATATGGAAACGGAAGGAGACATTTAATATATCATTCGCTGAAATTTCGTGTGGCGTGGAATGTTACCTCACTTAATTCGTAATCAGGTGTCAGCTTAAAAATTATGCGCGCAAATTCTTCAGTTCATGCAACTACGTTAGATAGCGTTGTAAGCTAGGTGCATTAATTTATGATATGGTGGACAAGGGAAGGTCGACCGTTGTATGGAACGTGAAGGCTGTGCTAATGTTTACGTGAAGAAACATTATTACAGCACAGCAATTGGAGGCGTCTCCTTGATCACTCTGGTATACTAAGGACCACCTACTCTCAAACAATACACAGATTTTCTCACTGATTCGAGTGGATGGGTCTATGTTGGAGAAAAAGTAACCGAAGCACGATTGAGGACCATCATCGCAGAGTTATGCCATGCAAGTTCTTAAAATTTATGTCAGAGAGTAACCTATCACCAATGTAAGGGTGCGTTTTCAATTAGTTGTGAGGAAAAAGGCTGGAAATGTGTATCCATTGGAGACATTTTATTTTCTATTATTATTAAATTTGTATCAATTCTGTACCAATCTTGTCCAAATTCGATACATAATCTATAGCATAAATGGGTGCCATTTCATAATTTGGTCTCCCTGCTCCTAAATTAAGCAAGAACATATTTTCGTAGTAAGCAATCAAACAGCAAAAGACATAATGTATTTCTCTTTTTCAAATGTCTTGTTCGCGCTGTACTACGTTTTAAATTTACTGCCCCTTTAAAATGCACGTAACATCATTACGTTTTGTCCCAGGAGTAATTTTAAATCGTAGTTTCCTGAGACAAGTCACTTCGCTCCTTCACTTTTACTAACTGCACTATAAAGTAAGTTGACGACACATTCTCTTTTAATGTTCCTCTAATGTGAGGGTAACCTCCTGTCTTACCTTATCAGAGTTCCGCTCTTCTCACGAGTTACGACATAATGACCCCGCCTATCAGCGAGAACCTCCCTTAGTTAACTCCCAAACTCGAACAGTAAATGAAGTGCACTTATGAATTGAGAACCAAGTTACTAAGATTAATAATTAACCCGGTTTTAGGTCCGTTTCCCCAAAATATTGGATGCCTCAAGAAAATCAATTTAAATAATCTATCAATTTTGTATAAATAACAGTGTTGTAAATACAATGCTATAAAATGGCGTACGGCCTTCTTTTTTTCTACCCGAAGTCTCCGAGGACATGTCCGGCTCACCAGATGCAGGTCTTTTGATTTGACTCCCGTAGATGACCTGCACGTCGTGATGAGGATGAAATTATGATGAAGACGAACACATACACCCAGCCCCTGTGCCAGGGGAATTAATCAATGATGGTTAAAATGCCCAGCCCTGCCGGGAATCGAACCCGGGAACCCTGTGACCAAAGGCAAGCACATTAATCATTTAGCCATTAAGCCAGACAATATAATGTTATGCCCGTAGTAGTTCACTATCGCTGAATTCACTGTACATCGTAATGTTAAAGTGATGTGCCCCTGCAATGTATGCACACATTCCAATTGTACCGTAGTGCAAGCGCAGGTGCCCCTGAGGTTTCTGGGAAAAGGTTGGAACCACCATCTTTTTATTATTATTTTTGTACTGGTTGGTACACCTATACGCCACATTTGAATTTCCCGCCTTAAAGTATACTCCTCTACAGCTGAAACTCTGAACTTTAAAACTGAATTAATTCAATCGTTTATCAGAAGATGTCACTGTGTTAATTTCTAATTGTGTTTGTTTACTAATTATCAAGAAGTGTGGACATTCTCTCACAGATGTCTCTACCGAAAACTATGATCATGCACCCTGGTGCGAAGTGTTGGAACTTTTCTTGAAGATATTTTATACTCATAAGTTTTCCTATAACTAAATTTCGTTCTTTCATTTTTTAGGTTGGAAATATTAATCTTTCTTTCCGCCAGTTTTGAACTTAGCCAATCCCGAATTTCTTTAATTAATTTTGGACCAATCGTGTCCTTCTTCTTCACATTTGATGTGTAAACTTTAGCTGACCAATAAACGCATGTGGGTGTGTCTTAATTATTCATGAAAGGTCTCGAATCTTCCACGAGGGTATAAAACTGCTGATTTTCTTGTCTCTCGGCCACTCGTACAACATCTAGCTTAGTGTATGGAAGTATAGCAGGAGGCGGGAAGCGCCTCTTTCATCCGCCAGCAACTCTTCAACAAGGTAATGGCCGTTTAACATCTTTCTTTTTTCCTTGCTAGCTCAGCAGTTTAACCCGCGGGGCAGGTCCGAAACCTTTAATATGTAACCTATAACTTAAAACATATAAATTTTTTCCATCTTTGTAAGACTTCATATATCTTTAAATGTAAATCGGTGATAGAGAGTGCTTTACCCTCTCGAACTCCCCTTCATTTTTGAGTTGAGGTGACTATGGTTTCGTAACTTATTTTCTACTCTTCCCTAATGTGTCAAAATTTTTCTTATACGAGTCACCTCCATAGTATGGGAATAGCCCCTGTGTATCGCCTTAGCGCCACTTAGGTTTTAACAGCTTTCATGTAGGAGTGCAAGTATACGCTTCCATTCATCTTGATATTTTTGGGCCATTTAATTAATCTGTTCCTTTTCCACGAAGGCCCAGTAGATTGGGTACAAGATACCCCTGTTTCTTCGTAGGTGTGCCTTGAGGGCAGTTGATAGTAATGTTGGTTGTTGCCTTTGATAGGATCAGAAAATTGAGAGCGAGTTAGCTCTTTCACTTCTGGTAAATGTGCCTCAGAGAGGCTTGAGATTTAAAGGTGGGAGCAAGGGCTCCATTGTACTGAGGGAATTTCTGCCCTTTCCTAAAATATGTGGTTGTGAGCTGAGAGCTCAGACTTTTGTAAAACTTGGGGCTCGGAGCCCAGAACTTGTAAACACCCGAAACTCGGGTTTTCGTTTGTGAATTATACCTTGTACCTGATTATTGGATAGCTGTTGATCATTCTTGTTAAAAAAAATTGTATTCTATGTAAACATTGTTAAGTTTGGTCATTTTAAAAAATATAACCTTTATTGAAATTTTAATTCATCTTTCGGACTTGTAGTTAGACCCATTCCAGCCCGCACCTTCTTTCACCTCTGCTGATCCACCAAAACACGGTAACAGTTTTTATTGTTAATACTTCTGTCATTATTATTTCTGGCCTATTTTACAATGTATTGGGGCCTGCATTAGTTATGTTTTACGACCTATTTCCTTCCTGACACCAACCATATATTATGCAGGGATGCATTCTCCATAGCGCGTTTCTACGGTGGTTGGTAATGTGGTGTGTTGTATGCAGATAAAGAAAAAAAAATGTATTAAGACAAGCACAAATGCCCGGTCTCCAATTCAGAGGAATTGCCCATGAGCACTTAAAGTCATCAGCCTGAGCGTCAATTTAACCAGGGTTCTTCCGAAAGTAAAACCAATAACCTGGCCATTTAACCATTTTTAAAGTTGTTTATTCTATGTTTCGATATATACATTTGCACACATGTAATAATTTTGAACGAATGAACCAGTACAGATGATAGTGTAAAGTTCTAAGCAGTTTCATATATCCACTCCCAGAATGTCAGTTAAAAATAAAAATGAAATATTCTTATACCTTATAAGGAAACAACTGAACCTAAAAACTAGGAGGATCAAAATAACAAAAAATACACACAAAAACATTGTGATATATCAATACACTTCAAATGGGGCCATACCTATCTTCCTGCTGCCCACTTTCATTGATTTTCCACCGCTCTTTCTTCATGTGGTACAAGAGAGCCGGGAGTATAACACCATCAACACTGTCGAACATGTAAGTAATGTATTGTCCTATTATCCACACAATCGCTTGCTATTTGATCTGCGTGAAGGCCGTCACACACTTCATAGACTTCCTGTCGTCGATGACTCCAAGGGGAATGTTCATGTCGTTTACACCATCTCCATGTGTGCACTGCATTTCTGCATGTTGTTAGTCGGTGTATCGCTGTATCCGTTTGACCACACACCGTACACCATGGTGAGTGTTCCAGATGTATTTTGTGACGACGTTATGCTGTTAGTACCAGCCTGTTTAGAAAAGGAAGATTTGAGAACGTGCGTGAGACGAGAGTTTCGTACGACTAAAGTTTGCCAAGACCGTAACCCAGTGGGTGTAGAGTATTGTGGATTCAATCCGTGGAGTGAAGTTCACATCTCGTCGTATCATACTGTAAATGGCCTTGGTGATAGCATTCGTTCCTGGCGGTAGTTCATTTACAACTTGTTGGAGTTTCAGATAATTATCTCTGAATACTTTTGGCAAAGATCTTTTGTTACTGTCATCTAATCTCCAAATTTCCTTGTACAGTGCATTCGAGAGAGTGTCCGATTGTAACAATACATATCGTCGCTCGACCGGTAAAAGGTTGTATTCCACAAAGCTCTTCCTATTAATTATTCTCCTTAAGACTGGTCACGCCTCCCAGCCACGTATGGATATGCAGTCCATCAGAACAAATTTTGTTGTGTTCATTTTCCTATGCCCATGTGTAAAGGAAAATGAACCTAACAGTACCGTACTGTAGGAATGTACGTTTGCAATACGTATTTACGCACTTCTAGTGTACAGTGCATGTAAGGTTCATTTTCGTTTAATCGTCGACATAGGAAAACGAACACAACGGACATTGTTCTGATGGACTGCGTATCCATATGCGGCTAGGAGCCGTGACCAGTCTTAAAGAGAATAGTGGATAGGAAGAGTATTGTGGGATACAACGTCTTACCGGTGAAGCGACGATATACGTCATTTTTTAAAAGCAGTGCTTGGCATTTCGTTCCATGTGCTATTAGTCCTAACCCACCGAGCCTATATTGTTCTCGTTGTACTCGAAACAGCTGGCCTTGCCATATGAACCAAACAATATACTTTGAGAGTTGGCCTTCAAAGTTTGTAGGTGGCGGGAACACTTCAGCTAAATACCAAACCTTTGAGAGAACATAAATGTTTGTCACCACAATCCTCTGAGTTCAATTCGAATTCCTTTGGCTAAATTTCATCATCAAAGCCCTAAAGTTGGCAAAAACTGTTGCACAATTGGTTTCTAAAGTATCGAGCACACATTTTATCCATTTAATACCAAGGATCTTCAACTCATCAACCATATGAAACCAGTTTCTTTGAATGATTCCTGACCCTCCATTGAAATTAAGTAAGGTAGATTTTTGGGATTGGATTTCGCCCCTGAAGTGGAGCTATAGGTGCTGAGAGCTTGATCAATATAATCAATGTCATTTGCACATTTTTTTCTTTTTTTAACTAATTTATTGAAAATGTCATACAACTATTTCAAAATAAGTAAACTCTAGGTACATTTATACTTAAACAAGTTACACAAACTTCTTCGTGTTTTTCTTAAACGAAAATTTAAAAACAAGTAGGATAATTCTGCAAACAGAACGTTGATAAGTTTGCATCTAAACAAATTAAAATTTAGCACAGGAAAACATCAAGTTGTTCACAGCAGAATAAAAGAAAATCAACCATGATACCGATAGAAAGATCAGTACGACTGAATGAGTGCTCGTGAAACATACATGCGGTCAATGCGTGAGGAAGAGTTGTACTGGATATAGGTATAGTGAAGAAGGGTCACATTCAGCTCATCCATAACATCAGTCAGGTTCAAGGAGGTTATGAGATCATTTAAGGCAGGTTTTGTCGCGTAATTTTGCCCCGTCGAGTCCTCTAATTGCTGAACACAATTGAAATCCCTCTTTTATACTATGCAGGTGTGGAAAGTAGATCTCGTTGAAAGAATGTCTTGCGTTGAACACGGTTTTGGTTCCCTGATGGTGCATAAATATGTATTCTTCTAGAATAGTGACACTGCACATCTTCGAGTTCCAGATCATGTCGTGTTAAGAACCCTGTTCCCCTATTACCATTGCCTATATTTATATAACTTACTTGTTATAATATGAGGAAATGGTTAACACCGGAAGGGGGACTTCGGCTAGGAAGGCGATGTCAACATCAGTAGCACGGAAAAGTTAGAAACATTAAAACTCGACGTTGCATTGTAGGTATAACATTAATGTTCACACTGGCTACTGTCAGTAGTTGAGCCATCAGCAATAGAAGCAACGCCATTTTACTCAATACACTGAACCGAGGTTATACTCCGTCTTAACTTGTAAGTCAAGAAGTACCTAGCTAACATGGGGTGAACCGGGCGAGTTGGCCGTGCGCGTAGAGGCGCGCGGCTGTGAGCTTGCATCCGGAAGATAGTAGGTTCGAATCCCACTATCGGCAGCCCTGAAGATGGTTTTCCGTGGTTTCCCATTTTCACACCAGGCAAATGCTGGGGCTGTACCTTAATTAAGGCCACGGCCGCTTCCTTCCAACTCCTAGGCCTTTCCTATCCCATCGTCGCCATAAGACCTATCTGTGTCGGTGCGACGTAAAAGCAAGTAGCAACATGGGGTGAAACGAAGCGGGTCTTTCTTCTTGCTACTGTTCGAGAGCTGGATATCAGCACGTGCTGCTGTCCTCGGGTCTCGGTGGGACATTAAACTATTGTGTTGTTTCTTAGTACGTACAAGTGTTTCACGTATTGATTCAGAAGCCTTATTAAGAACTGCAGCGGGAGATGAGTTATTTATTTGAATTTGCTTATGAGCAATGAATGGCCGCGAGTCTTCAGCCTCGTTCGCCTCACAGTCATCATCCATTTCTGCGCTTTGTGTTCCTGAGGGTTGTTGTTTATTTACTAGTTCTGGAAAGTGTTCGTCAGATGTGATAAGTAAGGAAGGGGCGTCCGTAATTTGTTCCTCGTCCGGTGTTTGTACAGCTTGCATATCACCTGTGATATCCGTTTCCGTATATTCGCTTGAGGCTAGTGGGTATCCCCAAGGTCGGCTGAAGGCTGTACGCTCGGGGTGAGTATGCTTGTTCGCCAGTGACTGCTCCAGAATATAATTCCTTTTTTTTTTTCGCTAGTAGTTTTACGTCGCACCGACACAGATAGGTCTTACGGCGACGATGGGACAGGAAAGGGCTAGGAATGGGAAGGAAGCGGCCGTGGCCTTAATTAAGGTACAGCCCCAGCATTTGCCTGGTGTTAAAATGGGAAATCACGGAAAACCATTTTCAGGGCTACCGACAGTGGGGCTCGAACTTACTATCTCCCGAATACTGGATACTGGCCGCACTTAAGCGACTGCAGCTATCGAGCTCGGTCCAGAATATAGTACACTACGTGAATGTTTACTACTGGCTGCTAGCAGAACCATTAGGTTCGGGCAGTTGTTGCGTAAAAGGGTCGTTTCATTACATATGATACTTGTTTGTACCTGTCCATTATATGAGATATGCCCGGGATGCCCACCAAAATTTTCTTTTGAGGGAATCGGTTTCTTAATAGCCATAGTTACTGCGTGAATGCCATCATAAACAGGAAACATATAAAAAGACGACCAATGATCTTTAAGCACTTCACTAACGGTTCCATATTTACTGAACACTGATCGGAATATTTCAGATGGAACTTCCAAGGGAACATTGAAAACACGAACCGTAGACAAATTCATGTCAGCGGGAGTGATCTTGAAATAACACCTTTCCCCAGATTCATAGCAAAATTGTACAGGATCCAGAAAATTTTGTAAGCATTTCTGATAGATGGAATCACTGATTACCTTAATGTGCATGACTCTCTCCTAGGCATACAGTTGAATAGCTTCCACTTGGTCCACGGTTAACCTTAGTGTGTTAGCAATTCACCGATAAATTTCCATAGGTGAAGGTCGGGGACTCTGACTATCCCACAAACAGCGTATGGTGTTTTTTCGTTGGTATGTTCACATTTCCCCGTTATTTTCTTTCTTTCACTACAGTTGAATGCAGAAAGGTTGCTCACTTAAGCTTGGCACTATACAACAGAATATTACACTTTACTCATTACTGTCTTATGCTATGGATACTGTTGAAATACAAGCGGACAAGTAACAGGTCCTTCCCCTACCACAGGCACAGCGCAACTACCAATGAAACGGACTGGTTGGATTCTGTTGTATTTGTACCTAAATACCTACTCACTCCGCAAGCACTCCCCCCCCCCCCCCCATATGACTTGATTCTTGATTCTACTTGATTCACTGGACTTTGACGTAACAATATTTAGCTTTCTGGTTGTTCAGATTGTGATTTTCGGCTAATTGATATACTTCGATCCACTTCTCTCTGGAGATTCACTCCTGACGCTGAATGCATCCTCGGCTTGTAAGCATTATTATTATTATTATTATTATTATTATTATTATTATTATTATTATTATTATTATTATTATTATTATTATTATTATTATTATTATTATTATTATTATTATTTCCTGATCAAGACTTCATTCAAATCATTTACGAAAACTGGATGAGGAAAACAGTATATGGACATATTGATGCTTGCTGCTTGTTGTTAAAAGGGGCCTAACATCTAAGGTCATCGGCCCTGGACATATTGAAAATAGACTGTTTTCGATTTAAGACTCTAATTTTCCCGACAAGTATTTCGATGGCAACGTTAAGTATCTGCATAGAAACATCTACACTTACCTGATGTTCACCACTCGCTAAGTCCTGTTCCAATATTAATATAATCCTTAGACCAGCCTATCGAGTTAATCTCATGTACTTCTGTTACGGTCAGTTGTTCCACATCGCTAAGTCCCGTAATTCCAACCAGTTAATACCATCCTATTAGCAGTTGAATGTGAATAGGTTTATATTATTGTAATATGTAAAGCTTCACAGAGATGAACATTCTCGAAAAGTTGAGTGGAATATCTATCTATGAAGTTCACACATTGGAGGACTGCCATGAGACAATGAATACGTGAAGAAGTAGCTACTCGAAAATTACTGAATAGTCACTTTAAAAAGCAATATACGAAACCAACTAAATAACCAACAAGGTGAAACTAACAAATTAATCATAAAGGTAAACTAAAACTAACGATAATAAACTGAAAGAATGCAACCAACACTGAAATAAATATGAAAAGGAACAAGAACAGGAAACTAAAAAGGACTGATGGTAGAAAGCTAACAAAACAATGTATGGTATGAAACTTTTTTTTTTTTTGCTAGGGGCTTTACGTCGCACCGACACAGATAGGTCTTATGGCGACGATTGGTATGAAACTAAAACAACATTTGATAGCACGAAGTTTGCAAAAACAACTGTTGGCTTGAAGCTAACAAACTAACAGATGATAGAAAGCTAACAAAACAATGTATGGTATGAAACTAAAACAACATTTGATAGCACGAAGTTTACAAAACAACTGTTGGCTTGTAGCTAACAAACTAACAGATGATAGGAAGTTAACGAAACAATGTATGGTATGAAACTAAAACAACATTTGATAGCACGAAGTTTGCAAAACAACTGTTGGCTTGAAGCTAACAAACTAACAGATGATAGAAAGCTAACAAAACAATGTATGGTATGAAACTAAAACAACATTTGATAGCACGAAGTTTACAAAACAACTTTTGGCTTGAAGCTAACAAACTAACAGATGATAGGAAGTTAACGAAACAATGTATGGTATGAAACTAAAACAACATTTGATAGCACGAAGTTTACAAAACAACTGTTGGCTTGAAGCTAACAAACTAACAGATGATAGAAAGCTAACAAAACAATGTATGGTATGAAACTAAAACAACATTTGATAGCACGAAGTTTACAAAACAACTGTTGCTTGAAGCTAACAAACTAACAGATGATAGGAAGTTAACGAAACAATGTATGGTATGAAACTAAAACAACATTTGATAGCACGAAGTTTACAAAACAACTGTTGGCTTGAAGCTAACAAACTAACAGATGATAGAAAGCTAACAAAACAATGTATGGTATGAAACTAAAACAACATTTGATAGCACGAAGTTTACAAAACAACTGTTGGCTTGAAGCTAACAAACTAACAGATGATAGAAAGCTAACAAAACAATGTATGGTATGAAACTAAAACAACATTTGATAGCACGAAGTTTACAAAACAACTGTTGGCTTGAAGCTAACAAACTAACAGATGATAGAAAGCTAACAAAACAATGTATGGTATGAAACTAAAACAACATTTGATAGCACGAAGTTTACAAAACAACTGTTGGCTTGAAGCTAACAAACTAACAGATGATAGGAAGTTAACGAAACAATGTATGGTATGAAACTAAAACAACATTTGATAGCACGAAGTTTACAAAACAACTGTTGGCTTGAAGCTAACAAACTAACAGATGATAGAAAGCTAACAAAACAATGTATGGTATGAAACTAAAACAACATTTGATAGCACGAAGTTTACAAAACAACTGTTGGCTTGAAGCTAACAAACTAACAGATGATAGGAAGTTAACGAAACAATGTATGGTATGAAACTAAAACAACATTTGATAGCACGAAGTTTACAAAACAACTGTTGGCTTGAAGCTAACAAACTAACAGATGATAGAAAGCTAACAAAACAATGTATGGTATGAAACTAAAACAACATTTGATAGCATGAAGTTTACAAAACAACTGTTGGCTTGAAGCTAACAAACTAACAAATGATAGAAAGCTAACAAAACAATATATGGTATGAAACTAAAACAACATTTGATAGCACGAAGTTTACAAAACAACTGTTGGCTTGAAGTTAACAAACTAACAGATGATAGAAAGTTAACGAAACAATGTATGGTAATACAAGCTAATAAAGCAGTTGTTGACATGAAGCAAACAATACGATCCTCGAAATAACCTACAGATATTTCACTTCTGGAGAGGATTCCTGGATTTCATGCTCTGAATTTCACTCAGTCCTCATCAAAACTGGATACTAGGTTAATAAGTCTTGTCGGCGAAGGCGATCGAGCATACAAGTAACCACTATATTCTACTCAGAACCGATCCGAGGTTTCCGATTAATTCCATAATATGTATACATTTGATTTTCATAACAAATAAATAAATCTATAGATATTATGAAGTCTCCTGTAGGTGTTCGTGCAGACTAAGCTCGAGAAGCACCGGAGGGATCTTCACGAGGTTTTCACCGTCGTAGAAAGTATTTATCGCTAAACGTATATGAAACAAAATGTGACAAAATGGAGCCAAACATGACTATTTTAGTGAATGAGGTCAAAGAAGACAGTCATTCGAGCGTTATATTATATTTCACAAGCTAAACCGCCCACGATACACCTACGAAAGAATCTTTGAGCCTATAAAAGTTCTACAAATAGACTGTATGGTATATAATCACCTGTAAAAGGTAGCTCGTTAAAGCTTTCAGTATGAAATCAATCATAACCGTTGACCGGTGACATGCAGTGTTCGTAACGCTAACGGTGACGTGCTGCCTGTAAGACTGCAACAAGACGGGCTCGAAAACTAATACATTTCAAATGTCACAACCACTAAAATTGCTTTACTGCAACAAATAATTATCTACTGTTTTATTATAGCACACGATAATTTTCATGCACATTTTATTAATATTAACAAACTATACCCAGGATGCTTAGATCTTTGTTCTTGCTAAATAAATTCCACTAATGCACATATGAAACACTAGTGAAACTTTTCACTTATTCACGTATGTCTGAAATCATAGAAAACTATCTCACCTGATTTATATACACTAGGACAGAATAATTACTCAGAAAGTTGTGCTAAGGGTGATGTGAAGTCTGAACGATCTCTGGAAAGTTTTGACCATCTAGCGCGAGCAAACCAAAAACACTAAACCCTCACCACTGACGGAGCTGTGTGTATCGACTTAGATATAAAGGTAACATAGAGCTTCAGTTTTTCAAGCCTACCTGTTTTGTTTCCTGATTTTTTTAAATTACAAAATATGTTTTATAAGGTTAGCGTGATTAATCACGAAATATGATATGTCATATATAAAAGTACCCTTCACAGAATGAAACTTCGTTTTAGCGAAAGCTCCCTAATGGGTTAAGTATTGTATGGGGAGAAAAGAACGAGAGGCGATTTGAAGAACGTTATGGCGTTCGCAGCTGCGTACATATGTTACTTACAATTTTTTCAGTCTGTAGAACACACAAGTTCAATATAAATATTACACTATAACACTATTGAACAAGGAATAAAAATACACACTATTATTCCTTGTTCAATAGTGTGATTTTTTGTAACTGGTATATTTATATTGAACTTGTGTGTTCTACAGACTGAAAAACTTTTAAGTAACATTTGACTGAGTTGACACTGGAAAGCACGGTAACTAACGTCGTCTACAAGAAAAATGTATAAGTCATAAATTCAAAATTGCTCCCGTGCCAATCCGAGGCAAGTTTCTAGTAAGTAAGTAAAATAAATAAATAAATAAATAAATAAATAAATAAATAAATAAATAAATAAATAAATAAATAAATAAATAAATAAACAATTCCACTAGTTACTAGAACTTCATGCATTTTCTTCTATTCCATCTTCTCAAAATGATCGTGCTGTCATACTCTACAATAGAAAGAATATGGATGATAACCTCTCACATATCGAAACCTGGTTGATGTATAGAATCATTTTAGAGCATAGTGCCACTTTGTTGGATCTGGCTTTAGATTATTAGAAAATTATGTTTTATTACATAAACACACGGAGGCCGTGATGAAGCTAATAGTCATGCACCGGTGTTGAATGATAGAGGCCATCATTCCGGAGTGACGGGCAGCAGAATGCACAATTTCAGTACCACCCCTCCAAAGAATCAAATTCCATGTCAAACTAAGCTGTTCATATATATATGCATTATTATTATTATTATTATTATTATTATTATTATTATTATTATTGCGGGGATTTTGTGGAACGCAGAAGCGTAAGAAGGGGTTGGTGTGAATAGGTGGACATAGAAAAGATGAAAGCATAATTTAAAACACTAAATTATGAAATTGTATTTCTTTCCCTTTTTGACTTTAAATTTTGATAAATAAGCTGAATTAACAACAACAAATAACAATTAAATAGAATAATGACTTAAAGTCAAACATCATGTACACTGAAGAAGATGTTCGATACAATAGTCTACAAATGAATGAGCATGACAGCTCTAAAGGTACATCATTTCAAAGAGCAATTTTGCTCCCTCAATTACACTTTAGGAGACTCCAAAACTTACACAGTCCAGCCTTTCAAAGGTTCGAGTTTCTTATCCGAATTTTACACTGGATAATCTTCAAAACATTGTTCAGCTCTGTAGTCTATTACACATTCATCCATAATTAATGACACTTTAAACAGAGGCAATAAATGCCCATTCTAAATGGCCTTAGTGGTTAAAATAAAAGGTTTAAGAAATCGGCATTAACAAAATGCTAGGAAGCGAAACGCTTACACTCCCTTTAAAATTCACTTAAAATCCTATCTGGGCTTATGGCCCGAAGTTACAACAGAGGCTAAGCCTATACTACAGAGGGTGACTGGATGGCAAAATATTAAGTTCCAAAATGGTTTGAAGAATTTAGAAAAAAACCATGGTACTACAGACCTTAGCCTACCAAGCGACCGCTGCTCAGCCCGAAGGCTTGCAGATTACGACGTTCCGTTATTCTTGACTTTCTAGACCGGACGCTATCTCACCGTCAGATAGCTCCTCAATTCTAATCACGTAGGCTTAGTGGACCACAAACCAGCCCTCAGGTCCAGGTAAGAATCCCTGACCTGGCCGAGAATCGAACCCGGGTAAGAGGCCAGCACGCTACCCCTACACTACGAGGTCACCCCCGTACCA
This sequence comes from Anabrus simplex, assembly GCF_040414725.1. Lineage (NCBI taxonomy): Eukaryota > Metazoa > Arthropoda > Insecta > Orthoptera > Tettigoniidae > Anabrus > Anabrus simplex. The sequence continues at coordinate 219,357,103 of NC_090265.1, read as the reverse complement.
AGTTGAATGGAAATTAATAGAGAGTGAACACTTTATTCCCTATGTTACATATTTCGCAGCAGGGATTTGAAATGAGTCTTGCCTGAAAGTTTATGTTTCAAATGTGATATTAAACTTAAGAAATTTACAATAAGGAAGAATTTTGAAACCTTTCCCCTCAAGTTAATTTTCTGGAGCTATCACATATTTAAAAGATGTCTACCATTACACTGAGTTGGTGGGCCTTCCGACGACGGGCAAGGCTGCCCCTGCCTCCACTTACACCGTGTGCACTCTAAGACCGGAGCGGCGAAGATAACAAAATTACCCGAAAGCGCCCAGCTTATATAGCGACTCAGCGGGAAAGTTCTCGAACTCTCTTGACGTAGGCAGAATGCCTGTACACACCGCCAATTTTAATTGGCTACAAAAATATATACAAAAATTTCTGATTGGTTAATAACTTAAGGAAGAACCTCAGGACATGAAAAAAGCATTTACAAACGCATAAAGTACACAAAAATAGAAAAGTGAACATTCCCTTAAAATGTAATTGTCCTACCGCAAGAGGGGGCACATAACTCGATAATAGGGGCATCTAAAAACTAAAAGTCCAAACTTCTTTAGATGCACAGTTCAGAGTTTACCCAACAGATGGCCTTCTAGAAGGCGCGCAGTTCAATTGAACCTCCGGTACAGACCTCCACCCCCTAACGTTTTACCATAGTCTGAACAAATTGAAATCTAGCGGCAAAAAAGTTTCGAAAATTTGCAGTTGAGAAATCTTGATGTAGTTTATGAAACTGTAGAAGTCCGGTCAGTTATGCCCAAGGTTGACGGCAGGAGTGGCCGCCACTGCCGATGTCGGGATGGAGTGCCCCGGAACCCCCAAGAACCCACTGATACCTTTCTCTCGGTACCTTGAGAGGGGTAGCCATGATGATGGTCACTAAGGACCAAGTCGCACAGTTCTGCCCAATGATCAAGTGGGCAGTTGGGGTTCAGCATCCCAACCATTACTAACGATTATGGTGCCCAAGCTGGCCGTTGAGAAGGAGAGTTGGCCGGAACGAGGCGGGCCCTTACCCCGCGTCGGCACCTCTCGCCAGTTGTTACGACACAGCCTCAGTTGAAATTAGGGCACTGCAACAATGAATTTCTGGGCGACAGTAACTGATTATATGGACAGTGTTTAATATGGAGCTTTTTAGTTTGTCGGCTTGTAGAAAGAGTTCACGGATTTTTTGGCTCAGGTTTGGAGGCAGGGGCGGTAATGGCAGACAGGAAAGACATTATTGAACGGAAGGTGTTCACAAAGTGATTTTACAGATGTTAATTACACAAAGTTTGAAGATAACTCCAATACTTACAAACTTTCATCACCAAGATGGGCAGAAGGCCGCCTTATTTCAACTTTCGTGCAGAATCGTATATTACTAAGATGCTAAGGAAAGAAATATAATTAAATTGGCAATGCCATCACTTGGTGGCCCATACTGAAAAGCACAGAGTTCACACAGAATGTACTTGGGACAGATGAACCCGAAAAATTATCTCTGTTTCGGGATTGTTAACCAAGAGGGTGATCATCGTTAAGAAATCCGAAATGATATAAGGTCCATGAAATCTGGGGGCAAAGTTGCCGGCTGGAACAAAAAATTTTACCATGATTTTATCTCCGACCTTTAAATTGGTGGTTCTCCGTCCACGATCATATCTCTCTTTCACTTTCTCATCAGAGGCTTTAAGATTATTTTTGGCCTTTCTCCACAGATCCCCGATATTATCTGGGTCTATTGTCTCTGGTAAAATCTCATTGATTGACCACAAATTGGACAACGGAGTGTTTGGAACGAACTTAAAAATAAGAGAAGCAGGAGAAAACTTATGTGACTCATGAACCTCCGAGTTTAATGCAAAAGATAGCGAATGCAGTGAAGTGTCCCAAGGAGAATGATCTTCATGCTGAAAAGCGATCGGGGCAGATCGAAGATTACGGCTAACCCGCTCAGCTAGAGATGATTGTGGGTAGAAGGCTGACGTCGTGACATGTGAGACGGATAGATGAAAACAGAATTTACGAAATAAATTATAGATGAATGCCTTGGCGTTATCAGAAATTACAAATTGACAAGATTCAAAAGATGCAAAAATAGTACTAAGGCAAGAAATTGTGGACTGAGCGGTGGCAAGCCTAGTCCCTGTGTTCCCGTTCCCCTTATATTGAGGGAAAGGCCCGACATAATCTGTGTACAATCGCTTCATCGGGCGAGATGCTTGATGAGACGACAATAACCCTATCTTAGTAGACAACGTGGGCTTGCTAAACAAACAAGATTTACAAGCTTTAACCATTTCCCTAATCTCGCCGTCCTTACTCTTCCAGATGGTCATTTCCCTAATCCTCTCTCTAGTTTTGAAAATGCCCAATTGTCCCCCTAATGGGGACTTGCAGGTCATAGGCACAAGAACATCCGCAACTACAATTTTCATCTTTTCACCGTGCCTCGAAGGGAAACACAGAACCCCATTCCTCAGAACATAAGGGTCAACATGTTCCCCAGAAGAAAGGGTTCCCATAATAGGAGCCAACACTGGATCTTTACATTGATATTTTGTCATATCATGAAATAGTATAGGGGAATTTAGTCTCACAGGAATTTATTTACGTGCCAGCAAATCTACTGACACGAGGCTGACGTACTTGAGTACCTCCAAATACCACCGGAGTGAGACAGAATCGAACCTGCCATGTTGGGGACCTTGGGATCAGAAGACCAGCACCTCAACTGTTTGAGCCACTCAGGCCGACATAGGCCTATGTAAAAACGAAATATATTGAACATGGACAGCGGACAAAAATACGTAACAATACAACATGGACATATTCAAAGAGTAGATAAATTTACATATTTGGGAGAATGTATTCATTCAAATAGACTCTATAACACAACCTGAAAAGAAATATTGAAGAAGATGGGCATGGTTTATAAACTCGCTCAACACCATTACAACAAACGATCGAAATCGTTCCAGGCAAAAATCAGCCACTTCACAAATGTCATTCAACCATGGTTATTATATGTATCAGAATGATTAACGTTGAATAAAATAGCGAACAAGAGAACGTGGAAAAGAAAGAAAGGAAAATACTTAGGAAAATTTTGGGACCGCAAAAGATTAAAAATATTTGGATGAAGACCCAAAAAAATGAAGACCTCTACCACAGTATAGAGAAAATTACAGAGACAATTAAACGCCGAAGGCTACAGTTTTATGGTCACTTTCACAGAATGAACAACAACAGGTTAACTAAGAAGATTTATGATTACATTTCCACATTAAAACACACCGCCGGTTGTGGAAGAGATATGATGGGATCTATGAAGACTGAAGACCACAGATGAAATCATAAATAAACAGGGTGGACTTCTGTTGACAAATCATTTTTATCGATTTTTCGCTTTTGCAAATTCGACGTCAACCGCGGAGGGTGTTACCGGAGGAACAGAGGCAGGCGATCAGCCGACGTATGAAAAAGTTATGGGAAGAAAAGGAAAAGAAAAATACTGTACTATAGTCTTAAATTATAAGCGGTCTATAACAATTGCCCAAATTCTTTAATAAAAACGATTATTATTATTATCATTATTATTATTATTATTATTATTATTATTATTATTATTAGTTTCTTTCTTCTTTTTTAATCTGTTTACCCTCCAGTGTTGGTTTCCCGTTGGACTCAACAGGGGATCCCACCTCTACCACCTGAAGGGCAGTGTCCTGGAGCGTGAGACTTTACGTCGGGGGATACAGCTGGGGAGGAGGACCAGTACCTCGCCCAGGCGGCCTCACCTGCTTTGCTGAACAGGGTTCTTGGTGGGGGATGAGAAGATTGAAAGGGATAGACGAGGAAGAGGGAAGGAAGCGGCCGTAGCCTTAGGTAACATCCCGGCATTCGCCTGGAGGAGAATTGGGAAAGCAAAGGAAACCACTTCCAGGATGGCTGAGTTGTGAATAGAACCCTCCTCTAGTCAGTTGACCTCCAGAGGCTGAGTGGACCCCGCTCCAGCCCTCGTACCACTTTTCAAATTTCGTGGCAGAGCCGGGAATCCAACCCGGGACTCCGACGGAGGCAGCTAATCATACTAACCACTACACCACACAGACGGACATTATTATTAGTTTACAAGTTGTAACGAACGAAGTGAGGTACCGCAACCCCGTCAGTGAATACATATTCCACAGGCAAATTAAAATAATGTACCGGGCGGGTTGGCCGTGCTGTTGGGGCACGCAGCTGTGAGCTTGTATCCGGGAGATAATGAGTTCGGACCCCACTGTCGGCAGACCTGGATATGGTTTTCCGTGGTTTCCCATTTTAATACCAGGCCACGGCTACTTCCTTCCCAATCCTAGGCCGTTCCTATCCCATCGTCGCCATAAGACCTATCTGTGTCGGTGCGATGCAAAGCAAGTTGCAAAGATAATAAAAGAATGCATATTTAAACAATGAATTATCACATGTGTTCCACATCAAACATGTAGAAATCCTTCACTTTCAACTAATCGAACAAAACAAGATGCAGAGTTGCAAACCGCTCCATCTCAAAAAGTTATTATTTAATATTCTGTCCTCCAATACATAGGGAAATCCACGCTAAGAGGTAACATATCTACCAATTAGCAGAAACATTATCTACTGTTTAATAGCTCTCGACCTATTGCTTCAAAACATTACTTGTTATAGTGTATTGCCCGTCTATTTTATCGTACCTTTCAACAAAGGTTCCTTGGTTGTTACTTTTGACCTACGAGGAGCCTCGATATCAAATTTCACTCTTATCGGTTCAGCAATTCCGGGGATATCATGATGAGTGAGTGAGTTAGTGGTGTTTCACATTAATGCTAGCTGTACTACTCGCCACTGATGGGTTATTGAATAAATTACAAAACATAGCAGGCAGGACAAGCTAATTAATGAACACTCGTGTGGATCCTGATCAACAGGGCCTAATGACCACCCGTTTTGTTTTGTTTTGAACCTTGTAAAAATGATCGCAACAACTATCACCATTATTGCGAGTTAACGCGTAACCATAACTAAATAATATCCCAGTGTCAGCGATGATCACCGCTGATGGACTTCGTAATAAAATAAAATTCGTGAATAACTCCCTTGTCGTACCTCGTACGGTAAAATGTATCACAAATAAAATATTAAAAACCCAATTTTATACAAACTCCTTTCAAGTAAAACTAATATTTCAGCAGATATCTAGAAGTATGTGAAAAATATAACTGCATAGGATATATATCTCTTATTTATTTTTCGAGTGGTAAAATCTCATGAAACCTAAAGATGAAGGGTCTACTGTACTCTATATTGCAGAAGTTTTATTACATACCGGCTTTCATACAATGAATGTTAATAAATAAATTTGACACTTTCAGTTTTACCCCCCTTAATACTGTTACGCCATGGTATGTTAATCAAGTAACATACAGCCTGGTGCACACCTCGGCTACCGAAATTCGAGACATTTTCCCGTGTTGTTCGTAAGTAACATACAGAAAGACAGAAATTTAACTCAACCTATTGTCTTTTGTATCCCTAATCTGTGATACAAATGTTGCTTGACAAACAAAAAATTAATTGCACAGACAAAATTATAATTTGTTCCATATAGACATGTATAATAATCTGACAAGTTATACACAATAGAAATTGCAACGAATTGATTGCCACCGAGCTCGATAGCTGCTGTCGCTTAAGTGCGGTCAGTATCCAGTATTCGGGAGATAGTGGGTTCGAACCCCACTGTCGGCAGCCCTGAAGATGGTTTTCCGTGGTTTCCCATTTTCACACCAGGCAAATGCTGGGGCTGTACCTTAACTAAGGACACGGACGCTTCCTTCCCATTCCTAGGCCTTTCCAGTCCCATCGTCGCCATAAGACATATCTGTGTCGGTGCGACGTAAAACAAATAGCAAAAAAATAGAATTGATTGCCTTTGCTTCGTAGAAATAAAACTTAGAATCCTTATTTATGTGCACAAGTCACAGTATGTACTTCCATAAAATTGTATCAGATATTCTATTCCGAGGGTACGCTTGTGGTAACATTGTACGCTGCTCTGACAATATGACAAGCATATAACTTCCGAGAACTTTGAATTCCATCTACCCCTGACATTTCACAGTTTCTCATTCACAGCGTTTTAATCTCAAACTTGATTGGATTCTCGATGTTGGTTGGAGATTTCGAAACGCAGACCACCAACTGTGCCACCTACAGAATTTGCGTTGAAATAAAACTGAGTGAGGCTATTTTTGTCAACTCCTTGCGTGCCCGCTGCAGGTAGCGTGTACATGCCGCTAAATTGCTTTTCACAGGAAAGTGACTACCGCTGAAGTAGCTTGTCATTACCGACACACAAATCTGTCTCCACGCAGAATCACTCAGCCGTCTGGGGACGTCTCTACCCACACATATATACAACCGAGCGAGTTGGCTAAGTGGTTTGTGTCACCTAGTTGTGAGCTTGCATTCGAGGAATAGTGGGTTCGAACCCACCGTCGGCAGCCCTAATGGTGGTTTTCCGTGGTTTCCGATTTGTACACCTAGCAAATGCTGGAGTTTTACTTTAATTAATACTACGGTTGCTTCTTTCCCGATCCTAGTCCTGTCCTATCCCATCGTCGCCGTAAGACATGTCGGTGTCGGTGCGACGTAAAACAAATAGCAAAAAAGAAAAATACATAACCTAGAGCCCGGAAGTTCAGGCATTTATAATGACAAAAGTAACAAAGCTGCTTTAATATAAGCTACGTAATCTTACATCCCCCTGTGGGTGAGGTTGACAGAATAACGTCAATGGTATCCCCTGCCGTCGAAAGAGGAGGAGACTAAAAGGGGGACCGCGATCTCTCAACTTAGCAGAGTGTATTGGTGACCACGGTTACCTTACCTGAGTCTGGCGTTGCCACGTACTTGTGTCAGTTTCCTTGCTCTTTCCTTTCCTTTCTGACCTCCCTTGGTCAACTCTTGTTCTTTTACGACCCCGACGGTAGCAGATTTGCGAGGCCTAGTGAGTCCTTCATTTTCGCGCTTTTCTTTCTTTTGCCGATACCTTCATTTTCCGAAGTGTCGGATCTCTTCCATTTTCCTTCTGATTGGTGTTAATAGAGGATGGTTACAAAGTTGTTCTTCCTCGTATAGCATCAGTCACCACCAGTACTTAATTTTAAGTAGCAAGGACGGGACCTGGCAACCCTGGCAACTGGAACCAATCCCCAGAGAGTTCTCCAATCTTGTTGGCCAGCATCAGCATCCGCCTTTTCCCATGGTCACCCAGAAGTTTAAGCAGTTCTGGAAGAATTTCGTCTGGCCCTAGAGCTTTCGCAGTTTTCGTTCCTTTTAGAGCCTATTCTACCTCATCATTTGTAATTGAATGGGGCAGACGCAGTTTCTCCTTCTTTGTATCTTCTCCGTTATCTTCGAATAGTTCTTGTACATGTTCCATCAATTACTAAATCTTCAGGTCTTCGTTCAGTTCACGCTGCCATTTACGTCTTTCAGGCAGCTCAGTCTAGGTATTCAACAGTACAGACAGATGTACAAATAGGCTACTCCAACCACTCATGGACTTTCAAACGCCCACCACTGATATTTGTCATTTTCCACTGTATTGGATAAATATATAGGGAAAACAATTTTGTAAATGAGGTTCTAAATCAGTTTTGCCACGAGAAATTTTCCTGCAGAACCTGTAAAGAAGATATATCAAGTTTTATGCTTTATGCTTCTTAGAAGTATCCCTCTCCCGACATTTCGCTTTTTCTTTGTACCCTAGGTATAAGAATAAAGTAAAAATTGCGCACAAGTGTGCATAATGTACAATAGGAGATGATTGAGTTTGTTCTTGTTTTACAGTTGGTAATATGATATCTGCCACACGGCAGGGTGCAGGTATCACATACGATATCTTATTGAGGTTCATGGACTGTTTTGTTTTTACATATTATGTGGTGGTAACTATGCAACAGCTAATCCCGTTGTCAAATGACGAAGGTCTTGTTTGGGTTCAGTCCATGACCGATCTAGCATTGCATTTATGGTGTAAAACTCCGGCCATATTGTTTTCCTCTTTTCTCGTCTTTCTTGTACGACTTTAACCCAGTTAATCGTGAAAAGTAAAGAACAACAAAATATTAACAAGATTTTTCATGAGCAATATCCGAGGAGTTTTATGTTCTTTCCCCTTCTGCTGAATTATTTTGAAGAGAATGTAGCTAACATCCTAAGAGTTCTTATCCTAAAGTTAAATACCAAGATTCATGAAAATACATGAGACCATTTTCCCACTATACTGTAAGAGACAAAAATACAAAAATTAAACTACCAATATAAGCCATTATTTGTCCAGCCCGATACACAAATGAATTACCAGCAGGATATGTTTTAAAAAAAAGTAAAGATAGAATGCGATTATGTATATGTTATTGATCTTGCGTCCCACTGATTGATTACTTTTATGGTTTCCGGAGACACTGTGGTGCCGGCAATTCTGCTCTCTATAGATCTCGCACCTGCTGGTAACTGACACGAGGCTGGTGCATTTGAGCACCTTCAGATACCACTAGACTGAGCCAGGATTGAAATACTACTTTGGGCCAGACGAAGTCAGTGCTTTGCCGTCCGAACCATTACAATTATTATTATTATTATTATTATTATTATTATTATTATTATTATTATTATTATTATTATTATTATTATTATTATTATTATTATTATTATTATTGCCACTTAGAACAACACAAAGTACTTACAGGCATGTGTTCACCTTTTGCTGTACCCATATTTCTTTCATTCCTTTCCTGTAGTCATTTTTACCATGTTGTTGGATTAGTTTTCATTGGTTTGACCTCTTGGTAAACTTGCCATTTGCTAATATTTTGGATCTAATGATCTGCCTGTTTTGGACGTCTTCTTGTGTGATTCATGCTAACTTAACGTCGTTTTCGACATGCACTGTTCCATTTCATAGTTCTCACCTATCTTCTTAGAATTCGACCATTTATTTTGTGGGTCCGTCCGCGTTCGCTTGATGAGTGCCTCAAATTGTATCTATGTTTCCTAATGTTATTTTGATAATAATAATAATACTAATAATAATAATAATAATAATATATCTAGTGCATATCACATCCGGTTTCTTATTATGGGGTCGGGGATGAGGTGATATGAAATTATATGGCATGTTTTACGACTGGATGCCCTTACTGACGCCAACCTCACTTTAGGAGCTAATGAAGATGAAATGAATGTTAGTCAATGAAACTGGGCAACAAGGTGAAAGGAATAGGCTGTGACCTATGAATAAGAACTGTCCTGGCATTTGCCTAGAAATGAAAATAGGAAACCACAATTCTGCGGACAGCCGACGGTGGGATTCGAACTCACTCGCCTCCGGAATGCAGAGCTTGTTAACTCGCGACCACTCCGCTCGGTAATAATGATAGGAAGGAGAAGAAGAAGAAATGAAAGTCTTAACGTTTAATTATATATTGTGTTTGACTGACTGGAAAGAAGGGTTCACCAAACAAGTGGAGTCAATAACCTCTTCTCCATAGTCAATTCTACGTCATGTACACTGACTTGTTTCAAAGACATTCCTGGGGATGTTAATACCGTACTATAAAGACAACCAGTAGAACTGTACACCTTAACATCTCTGAAAGAGATGATTACATTCAATGGTAGGCGTAATCAGGTGAAGTAATCTAGTTTGAAACTCAAGCGAAGTGATGAACTTCAACTAGCGAGTTAGATTAGACGTTGTATGTGAGCTCTTATTTACCTGGGTAATTGTTTTAAAGTGAGATCTTCAAGTTAGTGTAACTCGTCTGTTGTGGCGCTAATTGTCGTACGACTCTACACAAAATTTATCTGAACAAATCAGTCATTTCCTTGAATACTACATCGAACTGGTAACAGATAATTTCGCTCGCCACTTTGTCTCGTTACGAGAGATAATGATAAATTCCTAGTTGAGGCAGAGAAGCGAGATGCTATACCATTTAACCCATTAGGAAATGAGCCTGTTTTTCTGAATTCGCTCTTGATATTTTAGAATAACTAGTGACACATACATCAAAGTATTTTAGAACTGATACGCATGTAACGTAAACAGTATCTAATAAAAACGTCTGTACTTACTGTACTTAGTAAGTGCAACCATACGATGATTATAAGGATGGACCTATTGTGACACAAATGGGCAAGAAACAGACTGCTATCGGTTAATATAAGTTTAATATTAATGATGGTGATTATTACGTTAAGGGAAAGTACAGCTAGGTAAGAATATCCTCTTAACCCTAAACACAATAGAAAAAGATCCGAACCTTTGAAGAATCAATAGGCTCTATCATAATACCCAACTCCTAGATACCTCGAAATCATCCTAGATTACCTTTGTCCTTCAGACAACACTGACTTAATACCAAGCACAAGATTATCACCAGAAACATCCAACGCAAACTGACAAGCTACAGCTGGAGAGCCCAGCCTGGTACTTCACACACCAGGTCTGAGTGTGAGCATTTCGTTTGCAGAACATGCAGAACCAATATGGATGGCTTCACCTCGTACAAAACTCGTCGATGTGGCTGTCAACGAAATAGAACGTGTCATCTCCAGGTGTTCAAAACCAGCATCCCATCACGAACAAATTTCCCACCTTGGAATTCCTCCACCAAAGATAAAAAGACAGGTGACTGTGAGGAACGAAAGGAAAAATCAGTTGTAATGCCACCCACCAAACTGTCGTTTCAGATAAAGACTGAGTTTCCTTTCATGACCACAAGCCCTCCAAGGCCCCCGAGAGACCAGCCACATCACTGAATGGAAGGTCGAAACTACAGGCTCGCAGTTGGACGTCAAAAATGAACTTGCACCTGAGAAAGGCCTTCTTTAACTAGTATGGGGGTCGCTGAACCAACTAAGCTTAGAGGTCTCGAGATCAATCCTCACAAAAGTGTACTGCCACCTGTGGGATCAAATTCACTGTAGGAATTCGGCAACATCAAAAGTCCCGCACATCATCTTGTCTGCAGCAGACTACATGAACCCTGCATTATTTAACATCTCTTGAAGACAACGACAAAGCCATTGTGGCTGCTCAGTTTCCGGGAAAATGACTTGACCTGGAAACAGAAAGAAGAATATTGTCGAAATAAAGGCATAGGCTAAGAATGACGAGAAAATAGAAGAATCCCTTCCAAAGCTAATACCTTCGAGATTTGAAGAGAAGAATATTTTAATCAGAAAGGTCATATAGGACGAAAGTTACGAGATTGACATAAGTATGCAAGAAGTTATGTCAGACTCAGCTAAGTGCACTTTGGTTGTCAACCCTCACTTCCACATTAAGAGACCCTGGCGAGTTGCATCTTATGGCAAGCAGGGGATACCGTGGCTGTATTCTATGCACATATCCACAGGCGGATATTTAATACTAAACGTTAGCCTTACACCATGATTGCGCCTGGATAATTGGTAGGTGAAATACTAGCCTACGGCACATGCATCACTGAGGGCGAGACAGTGTTCAGCCGCAAGTGACAAAGGTTCTCCGGCCGGTATTGTAATATTTCACAGTTTATTCTGTGATATTTTGGTGGCAGTTTCCTTTACATGACCATCTTCTAGCCAATAATCGTGAACATATCCCTTGTCATCAGGAAGGAGTGAAGGGACCACTGTATTATTTATTTTCGAGTTTCTAATTGATGGTTGCTATACTCGGAATGTTTAAATCTCGTTTCTTTTATCAACCTGTTCTGCTCACACCAGGTTAGTTTTAGCAGTATGTCGAGCGGAAATCAGGCCTTGTACTGCTACATGGGCTTCACGATAACTTACACGCAACATGAAATGTATTGTAAGAGTTCCTCCTTTCGCCACATCATGTTCCTGTTATAATGGACTATACCCTTCAATCTCATCACTGATTTTCTTTATGGCTGTGTGGACAATCAGTTTGGTGATAGTTTGTTAAACCGACGATCACAGCAACATATCTCGTCACTCGTCGTTCTTAGTAATACAGGCAGTTAGATTGTGATCTTCTGTCCCTAGACTATGTGGTTCGATTCTGACTTAGGTCAATGACATTTAAGAGTTTAAGCGCGATAGCTCCGTAACTTCGGTTTACAGTAGTTGTAGAATTAGAAGCAAGATAAATATCTCAACAGTTATTTCGCAATATTAGAATATTGGATTTGCATTTGACTTCCCGCAAAATATACCCATTAATCACACGCATTTACTTCTTACATTACAGAATTTTCTTACCGTAAGGATGTGTATCACGTCGTAAAAATAGACCAAGTTCACATATGCGACACAGATCAGTGTGAGGATAGGAAGAAGAAGATTATTGCTTTTCCCTCAGATTCAACTTGACACGCCTTGAGGAACGTATCAATCAATCAATCAGTCAATACTGATCTGCATTTAGGGCAGTCGCCCAGGTGGCAGATTCCCTATCTGTTGTTTTCCTAGCCTTTTCTTAAATGATTGCAAAGAAATTGGAAATTTATTAAACATCTCCCTTGGTACGATTCCAATCCCTAACTCCCCTTTCTATAAACGAATATTTGCCCCAACTTGTCCTCTTGAATTCCAACTTTATCTTCATATTGTGATCTTTCCTACTTTTAAAGACACCATCCAAACTTATTCGTCTACTGATATTCTTCCACGCCATCTCTCCACTGATAGCTCGGAACATACCACATAGTCGAGCAGCTCGTCTCCTTTCCACCAAGTCTTCCCAGCCCAAACGTTGAAACATTTTTGTAACGCTACTATTTTGTCGGAAATCGCCCAGAACAAATCGAGCTGCTTTTCTTTGGATTTTTTCCAGTTCCTGAATCAAGTAATCCTGGTAAGGGTCCCACACACTGGAACCATATTCTACATGGGGTCTCACCAGAGACAAATATGCTCTCTCCTTTACATCCTTACTACAACCGCTAAATACTCTCATAACCATGTGCAGAGATCTGTACCCTTTATTTACAATCATATTTATGTGATTACCCCAATGAAGATCTTTCCTTATATTAATACCTAGGTATTTACAATGATCCCCAAAGGGAACTTTCACCCCATCAACGCAGTAATTAAAACTGAGAGGATTTTTCCTATTTGTGAAACTCACTTTATTAAAATATGATTTAGCATACCAGTCAAACTTTTCTGACTTAGCCGTACCTCCCTGCAGGTTCTTTACAAATATCCATAAAATACACTAAAATTGGCATTTTTCTTGTTATACTGTAATAACAAGATTGCTTTATTCAATTATACTTCAAATCCAGTTCGCTATTTGACAATGTACTGGCATTTTTATGTGGGAAAATATCCTTTTTACACTAACATTACGACACAAATAAAACTCAGCAAATTTCAGTAGTTCTGAAAATGGTAAAATATCCTCTCTACACTAGCATTACGACACAAATAAAACTCAGCAAATTTCAGTAGTGTACCGGCCCCGTGGTGTAGGGGTAGCGAACCCCCTCTTAGCCGGAGGCCCCTGGTTCGATTCCCGGCCAGGTCAGTGATTTTTACCTTGACCTGAGGGCTGGTTCGAGGTCCACTCAGCCTACGTGATTAGAATTGAGGAGCTATCTTTCCTTCACTGCTTGGATCATTTTCAATTCTTCTGTTGTTCATGTTCCTTATCACCGTATCTTCAAATCATTCCATTAATACATTTCCATAGACCTAAGTGGTTGCTCGATTTTTTTGGCAGCAATGTCGGGGAAGCGTTTAAAACTTCCCTGAGATTCGACGATACCACTGCTAGAAATGAAAGAAAGGAACTGTGATTCTGCGATATCAAACATTCGTGATAAAATTTATTTTAAATAAATTCTCGGAACGTTTACTGTTTCCGGGCGAATCTGATGGTACATGAAATGCTAGCACCATATTGAGGTTATTAGCATATTTCAACAACTCCTACCTCTCCAATGCTTAAAGGTATCGTGGCAAGAAGAATGATGAAATAGTCTGAACGGAAGAAATTAAAAAATACGCCCACACAACCAACCGTTCTCTGATAAATCAAGAATTCATGGTTCGTTATAATATCACTATTCTGACATTACTAAGAGCCTCCGTGGCTCAGGCGGCAGCTGGGTTTCGTGGTTCAAATCCCGCTCACTCCATGTGAGATTTGTGCTGGAAAAAGCGGAGGCGGGACAGGTTTTTCTCCGGGTACTCCGGTTTTCCCTGTCATATTTCATTCCAGCAACACTCTCCTACATCATTTCACTTCATCTTTCATTCATTAATCATTGCCCCAGAGGAGTGCGACAGGCTTCGGCAGCCGGCACAATTCCCATCCTCGTCGCTAGATGGGGCTTCATTAATTCCATCCCTGACCTGGTCGAATAACTGGAAACAGGCTGTGGATTTTTCTGACATTACTAGTATTACTAGTATTTATTCTTGTGTCAGTACTGAAACAGACAAAACAAGAAAACAGACTAATACAATGCGCTGCTATATAAGGGTACCAAATCTGGAATTCCAACAGGAATTAACACTTGGCGTGCGTCGTTTGGTTGTGTGAGAAGTCAGCAAGTCAGCGATTCTGAACTAATTCAAACTTCGATGAAGCCATCAGGAATATACGTGTCAGTATATTGCCATTTATTGGCATTGTTCTTTACATGTTGTGAAGATCGTGCAGGAGGTGTTCGGGAAGTAACGTTGGGAGGTTGCTGACCATGCACCAGATAGCCCTGAGCTGTCACCTTCAGATTTCCAATTCTTCGGGCATTTCATGAATTGTCTGAAGGGCGAACGTTTCCACAAATTCATGAAGTCAAGACTGTGATACTGGAATTGTTCAAGCCGCAAATACGATTACTTTTCGGACGATATCCGACGCATGTTGAAGCAACGAAATGAGTGTCTGAATACACAGGGTGATTATTTTTTCTAAGACGGTATTGCATTTTCATTCCATATATATTGCTTTTCCGGTTTGTGATTTCATAGTACAAGTATGAATTAACAATTGGGTCTAAGCATTTGTCAGTTGATCACACCTCATGAATAGTATCTCAAATTACGATTCGTTTAAAGTTCATACAGAGTTTGGGAAAGGAGCTTATCGAGCGCATCTACAGAGACGACTTCAAATCCTGTATTAAGCGAAATATGTCAAAGAAATAATCCTCAAAGAGCTTGGAAACACGAAAGAGCAGAGAAAAATGTTTCATATGATAGAGTTGAAAGGAGAAAAATGTGAACTAATCCTCTATGAAAATAAATTTACCATACACACTTTGAACAGAAATTCTCAGACAAGCACACTACTGAGCGATTTTACATCAATTTCGACATAATATTGTTTGAAGTAAATTAAAATATCCATTGATACCTGCTTTCTGAATTATAGAGAATATAACTTTAATATGTGGCAAAACATTACAGCCGAACACATGATAAATACCAATTTGGATTTCAGAACATAGCAGAGTGGCTAATGTATCATCTTCTGAATTTTAAGATTGTCTTGAGAATAATTTTAGCAGTAGTTAAAGGACCGACTTAACTGCATTAAATGTCAAAGAAAACTGCATATTTTTAATGTTGAAGTTAAATTGGATTCTTCTATTTTGAGGCTGGTGGTAACGTAAACGAGAAAGGTTTCATTGCAGGACGTTTATTAACTGGGTGGTATAATAATTACATACTTCATCTTGTGCAACAGAACATAGTGTGACGCCACAATCTATATATCTAAAGTGAAAATATTCAGTATATTCTGTAGAGCTGTATGATCACTCTTAGCATATCCTGTTGGTTGATCACTGTCTTGAAGTTTTGTTAATCTGAATGTGTGATGACAATGTTAATTTCGCTTCAGAATGGTTCCGTTGGTTAGAATGGTTCCGTTGGTTATTCTTATAGTAAATGTTACTTTTAGGACATTCACATTAAAATAATGATTTTTCCGTTATCTTGAACACAGTCACATATTCGCACAGTTCTATGTAACTGAAATTTTGTTCCCATGCGCATGTTTATTGCAAGTAAATAATCCAAACGTAATTTGTCTTTATTACATTTCATTTTACTTTCAAGTAATCTACTTTTCCTTCAAAATACCAAAGATTTTCATTGTATATGTAACGCAATGTGCGTTATACTATAACTACTGATTAAAAACACAACAAAACTGTTGGCATCTAGTTTTAAACACAGAATGTTAAGATTTAGAAAGGGACATGTTAGTCATTCAGCCACACTCCTAGATAGCGACAGTAGGTCAAATAATATTATTCAGATTTACAGTGTTTCAATGTACTCAAGTTCTGACCCCTATACTGTGGATACCTGTTTGTGACTGAGAGAGAGGATGCACTCAACCATTCATCCATTCATTCAATCAATCATTTTGGCAGTCAGGATTTCATTCATTCATATTGGAATGTTCAGTTCAGTCCATCAAGTCAATCACTCAATCATAAATCAATGCTCTCTTCACAATTAGTGGCTATGCGTGACCGGCTGAGAAGAGTTTCATTCATTCATTCATTCATTCATTCATTCATTCATTCATTCATGCATGCATGCATGCACGACCACCGTTAAATCATAAAGTCATCCATTCTCTAATTCATGCAGTCATTCACTCATTCAGTTCAGTCAAAAATATGTTGTAATTGTAGGTTAAATCTGTAAGATTTGTTACGCAAAAGTGAGCACTAAATAAGCTTAGGAAGGGGAAGATACTTTCTTCCTGGACTATATAACATTGTTAACGTCTACCAAAAAATATTTAGTGTAGTAATAATCAAATCATTGTAAGAAGGAGAATGTAACGCATGTATCGAGTTTAATGAATTGCAGTAAACGAATTCTCTCTCTCCAGTTTCAGACGATCCAGAAGTAGGGGATGGGAATATTCTATTCTATTCTACTGCGGATACCAGGAAGTGTTGTGGATTTTCATTCATACAAACTAGTGTTTGTGTTCGAAGCAGAACACCTGGTGTTATTCATGTATCTTTACCTTATATACGCAATCATCCCATACGCCTGGAATTTAGCAGGTAAGTGTATAAAAACACTGTAGTGTTACATTGTCGGCAAGGAACACGCGAAATATTTCAGTGTTATTGTGTCTGTTACATAAAAATAAGTAAAGCCTGATAAGAGATAATTTCAGGTGATTAGTAAATACGTTTAAGAATAAGTTATAACTTGAAGTCAGTTGAATAAGATCTACTTTTTACTAAAAAGTAAATACTGGAAAAGTTCTGAAAGAATCAAGTATTTACTGGTATTTACTTGCACTTGTAAGTAAATACTTAACATACCGGAAATGACGGCTGCTGGAGTCAGCTTATTTCGAGCGGTTATGACATGCCACACAGGAAACTGTATATGTGTGTTTGAGTCATCAGTCCATAGACTGGTTTGATGCAGCTCTCCATGCCACCCTATCCTGTGCTAAACTTTTCATTTCTACGTAACTATTGCATCCTACATCTGCTCTAAACTGTTTGTCATATTCATACTTTGGTCTACCCCTACCGTTCTTACCACCTACACTTCCTTCAAAAACCAACTGAACAAGTCCTGGGTGTCTTAAGATGTGTCCTATCATTCTATCTCTTCTTCTCGTCAAATGTAGCCAAATCGATCTCCTCTCACCAATTCGATTCAGTATCTCTTCATTCGTGATTCGATCTATCCATCTCACCTTCAGCATTCTTCTGTAACACCACATTTCAAAAGCTTCTATTCTCTTTCTTTCTGAGCTAGTTATCGTCCATGTTTCACTTCCATACAATGCCACGCTCCACACGAAAGTCTTCAAAACATCTTTCTAATTCCTATATCAATGTTTGAAGTGAGCAAATTTCTTTTCTTAAGAAAGCTCTTCCTTGCTTGTGCTAGTCTGCATTTTATGTCCTCCTTACTTCTGCCATCGTTAGTTACTTTACTACCCAAGTAACAATATTCATCTACTTCCTTTAAGACTTCGTTTCCTAATCTAATATTTCCTACATCACCTGCCTTCGTTCGACTGCACTCCATTACTTTTGTTTTGGACTTATTTATTTTCATCTTGTACTCCTTACCCAAGACTTCAACCTACCATTCAGCAACTTCTCGAGATCTTATGCAGTCTCAGATAAAATAACAATATCATCGGCAAATCTCAAGGTTTTGATTTCCTCTCCTTGGACTGTGATTCCCTTTCCAAATTTCTCTTTGATTTCCTTTACTGCCTGTTCTATGTAAACATTGAAAAGGAGAGGGGACAAACTGCAGCCTTGCCTCACTCCTTTCTGGATTGCTGCTTCCTTTTCAATGCCCTCAATTCTTATCACTGCAGACTGATTTTTATACAGGTTGTAGATAATTCTTCGTTCTCGGTATCTGATCCCTATCATCCTCAGAATCATAAATAGCTTGTTCCAATCCACATTATCGAATGCCTTTTCTAGATCTACGAATGCCATGTACGTGGGCCTGTCCTTCTTGATTCGATCCTCTAAGATCAGACGTAAAGTCAGGATTGCTTCACGTGTTCCTACATTTCTTCTGAAGCCAAATTGATCTTCTCCCAACTCAGCTTCAACTTGTTTTTCCATTCTCCTGTAAATAATACGTGTTAAAATTTTGCAGGCATGAAATACTAAACTAATGGTGCGGTAGTTTTCACACCTGTCAGCACCGGCTTTCTTGGGAATAGGTATAACAACATTCTGCCGAAAATCGGATGGGACTTCTCCTGTCTCATACATCCTGCACACTAAATGAAATAACCTTACCATGCTGGTTTCTCCTAAGGCAGTCAGTAGTCCAGAGGGAATATCATCAATTCCAGGTGCCTTGTTCCTATTTAGGTCACTCACAGCTCTGTCAAACTCTGACCTCAAAATTGGGTCTCCCATTTCATCAGCATCAACAGCCTCTTCATGTTCCAGAACCAAATTATCTACATCGTCACTTTGATACAACTGTTGGATATGCTCCTGCCATCTTTCTGCTTTGTCTTCTTTCCCTAGAAGTGGCTTTCCATCTGAGCTCTTAATATTCATGCACCTAGATTTCCTTTCTCCAAGGGTTTCCTTGATTTTCCTGTATGCAGCATCTACCTTTCCCAGGACCAAACAGTCTTCGACATCCTTGCACTTCTCCTTCAGCCATTCTTCCTTAGCTACCTTGCACGTTCTATCCACTTGATTCTTTAATCGCCTGTATTATTTTCTGCCCTCTTCATTTCTAGCATTCTTGTATTTTCGTCGTTCATCAATCAGGTCTAGTATCTCCTGAGTTATCCACTGATTCTTAGTTGATCTTTTCTTCCTTCCTAACATTTCTTCAGCAGCCATACTGACTTCATTTTTCATGACTCTCCACTCTTCCTCTATTGTGTTTCCTTCAGCCTTTTCATTTAGTCCTTGTGCAACATGTTCCTTGAAACAATCTCTCACACTCTTTTCTTTCAACTTGTCTAGATCCCATCTTTTTGCATTATTTCCTTTCTTCAATTTCTTCAACTTCAGATGGCATTTCATGACCAACAAGTTATGGTTAGAGTCCACGTCTGCTCCTGGGAAAGTTTTGCAATCCAACACCAGGTTTCTGAATCTCTGCCTAATCATAATGAAGTCTATTTGATACCTTCCAGTGTCTCCAGGTCTCGTCCACGTATACAGCCGTCGTTTGTGGTGTTTGAACCAAGTATTGGCAAGGACTAAATTATGATCAGTGAATTCAACCAGCCGACTTCCTCTTTCGTTCCTTTGTCCCAATCCAAATTCTCCTACTGTACTACCTTCCTCTTCCTTGGCCTACCACCGCATTCCAGTCTCCCATCACAATTAGATTCTCGTCACCTTTTACATATTGAATTAAATCTTCTATCTCCTCATATATTCTTTCAATTTCTTCATCATCCGCTGAACTAGTAGGCATATAGACCTGCACTATTGTGGTGGGCATTGGTTTGGTGTCTATCTTGACAACAATAATTCTTTCACTATGCTGGTCGTAGTAGCTTATCCGCTGCCCAATTTTCTTATCCATTATTAAACCAACTCCTGCATTTCGCCTGTTTGATTTCGTGTTGATAATTCGGTAGTCGCCTGACCAAAAATCCTGTTCTTCCTGCCAACGTACTTCACTTATACCAACTACATCTAAATTTAGCCTGTCCATCTCCCTATTCAGATTCTCTAACCTACCACAACGATTCAAACTTCTAACATTCCACGCTCCGACTCGCAGAATGTCAGTATCCTTCTTCCTGATGATCGCCCCCTCTAGTGTAGTCCCCAGCCGGAGATCCGAATGGGGGACTAGTTTACCTCCGGAATATTTTACCCGGGAGGAAGCCATCATCAGTACATCATTCATACAGAGAGAGCTGCATGTCCTCGGGAGGTAGTTACGGCTGTAGTTTCCCGTTGCTTTCAGCCGTGTAGCAGTATCAACACAGCTAAGCCATGTTGAGTATTATTACAAGGCCGTATCAGTCAATCATCTAGACTGCCGCCCTTGCAACTACCGAAAGGCTGCTACCCCCCTTTCGATGAACCATTCGTTAGTTTGGTCTCTCAACAGATACCCATCCGATATGGTTGCACCTGCGGCTCGGCTATCTGCATCATTGGGACACGCAAGCCTCCCCACCGCGGCAAGGTCACTGTATATCAGTGTTATTATAACCAGTAGCTGCAAGCATGTCTTCGAGTGAAGAAGAATTACCTGTACAATGTGGATGTCAAAGGCTGATTTTTACCAAACTGCTTAAAGAATGCACCGTTATTTTAAACAAATCAACAACGCCAGGTATTGCGCAGGCCTGGAAAGTCATTAGAGAGGAATTTGTGAAGAACACAGGGAAAAGTGTTACTACCGAAAAGTTGAGAAAATTCTCAATAATGTGAAAACAGATGTGAAAAACCCGACAAAAATGCAACAGCAAACAAAAAATTTAGTTATGTGAGCGGGAAAAACAACTTTTAGAACTTCTAGATTTTGAACACAATCCAATTTTCAAGAGAATTCCAGGTGCTTATGCTGTTGGTTCTTTAAAAGTGCAGGAATACGCTACCCTCGCGTCAGTACATTTATTGGCACA
The DNA here is from genome assembly GCF_040414725.1 of Anabrus simplex. Lineage (NCBI taxonomy): Eukaryota > Metazoa > Arthropoda > Insecta > Orthoptera > Tettigoniidae > Anabrus > Anabrus simplex. The sequence goes on along the minus strand of NC_090265.1, from coordinate 219,335,924 downwards.
AAGTTAGTTCTACATGACGCATTCCGGCATCTCAGCATCCCCGAAAACCGTAAAAGGAGTTAGTGGGACAATCCCTCAGTGCTAGGGAATCACCATATTTTTCTTGAACCAATTTTAGAACCGTGGACATCCAAGAGGCTAGGTTACTGTATGAAGGATAGGCCCTATACTTCTTATCATTTAGATTTCAAACATATTTCTATCTTAGAAAGTATTCTCGACTGTAGCTTTCGAAGTAGCTAAAAAGCGATCTCCATATGACATGAATATCTATAGAGGAGTGCAAGGTAAAATTATTCCTGTTCCTAACCTCAGTACTAAGTAGGAAATAGTATTTAGCTGAAAATCCGCTGTCTTCTCCTGCATGTATCAACCTAGTAAAAATCTCTGATGAATCGAACCGACGTGAACCTAATACGTCCCTTCCGCCTCCGTAAGGCAGTCCAAGACTGATACCAGTTTCAGTTTCATAACGTATTCTGACACCTCAGCATCTCCGAAAATCATAAATTGAGTTAGTGGGACGTATATTCAATGTTATTTACTGGTGCTCAAATACGCTACCCCCACGTCGGTACACTTACCGGCATAAATTACTTCTGCAGGACACATTCCGACACCTCAGCGTCCGCCTCCGTAAGGTAGTCCAAGACTGATAGCTGTTTCCAAATGTAACAAAAAATAACCAGTTAAGTGAAGGGAACAGACAAACTGAGTGGGTCAGATGCGCCCACCAACTTGAAAAATAAAACAACTTGACGTTAGCTATTCCAAACGCTCTTCAAGTGATTATTTATTTATTTATTCATTTATTTATTTATTTATTTATTTATTTATTTATTTATTTATTTATTGTATGCATGGTCCTAGTAATATGATTTATACTTTTAATTATAATTCAATTACTTTAAAATACCTGAATCTTCTCACTTCAATGCACAAGGGCAAGTCAAAAAGTAAGTTTCCCAATTTCATTACTAAAAACAAACTAAAAAATCTCACTGCGACTCATGTAGGGCTAGTTTGTAAACTCACTGAAAGGTGGCGCATGGGCGTACAAATCTATGAAACAGAACAATCGCACAGTAATAGTTGAAATAGTTAAATAGTGAAGGTACTGAAGGACTGGTCACGACGGAGTGCACGCAGTGATCCTTCTTCTGTGGGCAGAAAGCTCTGAATCTATCAACATTCACGTGAGTATTGTGTGTGCTGATTTTTTTTTTAGAGAGAGAGAGAATATCTATCCAATGAGTGCGGAAATGAATGTACAGACTGTGAAAATGAAGAATAGATTGTCGATTCCTTAACATGAAATACATTTATTAATGCCATTAATGAAATAGTGAGGGAGAACACACTTGTGACGCTGAATCAGTTGCAGATGAGCAGGATGACACTTTCTGTCATTAGCGAACAGCAAAATTCATTTTTTTTCTGCAAAATATGTCTGGAATACATCATGGACTATGCCGAAAAATAAAGGACTGGTGCCGAAACTAAACAGTGCTCCGATCTTAACTATATTCTTGTTCAATTATATGAAAAATTATTTGTGCAGTTCATGGACTGGAGAAAAATTGAGTTCATGTCATAAGCTTCGGGATTTTAATCTCCAAACCACAGCCCTGCCCCATGCATGCCATCTGTTGAACTAGTCGGGAACACTAATCGTCAATAGATACCATGACTGCGATCTTCCGCAGTAGTTGAGAACAAGCTGAATAGTCACCGTTTCGTTCAATACAGTAAATGACATGGCGTACGGCTTTTAGTGCCGGGAGTGTCCGAGGGCAGGTTCGGCTCGCCAGGTGCAGGATTTTTTTACGCCGTAGGCGACCTGCGAGTCGTGATGAGGATGAAATGATTATGAAGACGACATATACACCCAGCCCCCGTGCCAGCGGAGTTAACCAATGGTGGTTAAAATTCCCGACCCTGCCGGGAATCCAATCCGTTACCCCTGTGACCAAATACAGCATACTCTAGGAGCGGGTAAATAAGTCATGTAAACATACATTCCTGCAGTACTGCAGTAAGGTTCATTTTCCTTTACTCATTAGCTTAGGAAAATAAACTCCACAAAGTTTGTTCTGATGGACTGCATATCAGTATGTGGCTGGGAGGCGTGACCAGGCTTAAGGGAAATAATGTATAGGAAGAGCATTGTCACATTCGTGGTTTTGGCATAGGAGCGACGATATGTGACTTAATGCATCTCAGAGAAAGGATCACTACTGCCTTCGCAACTGTCACTGCAGACATTATCCAGCGTACCAGACAAGAAATTGATTATCGATTCGAAGTCTGCTATGCAACTAATGGGACACACATTAAAATTTATTAAAGTATGTAAAAAATCCATGCACTCATCCATCCATCCATGGTCATTAAAGAAATTGTCCCGGCATTCGCCTTAGTGCAGGAGAATGGAAAACCACGGAAAATCATTCTCGTCAACATAAATTGATCAGAGAAATATTATACAAGTATGTTGTTTCAGAAAATGAGAGGATATCGAAATTAGGTATTTTTTAGAATAAAAAGTTTCTAAGATTTCAACGTAAAAAATGGACCTTAAAACATGCATTTTTCGCGTCCGCGTGCCATATATCAGAAAATATTGAATATATGTGACCTACATTGCGGAGAAAGAGGAAGAATACGTTTAGTGAAGTGAATGTTCTCTCTGGTTCCTAGAAAATTGCATCGCGTGTAGACTGATGAGTTTAGTCTGCAAAGTATGGTATGATGGAAATTTTAATAACACACTTTGAGGAAAAGTCAAATACCCGTGTTAAAAATGACCGACTGTATTAGTAAAAGGAGAGGGGACAATTCTTCATGCCCACCACAGCTAATTTTATCGACGAGCTGTTTGCTGTCGTGTGTGGGCATAAATTTCGCGGCTGTATGCGACACCAGCGCGCCTGTTAAAAGGCTGTCAGAACTAACAGAGCGCTGCATGGGAAGAGCTCGAAACTCGGGCTACTCTCTGTAAATATATATCCAAAACTTGCTTGAAACTTCCACTCGAGCATTAGCAGTTCCTTGCAGCCAGAAGCTAGCAACGGAGAGCAATAACAGAAGACGCATCGCAGGTCGTTTGCGAATGAATGTTGATGAAATTACCAGGACCTCCATCACGAGAAACAATTCTTCACCAATAATTCAAGATTATAGACTTGGTCAAATTTAAGGAGAAGTATTTCAGAACATTGAAACCGATAAGAGTGCATTCCCGTACAAGGAATGTTGCCCTCTTAGTCACAGTTGTCAATCCTTCCACTTGTAACAGCAGGAGATTCAAACACAAAAATACCGTCCATCATCTGAGCCATTCGTTTTATGAGTGGTTGGATAAAATTTTTCATTCCGTACTCGGACAGGTGAGATTTGTGTTCGTGATGTGATATACGGAGAAAGTGAGGTTGGGTGCGGCCGTGACCTATAAGTGAACTGTCCCGGCATTCTTCTTCGTGTAGGAGAACGGAAAACAACGGAAAACCAGTCTCAGGACAGCCGACAGTTGGGACCAGACCCTCCGCCTCCCCAATGTAGTGCCGCAAGGCTAACCAAATCTAACCGCTATGCGGAAGCCTACTCCACTCTGTGTTTTATGAGTTACTGCTACTGAAAAGAATTTTAATTCCTCCCGTGAAGGGGGAGGTGGTCTTTTAGACGGTGACGCCGTTTCTCAGGACGGGAGAACTGTTACGGATGCTCGCAGGTGAGAGGGCTGGCGGCCGTGGCCTATATTAGGAACTGTCCCAGCATTCGCCTTAGTGCAGGAGAATGTAAAACCGCAGAAAACCATTCTCAGGACAGCCGGCGGTGGGGGCCAACACCTTTCCATCTCCCGAATGCAGAGGCGTAGACCCGCGGCCACCCCTCCTCTGCTCGGTTGGTCGGTCGGAGTGCGGTGCCGTCGAACCACGGACCAGCCATGACCACCTGTAGGCCAAATCCACACTCTGCAACCACCGACTTTTATGTGTTACGACGGTATTCTACTTGCCATTCCGGTGTTGAAAAAATGATATGAGCGACCAATCTTAATTGGATGAATCGCTTTAAAGTTCCTGCTTTTCTAGCGCATATTCAACTAAAGACAGATAGAAACTTACTGCTCCTAATCTTCGCTGCAAAATAACCAACTGTTGTCCTCTGAGCTTAATGACCAATTGTAAAATATACAGAAACTTATTCTTGGTCTGAAGTTCGATGTGCACGCAATAATAGAGCTAATATTTTTCTAGATTGAGGTGGTGGTGGTGGTGGTGGTGGTGGTGGTGGTGGTGGTGGTGGTGGTGGTGGTGGTGGTGGTGGTGGTGGTGGTGGTGGTGGTCATTATTGTTTTAAGAGGAAATACAACTGGACAAACCTAGATGGATGTCTTGGACAAAACTGTGCGTGCTGTCAACAAAACAAAGGCTTTACCCGAAGTGAGTGAAGTCGGAGGTGGAATCAGCACGTGTCTGGAAGAAGTTTTCTTTTCCTTCAATATAACTGGACCTTAATGCACACGCAGATCTAACTTACACTTCCATTTCTATTTCTATTAATCTTAATGTTTTCATGTAACTGCCCTTTACCTCTACTGCTATAGTCACAAACGACAGTAAAATTCATATTCATTCGCGAATTCGGATTCAAAGTTGATTTACCATTTTTGAATTACCTTCCATCGCCGTTTCCGTTAACAAGAAAGAGAATACGATGACCATTCAGTTCATTAAATACGATGGAATTCAGACACACCTCAGTCGTTTGTATTAGTTTCCAATGTAGAGGCAAGGTGTTAGATACCATTCCATGGATAATTAGATCGAACTTACCTTTGAAATTAGATTATATATTATACTTAGTTTCTACAGATGATTAAAAATAGGAAGAGGAACTCGTTGGCTCAGAGACTGAGAAGAGATTACTTATGGATGCCATGGAGGGGATGATGAAAGATAAAATAAGAAAGACAATATAAAAGTGGAAGGAAGATACGTGCTGATAAAGAGATCATTGAAAGTCAGAGATATGAGGAGATTCAATACCACTATTATACTTAATCTACTAGCTACTCCGTCCTAATTTGTTTGTGTGGCCTCTTTCCGCAAACAATTATGCTTACTATCGTTTAACATTAATTGTTAAGAGAGGTATTATACAAGTATTTATTATTTTTTGTTTGAGAAAATGTTTAAAATTAATTCAAACTTTCTTAAATAATTAATTTCTATAGTTAATAGTGTCACTGTAATGAGAACAGCGGGCTTCTTTATGATGTTAATGTCTTAGAGAAGTTTTACTGGATTCATCATCTCGGAGTGATGGCGGTCTTAAGAGAAAGCAATGAATAATCAGTCTCTTACAACTTTAACCCTGGAAGAGTGAGGGAATAGGAATTAAGGACAAAAACAAGAATTTACCAAGAGAAGTCGGGTATGAAAAATGCGGAGAGAAGCCAGTTGCAGAAAGATGAAAAATGTCAGATACAGCTAGCTGTGCGCGATTCCATCGCTATACAAAATGTGAACACCTGGGTGTAAACATTCTATCGAAATGTCTGCGCTATTGTCATGTCTTTCAATGTATGAACAGCTGTGATTATGATAATTATGATGATGATGATGATGATGATGATGATGATGATGATGATGATGATGATGATGATGATTTCCTTTGTGGTTTGAGGAAATCTGTGCAATCCATGAAAATTATTCTTGCGTTATAGAGATTGCTATGACAGATTTACTGTTTATTTTACTTTTTGCTAGGGTTTAATGTCGCTTCAACGCTGATAGGTTTTCGGCATTGATGGAATAGGCAAAATGGGAAGGAAACGGCCATGGTCTTCATTAATGTAGTTAATGTATTTTCTTGATGTGAAGAAAGGAAGTTGGGGGAAACCATGTTCAGTGCCGTCAATGGTATGGTTCGAGCGCACCATCTCCTGAGTACAAGCTATCATGCAGATAGTTGTCAGGTTGCTCGGTAATTGAAGTTTTATTGAAGAACTTTCATCTTTCGTTTATCAGTAAACGTGAGAAATTCATACGTTTGCTTGCTTATTGAGTGAAATAAATGAATTAATTAAATGAATTAAATGTTATTTGAAATCGTAAGAGGTGAAATTTAAGACGTTGTTTAATAACACTTGGACCAAGTACATACAGAGATGTAAAATGAACAAGAAAGCCTAAAGAAATGCAACATATTATTATTTAAACTTTTCTTATCAATTATTTCATATTAACCTTTTTTAAAGATATTGCGGTTATTTTGACTTCCCATTTCACAAAGAATACGAAAATATTTAATTTCATCTCAGCAAACGCAAGAGGCTTGTTTTCCGTGTTAGTCACCAGAATATCCTCTGGTCCGACTCGTTGGCTGAATGGTAAGCGTACTGGCCTTCGGTTCAGTGGAGTCCCGGGTTCGATTTCCGGCCGGGTCGGGATTTTAATCGCTTCTGATTAATTCTTCTGTCTCGGGGACTGGGTGTTTGTGTACGTCCCAACGCTCTCCGTTTCATATTCACACAGTACACTACACTATCAACCACCACAGAAACACGCAATAGTGATTACATCCCACCATATAGGGTTGGCGTCAGGAAGGGCATCCGACCATAAAACAGGGCCAAATCCACATGTGCGACACAGTTCGTACCCGCGACCCCACAGGAGTGGGAAAAGCGGTAGTAAAAGAAGAAAAAGATTCATAATATCATCTAGTTTATTTGGCAGATCACGATAAGTGATAGAGAAAATTTTGAAAAATACATCATGCAAGGGAAAATCGATCTTACAAGACCACGAGGTAGGATAGCGTAGACATGGTTCGACCAAGTTTCGAACGCCATCGGTTTACCTCCTCAGCAGACCTTAAGAAGATTTGAAAAGCGTCCCGACGGAAAAGCGGCGACGTTCAAAAATGCGTAAAACATCTTGTGGTGATGATAATTACGGCTTGGAAGTTGAGGAAAAATCCTTTTTTCTCGAGTGTCCGAAGACGAGTTCCAACATAAAATATATTCATTCTGGGTCATTGAAAACCAGAAAATGGTAGAATTTATTTGTCCTTTTTGACTTCTTCAGCATTGCTTGGCTTATTTGTCCTTTTTTAGCCTTTTCTAGGTCTTGCCGGCTTTTTTTTTTTTTTTTTTTTTTTTTGTCTTTGCAACTTCACCTTCTTTCGACTACATTTTTACTGTTCATTCTCAATTTGAAACATCATTAGTTCTTCCATCACCTCTTAAACAGCTTTTCTCTAGTAAACACACATGTTTGAACCACATCTGAAAAGAGAGAAAATGAAAATGAAATGAAATGAAAGATTGAAACTATTACTTGAAAAATCCAGGGGTATGAAATTGTGTGCAAAATAGGTGAAATATTGAAAGGTGAACATTTTGATGCGAGTGTTTCTGAAGAGGAAGATCTTGCTTGCTTCAAGTATGTGTCAGCCGGGCTGAGTGGCTTAGTCGGTTGAGGCGCTGGACTTCAGACCCCAGCTTGGTAGGTTCGAAACTGGCTCAGTCCGGTGGTATTTGAAGGTACTCAAATACGTCTGCCTCGTGTCGGTAGATTTACTTGCACGTAAAAGAACTCCTGCGAGACTAAATTCCGGCACCTCGACGTCTTCGAAAATCCTAAAAGTAGTTAGTGGGACGTAAAGCGAATAACATCATCATCAAGTATGAACCCTTAACATCCGTTGATGTAGAGAGAATATTCTCGATTTTTTTGCAACGTGCTGTCTGAAGAGCGACGTCCTTTACACCTAAGAACCTGGAGATGATTATTGTGATATACTGCAAAGCGCACTGAGGTAAGGTTTCCGAATTCCAATTTCCGTAAGGCAAATATGCTTCCAGTTATGCTAATTTCAATTTCTTTCTCCAGGGTGTCCATTGCGGGTTCGCTGAATTCATTCTAGGTGGGGAAAAATATAATTCTAAATTTTTCAAATACTTCCGTAACAAACACGGTATTCCTTTTTTAAATTACTGGTATGTTAATCTAAAAATATACATTGTCTGAAAGAAGTAGTACGCCACTCATACTTTTTTTGCACTGTATGTTTCATACCAGCAGAATTTCGCATTTTTAAACATTATATTCCTTCATTTTCTGGCCCTACCGTGTAGGGGTAGCGTGCCTGCCTCTTATCCGGAGGCCCTGGGCTCGATTCTCGGCCAGGTCAGGGATTTTCACCTGTATATGAGGGCTGGTTCGAGGTCCTCTCAGTCAACGTGATCACAGTTGAGGAGTTTTCTGACAGTGATATCACGACCCCGGTCTATAAAAGCCAAGAATAACGGCCGAGAGGATTCGTCGGCACCTCATAATCTGCAGGCATTCTGGATGAGCAGCGGTCGCTTGGTAGGCCATAGCCCTTTAGGGCTGTTGTGCCATGGGTTCTTTATATTCCTTCATTAAATATGCACTTTAATGATGAATTTGGATCGCATTTTGCGTCCTTGTTTTTGCCAGTTTTTAGGTCCATTTTTGGATATTTTATGTCTTTTTATAGGTCTTTTTAGGCAAATTATAGGTCTTCAACTTCTGACCCATGATGACGATGATGATGATGATGATAGTAAAAGTACCGAGCTCGATAGCTGCAGTCGCTTAAGTGCGGCCAGTATCCAGTATTCGGGAGATAGTATGTTCGAACCCCACTGTCGGCAGCCCTGAAAATGGTTTTCCGTGGTTTCCCATTTTCACACCAGGCAAATGCTGGGGCTGTACCTTAATTAAGGCCACGGCCGCTTCCTTCCCACTCCTAGCCCTTTCCTGTCCCATCGTCGCCGTAAGACCTGTCTGTGTCGGTGCGACGTAAAAAACTAGCAAAAAAATAAATAGTAAAAGTCCTCAGCAACCGTGTGCAGGCATTTTGAGTCGAACCAACTAGGCTACATGCGTGTCAGTTTCGACGTTCCGTTTTACTCTTCCAGACGACAGAGAGAATCGAATCTCTCTAGGGCGATCTATGGCTGAATTTTGTCGGCTAAACACCAAATGCGTCTCCAGAGATCGTGTATATGCCGACTTCATAGGACGTGTCGAATGACTTTACCGCCATTTAAAAATCCGACTACTTCAGCTGCGGGTTCGGACCCAGGATCTTGGTATACGGAAGCCGACACCCTACCACTGATCCACAGAGATAAATGATGATGATGATGATTATTATTATTATTATTATTATTATTATTATTATTATTATTATTATTATTATTATTACTATTATTATAACATAAGAACCCTACGATTAGTTGCCGTGTCCTACTTATTAGTGCTTTATGCAGTAACAATACGTTCTTGGTATGTGATGCAACACACTCGGTATGAAAATGAGTTAGTGTTCGCTGAAAACAGCATAACGTCGGCCAGGGTAAAAATCCTTGCTTTATAGCATCAATATAAAATGTAATGCGCTCTTCTTATGAGCAAAATCATTACGATGAATCCATTATCCCATATTAACTGCCAAGTATACGGCGGACTATTTTTTATTGGTCCATAAATTAGACATCGCACATAAGGTGAATCTTTACAGCTGCTCGTTGCCTCAGCTGACTACCCTCAAGTGCACACAGAAAAGGAAGAAAGGAGTCGTCCTTAGAAAGGATATTATCGTCTAAGCCAGTCGGCCCAGGTTCAATTTCTGACTGTCCAGTTCCAGAGTATGGCGTCTTGGTCTTTGGTTCTCTTGCCCCTTGTTCGATTCCCGACCAGGTCGTGTAATTTTAATCGTAAACTGTTAATTCTCTTGGCTCGAGGAATTTGTTTTTCTCGCCGGAGGATCTGACTTACAAGGGCTGTACGAGGTCAGCAACAGCCAAACTAAATTATTATAATTCCTGGTTCAACCACAAAATGAGGACTAGTTAGAGGACCTAGAAGGGCTTGCACTTAGCTTCATGAAATCTCTCTGAGGAAAGCTGGTTAAATTACCATACTTGGTTTTCCCCGAAGAAGCATTCAGTAATTTACCGCTTCAACGTACGGTAATGTTACGATAGTACCCATATTTAGGCTAACATTATAAATTATTTAATTATTTATTGTTTACAATTTATTATGTACCTATTAATTACGTAGTGTTTACAATTTTAGTAACTATGTGCCGTTCTTTATTTATTTATTTATTTATTTATTTATTTATTTATTTATTTATTTATTTATTTATTTATTTATTTATTTATTTATTTATATCTAGTAATAAAAATGTGAAGTTTAAGGCAAGAATGTCGAGATGGATGGGGTAAACCCGGTAAGAGACGATGGAGGAGAGGCAAGCTCTGAAGTGATATACCCAACGACAGCGCAGAAGATATGGGCCAATATGAGGGCAATGATATCAGTAAGAGGGAAAGAGAATAGATCGAAGCAATGACTTGCAAAGACGAAACCCTATATTCCTACACCACTAGAATGTCCCTCTTTATTTTAATTAAAAACGAGACATTTGAATGTTCAAAATTAGGCGAGTGGTCTATTATATTCGTTTTACATGAAAAAGTTTGTCACTAGTCAATTGCCGTATTATAAGCACTCACGCATACGCTAAATACAGTAATTCATCATACATGTGGCATAGTAATGTATATTGCGCCTACAATCCTAGGTAAGAAGGGACAATAAATTTATTGAATTAATTATAACTCTACAAATACATTTGCTGAATAAGTTAAATAAAAAATCAAAGGAAATCAAAAATATCCGTCCAGCGATGCTGTGTCATGAAAGGTACCCATAACACCAAGCATATTCTCCCGTTAGCAACTCCAATGCGCTGTCGCAGGAATTCCATTGAACGTGGGTGTACTGTGACTGATTTTAATTTTCTGCCATTGTTTCAACCAAAGACTTCTGTACGTCTGTTCGTTATGATGCGTACGGTGAATACTACATAAAAATGTAAGAAGATAGCCTATAGAAAGTTGTATAACAAAAACATATATATGCTTATCATTCTTCACTGATAGAAGCCATAGAAAACTTTAGTCTGACTAGTTGGGGGAAGGGGGGTTGTATTTCACCACGATCGTGCAGTGAATATTTCTCCCACGCAGCAACTTTTGGTCTTTCGAAACTTTATCATATAACTTCTCGCGCTCCATCGCACGATTATCTTGCAACCACCGTAGCGCTCATTTTTCAACACTTATGATTTATCCTGGATGGCGTGCCATTCATAACACAGAGTGTTCTTTCATTAGTAGCTGTACTATGTTGCCTGGCTCCTTTGATTAGCGGTCGGAGTAGTGACGTTCAGTTCAGACAGGGCCCGGGTTCAATTCTCGCCCGGCCGGGGATTTTATCAGCATCCAATAAATTCCTCTAGCTGGGTCTTGTTCTTTTCTTACACATCTTCACTTACATAACATACATCACTCTACGAACCACCACAGAAACACGCAGAAACACATCTCCCCACAGGACGTGGTCATCAGGAAAAATGGTGATGATGATGATGATGATGATGATGCTTGTATTGATGAACTTGACCATATTCGGTTCCTATTAGATCCGTATTGACCATTAGCATTCATTAAACGTGTGAAACAAGGCTAAGATATGGCCCACCTGCCAATACAATTAATATACAATAGTATATTATTACTTAGAAGCCTCTGTGGCTCAAGCGGGAGCGCGCCGGCCTTTCACCGCTGGATACCGCGGCTCAAATCGCGGCCACTCAATGAGAGATTTGTGCATGATCAGTCATAGACTGTAGATCGTTTGCCAGTTAATTTACCAGATTCCCAAAATGTCTTTTTTTTTAAGACAATGCTCCCGAGGATACGTTAATTCAAGCACAGTTACATAGTACCGAGTTGATTGCATGGTGCAAGTTGAATAGTAATCCAGGTACACTAAGTCCTTATATACACTGACTGACAGAGCAAATGCAACACCAAGAAGGAGTGGTCAGAACTTTATGCCAATTACAGGGTAGACTGACGTCACTGAGGTATGCTCATGATGTGAAATGCGCCGCTGTGCTGCGCACGTAGCGAACGATAAATGGGACACGGCGTTGGCGAATGGCCCACTTCGTACCGTGATTTCTCAGCCGACAGTCATTGTAGAACGTGTTGTCGTGTGCCACAGGACACGTGTATAGCTAAGAATGCCAGGCCGCCGTCAACGGGGGCATTTCCAGCAGACAGACGACTTTACGAGGGGTATGGTGATCGGGCTGAGAATGGCAGGTTGGTCGCTTCGTCAAATCGCAGCCGATACCCATAGGAATGTGTCCACGGTGCAGCGCCTGTGGCGAAGATGGTTGGCGCAGGGACATGTGGCACGTGCGACGGGTCCAGGCGCAGCCCGAGTGACGTCAGCACGTGAGGATTGGCGCATCCGCCGCCAAGCGGTGGCAGCCCCGCACGCCACGTCAACCGCCATTCTTCAGCATGTGCAAGACACCCTGGCTGTTCCAATATCGACCAGAACAATTTCCCGTCGATTGGTTGAAGGAGGCCTGCACTCCCGGCGTCCGCTCAGAAGACTACCATTGACTCCACAGCATAGACGTGCACGCCTGGCATGGTGCCGGGCTAGAGCGACTTGGATGAGGGAATGGCGGAACGTCGTGTTCTCCGATGAGTCACGCTTCTGTTCTGTCAGTGATAGTCACCGCAGACGAGTGTGGCGTCAGCGTGGAGAAAGGTCAAATCCGGCAGTAACTGTGGAGCGCCCTACCGCTAGACAACGCTGCATCATGGTTTGGGACGCTATTGCGTATGATTCCACGTCACCTCTAGTGCGTATTCAAGGCACGTTAAATGCCCACCGCTACGTGCAGCATGTGCTGCGGCTGGTGGCACTCCCGTACCTTCAGGGGCTGCCCAATGCTCTGTTTCAGCAGGATAATGCCCGCCCACACACTGCTCGCATCTCCCAACAGGCTCTACGAGGTGTACAGATGCTTCCGTGGCCAGCGTACTCTCCGGATCTCTCACCAATCGAACAGGTGTGGGATCTCATTGGACGCCGTTTGCAAACTCTGCCCCAGCCTCGTACGGACAACCAACTGTGGCAAATGGTTGACAGAGAATGGAGAACCATCCCTCAGGACACCATCCGCACTCTTATTGACTCTGTACCTCGACGTGTTTCTGCGTGCATCGCCGCTCGCGGTGGTCCTACATCCTACTGAGTCGATGCCGTGCGCATTGTGTGACCTGCATATCGGTTTGAAATAAACATCAATTATTCGTCCGTGCCGTCTCTGTTTTTCCCCAACTTTCATCCCTTTCGAACCACTCCTCCTTGGTGTTGCATTGTCACTGTCAGTCAGTGTATATCCAGAGACACCAGTACACTATACATGGAAGAGCAATCAGTGGAACAAACGGACGAATTATTATAAGATCATAGGTCGCATGTACAATATTTCACTTCTGTTTCGAGTGGTTTCACGTTTATTACTTATTCCATGTAGTAGGTGCTACCGGCTTTCAGAATTTTGGGAATTACAAAAATATTGTACACCCTACATTCAAAGCAGCAGCCATAGCACGTGACTTAACGGAGAATGACTCTGAATGGCATAATTGTTTGAAAGAGGCAGCTTCATTCTAATGCCATTAGTTGCCACAGTTATTCGCTTACATACGCGTTTTTCTGATGCCAAGTGATGCCTTGAATTTGCGGCACCTCTTTAAGGATTATTTATCTGAAGATTACTTGCATTCTTACCCTGAAGACGTTGCATATCAGGTGGCTCTTCAAAATATCTCTGAAACACATAAACTACATGGATGTTCTGTCTTCTTTTGATCTGCTCCCCGCTGAAAATGGATGATGAACATGGAAATCAAATGTCGTATGGCTTTTAGTGCCGGGATATCCCAGAACGGGTTCGGCTCGCCAGGTGCAGGTCTTTCTCTTTGACTCCCGTAGGCGACCTGCGCGTCGTGATGAGGATGAAATGATGATGAAGATAACACATACACCCAGCCCCCGTGCCACTGGAATTAACCAATTAAGGTTAAAATCCCCGACCCGGCCGGGAATCGAACCCGAGACCCTCTGGACCGAAGGCCAGTACGCTGACCGTTCAGCCAACGAGTCGGACGATGAACATGGAAAGTAACAACTTGGAAGAAGCAGCTGAACAGGAAAATTTCAGGAATATGGTGGTGAAAGCAAATGAAGAACAACGTGCCTTCATTGATGAAATTAGAGTGTTGATGTCAAAGTTTGATCCAAATTTGAGTAACGCTTACTTCTTAGACGGTCCAGGTGGCACTGGAGAAACTTTTCTATACCAGTGTTTAATACGTCTTTTGAACAACTTGGAATCAACGTTATTTCTGTAGCATGGATTGGAATTGCTGCAACGTTACGACGTTATGGTCGTACTGCTCAAAGCCGTTTCAGATTGCCATTAAATTCACATGAACATTCAGTATCGGGGTTAAAAGTGAACAGTAAAGAAGCACATGTTATTCGAACCACGAGTTTAATTATTTGGGATGAAGCAACAGTGGCCAATAAACATTCTTTAATATGTGTAGACAGACTTTTAAAGGACTTAATGAATACTGATATGCCTTTTGGTAGAAAAAACATAGTATATGAGGCGATTTTAGGAAAGTATTACCTGTTGTGCCGCATGCGTCACGAGCTACGACAGTTCAGATTTCACCGGGCGAGTTGGCCGTGCGCGTTGAGGCGCGCGGCTGTGAGCTTGCATCCGGGAGATAGTAGGTTCGAATCCCACTATCGGCAGCCTTGAAGATGGTTTTCCGTGGTTTCCCATTTTCACACCAGGCAAATGCTGGGGCTGTACCTTAATTAAGGCCACGGCCGCTTCCTTCCAACTCCTAGGTCTTTCCTATCCCATCGTCGCCATAAGACCTATCTGTGTCGGAGCGACGTAAAGCCCCTAGCAGTTCAGATTTCGATTAAATTCTCACCTCCATGGTCATTTTTCAAAAAATTCACTCTTCGCAAAACCATGTGCACCAAGTCTGATGAGTGTGAATTTGCGAACTTTTTTTTTTTTTTAGACGTAGGTAATGGCCAGTACTAGTGATAGGAATATTCGATACCAAAAGGTCCAAGAATTCGATTCTTACAATTTCTCGAGATATCTCGAGTCCTGATAAGAGTATTCTAATACTTTCTCTTGAGGTACTCACCAAGACCGACTCCAATCCTCAGACCTTAATGCTACTCTTGATCGTTCAAAGATGGCGAATCGAGTAGCCGGATATACTGGAAACGTGGGTTTGTTTTGGTTTGCTGTTATCGTATGTAGTCGGTGTAATTTCATGAATGTTGACGATAAATGTTAGTTTCTTTCTAGAATATAAATGTGCGAGTGTATTTACATGAGTCAGTGAACACGTAGTATCTGTAATTATACGCAGTAATGTGAGGATGTGTTTGTTTTGATCGTGTCGTGAACCAGATTTAAGTCTAACTACGGTAATGCCTCTCATACAACTATTCTTAAGTTTTCTGCGGAATAAAACATTAAGATAGAAATAGATTAGGAGTATACATCGTGATTATTTTGAAGTCGATGACAAAACTTCACTGTGCATACATCATTTTGGGAATAAGTCTGAGCTTAAGGAAGACTTTTCTCTAATTCTAAACGGTGAATCTTTTCTTGTTCCTCGAAAAATATTAATTTAGATAGAATATAACTGATATTGTGATATTACGTCAGCGTCTATGTGCTTCAAAGTGTCTAGTGATTTAGATGCAAGTGTATTTTACAATAATCTGTGCTTGCCTACGGAAATGTTTGGCTGGATCTTGGAGTATAACATAACTTATACGCGTGAGACAGAAGAAAGAGTGACTTGGAGGGATTAGCTAGATTTATAACGCAAGGTTTTACACTACCAAAACTTCCGATTCATGCTGTGGTTATCTGTTATCAAGCAGAGTAGCACTGAACTGTATCTCGCCCATGTGGTTAAATATCAATGTTTCAGAGTCAATAGATTTTTTGCACTCCTGATCTTTAATGGGTAAAAACATATTATACTTTTAGTTTCTGAACGTTTCATTACTAAGGTTACCTTCATTGTGTGAAGTGCTGCTATGCCATATGTCAACATTATGTTAGCATTACCAGGGCCGTTCAATGGGTTAACATAATCATTTCGGGTGCACTTGGGCTAAGCGGCTAAGACGGTTAAGGCGCTGGCTTTCCGGCATGTTCGATCCTGGCTCAGTCCCGTGGCATTTGGAGGTGCTCACATACGTCAGCCTCGTGTCGGTAGATTTATTGGCACGTAAAATAACTCCTCCGGGACTAAATTCCGTCACTTCGGCGTCTTCAAAAACCGTAAAAAAGTAGTTAGTGGTACGTAAAGCCAATAACATGATTATGTACTGGTATAAATGTTCATAAAGTCCGCCTCTGTGGTGTAGTGGTTAGCGTGATTAGCTGCCACCCCCGGAGGTCCGGGTTCGATTCCCGGCTCTGCCACGAAATTTGAAAAGTGGTACGAGGGCTGGAACGGGGTCCACTCAGCCTCGGGAGGTCAACTGAGTAGAGGTGGGTTCGATTCCCTCCTCAGCCATCCTGGAAGTGGTTTTCCGTGGTTTCCCACTTCTCCTCCAGGCAAATGCCGGGATGGTACCTAACTTAAGGCCACGGCCGCTTCCTTCCCTCTTCCTTACCTATCCCTTCCAATCTTCCCATCCCTGCACAAGGCCCCTGTTCAGCATAGCAGGTGAGGCCGCCTGGGCGAGGTACTGGTCATTCTCCCCAGTTGTATCCCCGACCCAAAGTCTGAAGCTCCAGGACACTGCCCTTGAGGCGGTAGAGGTGGGATCCCTCGCTGAGTCCGAGGGAACAACCGAACCTGGAGGGTAAACAGATTAAGAAGAAGATAAATGTTCATAAAATCATTGAAAATGGCAGACAAAACAATATAACTATGACAGGCATATCAAGACGAATTATCTGACCTTTTTATAACGAATGCAGGACGGGTCCTCCATTTAACATTGAAAGAAATTGTCTGCATCAAAATGAAACAGTCCTGTTTCTTGTTGCAGTGTAAAACACATTTACTGATCTTCGGGTAGAGAAAAATAGTTCATGTTAATACCCTAAACTTGTTCATTACACTTCCAATCACTAAGCACTCCATTCCTGGTATAATAATTAATTAATAATATTATATTAACCCTTTGGATGCCGACCCATAATAGGGCGTCATATGCATAGAATGCCAAGCATGTTTCAATGGATTTTCCATTACTGTATAAAATTTGTTATTTACGTCTCATTTTAAAAGATATGGAGGTGAAATTGGGTATGTGAGCTTGATACACTCCAAGAAATATAAACATGTGAATTGCATTTCAAAAAACAAAATTTTGTGGAATATTGTGCACAAAAATAACATTATTTTTTATTTAAAGAAAGGAAAAACATAATTTGAAATTAATTAGCACATTTTACACTAAATCCAAAGTGACAATGTGAAGATATTTCATCTTAACTCTTATCGGGGATGATATATACCAATTTATATTGTTAATGTACATGGAATTATAAACTAATTTCCAAAAACATTGAACATGTGGAGAGAAAGACACCAACAGTGTAACCTGTCAACGACTGGATATTTTATGAATTTTGGGAGAGTAATAGTAATCATTTGAGAGAACTGTGTTTAATACCAGTATTTTTTACTACAGAACAGTTTAGAAGATCAGAATAACATACAAAATCAACTAATAGTGTCTGGAGTGAAAGTGTAAAGAACAGATTGAAATATTCTATGGGTGGAGGGAGCATTAGGATGGGGTAGGCCTACATGTTTTGGTCCTGGGATTTGATAAAAATGGTGGGGATGGACAACATTACTTTCAGGGAATATGCATTCAGTCCAATAACCATCTAATTCACTGTCACTGACATTTTCATTAGCACTGTTACTATAACTCTTTGATGTTGCACGAAATGTTGTAAGCCCATTAGCCAATGTCACGGCTTCATCCTCCCTGGTGCGCTATCTGAAGACCCCAAAAACATCATAATTATCAATTTCGCTAAAATTAGAGTCACTTACATCTTCAAAGCACCCCAAAAGTTCCTCAATTTCTTCTCCCGAATTAGGCCTACGTGACAACATGCCTTGTTGTGATAAATGTACTATTTACAACTTTACTACGACCTAAATAAATTGCTAAGTAACTATAAATACAGTAGAAATAATAATAAAGTTAATATATTGTGATAAGTAACTCAAATGCGTCAATTAGAACGTAAAATTATTGAAAACAAATAACAAAACGCGGACATAAACAAACAAGGAGGCTGCCATATTGGATCATAGACGTCAAGCGCTCACAGATCATACACTCAAAATCGACGAGTAAACTAGCAAAAATGAAGCTATGTCAGTGCCATCTAATGACATAAGAAGAATTACAAACATTCTACCTTCTTTCTACTTGATTTGTGGCGCAATATAGCGCCTTACTGCATAACTACACCACTTATACGAGGGTGCCGATCGAATCGGCATCCTGGCATTTTTCTTACAGAATGTAAGTGCCGATGCATCGGCACCTTGGCACTGTAAGAGTTAAGAGCCTGTATCTAAACTGTTGTTTAAAACATAATTAAAATTGACATTCTAAGTTAAAAGTGCGTATGTTTATGATAATAATGCGGAGCCCTTCTTCTTGCTATGGTGACTTGTTACAAATTGTACACAATTGTGTCGATGATCCTCCTAGTAAATACTCAATATTACATCCAATTGAGATGAAATACTAGATAGACATGTTTCAACCCGGCCTAAGTCTCCATGGTGTGAAAATGAGAAACCTCGGAATACGATCTTCAGGCCTGCTGACAGTGTGATTCGAACCCACTACCTCCCGAATGCAAGCTGACAGCTGTACGATCCTAACCGCACGGCCATCTCACTCGATGATCTTATTTATTCTTTAGTATGTTGTCCATAAGGTGTAGTGCGTCTTGTAACTCTTCTTCATTATTTCCGAGGAAAGCAATGTCTTCTGCAAAACTGATTGTTTTGTAGTTTTCCCTGTTCACTCCTGTGTTTCTGAGGATTCTTTCTTAGCGTACTCTTTGCACAATAGTGTAGAGAGTCCACATCCCTGTTGAACATCTTTGCCAATTTTTGCTTGAACTTCCTCCTCACCGATGAGGGCTGTCTGATTTCTTTATAACTGCAGGATTATTATTCTGCCTCTGTAACCTATCCTTGCATTATTATTATTATTATTATTATTATTATTATTATTATTATTATTATTATTATTATTATTATTATTATTATTATTATTATTATTATTGCAAGATAAACCCACTTTCGATTTAGCGGCAACAAAATTTAAAATTATTGAATTATGTGGCTGAAAGATACAAAATTTTAATCGTGAATAAAACATGAGGGGATCGAAATGTGTACTGCACTGTATCAAACAACTACAGTGCAGTTTATTATTCAGTATCTCGTACGACTCACCAGGGACATGTTTTGGTTGGAACAGATATTCTACATTCAAACCCTGTATACGAAGTCATCTCTTCACCCCGATGAAGTCTCCCAAGGGCATGCCACTGTGTAACGCTTGGCTTGGCCGCAGTAGCGCTTTAAATCTTAGGAGTAGGGAAAATTCAAACAGCAGCAGTTAGTAGTTGACGTGTGTATCGAGCCTCCCTTTTAAAGCACAAAGAATTACAAAAACAAAACAAAAAATTTGCAATCCTTTAAATATCGTATCCTTAAATTTCTTTCTTAATCTGTTTACCCTCCAGGATCGATTTTCCCCTCGGACTCAGTGGGAGATCCCACCTCTACTGCCACAATGACAGTGTCCTGGAGCGTGAGACTTTGGATCGGGGGATAAAACTAGGAAGGAGGACCAGTATCTCGCCAGGCAGCCTCACTGCTATGCTAAACAGGGGCCTTGTAGGGGGATGAGAAGATTGGAAGGGGAAGGAAGCGGTCGTGGCCTTAAGTTAGGTTACATCCCGCATTTGCATGAAGGAGAAATGGGAAACCACGGAAAACCACTTCCAGGGTGGCTGAGGAGGGAATCAAACTTCTCTTTACTCAGTTAACCTCCCGAGGCTGGGTGGACCCCGCACCCGCCTTCGTACCACTTTCCAAATTCCGTGGCCGAGCCGCGAATCGAACCTGAGACTCCGGGGGGGGGCAGCTAATCACACTAATCACTACACTACATAGGCGGACCGTCGTTAAATTTGCGAAGACTATTTACCTGATGGCTCCAGTGACCAATCCGGTATAAGAACATCGCTCAAGAGTGGTCTATCACTCCAGTACTGTCGTTTTCGTATTATCGCATCAACGCGCACTTGCTTTAATATAAATTCATCAGAATAGTGCACTCAGACAACTTTACATCTTCTTTGTTCTTCAAGCCAAAAGCTGACATATTTGCAGCCTGCAGCCGGAAGAATTGAGATGCTGATATAAAACAGTATATTTCCGTGCTGAAAGGTTTGTTCCTTATATAGTTTATGACTATCTATGTATTTTATTTGTATTATATTCGTGCAATTTAATAATAATTATCGAAATCGACTTTCCGCCTATTAGGTCGTCTTACGTACTGTACATATAGTACGTGTTGAAGAGATGTTAGGTACAGAATAAAAATGGCCAACCGGACACTTAATAGGTTGAAAGTCGATTTCGATCACAATGCGGTCGTGAAAATTCAATATTCATTAATAATCATTACCATTTTATAATTAGTCACTAAATAGTCAACATAAGTACAACTTGAGCTCGAGATTATCTCTACATAAATTCTAGAGCTTTTGTTATATTGCAACGGAACATTTTAAATTTGTTTGCTAGTGGTTTAACGTCGTACTAATAAACAGAAGGTTTTTGGCTCCTTTGGGCGGTATGGTATTCACTTTAGCAGTGTACATCCTTTCCAGTGCCAGTATTATAATATGAATCGTGTGAAAATCAGGCGAGCATGATGAAGAAAATGGATAGATGGTCGACTATAAGAAATGTTTGTTACTTCTTCTTATTTCTCCCCTCTTTCCACATCCGTGAGGTCACGGTTTCTGTGTTGCACATGTGGATTTGGCCTTATTTTACGGCCGGATGCCCTTCCTGACGCCAACCCTATATGGAGGGGTGTAATTACTATTGCGTGTTTCTGTGGTGGTTGGTAGTGTAGTGTGTTGTCTGAATATGAAGAGGAAAATGTTGGGACAAACATAAACATCCAGTCCCCGGACCAGAAGAATTAATCAGACGCGATTAAAATCCCGGCCCGGGCCGGATATCGAACCCGGCACCCTCTGAACCGAACGCTGACCATTCAGCCAATGAGTGGGACAAAATTGTTGTTACTATGAAGTCAAATCCTTCCAATTGCTGTATGCAGGCGCAAACTTACTTGCCATTTCGTTTGCGTACCATATGCCATGTAAGCGTATGCATTAAGCTATTTTGCTTTACGTCGCACCGACACAGATAGGTCTTATGGCGACGATGGGAGAGGAAAGGCGTAGGAAGGTAAGGAAGCGACCGTAGCCTTAATTAAGGTACAGCCCCAGCATTTGCCTGGTGTGAAAATGGGAAACCACGGAAAACCATCTTCAGGGCTGCCGACAGTGGGATTCGAACCCACTATCTCCCGGATGCAAGCTCACAGCTGCGCGCTCCTAACCGCACGGTCAACTCGCCCGGTCGTATACATTAAGGGTACAACCTTACGCTTCGCCTCATGTTAATACTGAAGGTAGTGATTTATAGTCATGTTCTAACTGTTGGCGGTTCGTTTAGATTCAGTGTCGCTACCCATACAGTTGAGGGATCCTACTTGTCTATACGACGTCTTACCGTTACTGTTGTCACTATATAGGCTAGTCATGGGTTTTTACGTGACTTGAAAGACATATTGCCAATGCCGTAGTGAAAATCACTAGTGTTACACTTGCGGGTATAAGAAAAAGATAATTCTTTTTCTATAGGATTTGCGTAATACCAGCGAAGTAGAACTGTGGCATTTTCGAATAATGCATTTTTATAACGTACTTGGTGTGAAATTTCGAACACAGCATTTTATTAATACGGCCTTATTTCATCCATTTCGTATGTATAGACTTCAACTAGGATGTACGGTATAAGAAGCACGAAAAATCTGTATGAACTTCTCCGAAGAAGAGAGCAACGTTACCTCCTCTAAGAAGATCAGTTCAGATTCACGGTTTGCAGACTCAGCCTTTGTGTATTCTTATTGAATTACGGCATATGTACATGCAATATATTTGCTTGTGTGTATTACAGCGTGGTTTCACTGCAGTACTGAACCCATAATTCTACGAAGAGAATTTTTTTCTCAATATTTATTTCAAATAACAAGCTACTTTTATTTTTGAGAACAGCCATGTTGCGCTTCCAGAGCCTCGCTGTCGCGTGGGAACGATGTCACCCACGGCAAGCTCGTGAAATACCGTGACATCTCGGTGGACTTCGAGTGCCCAACAATATTCTTCAAATTCACAGAATTCTGCGTAACGAGAGATTTTGGCAACACAGTAAATACAGAAACAAAATAATCTAAATTACTCTTAAACCCTACGTGAAGATAGAACCCCCAGGAAAAAATATAAACGCAGTTAAGCCTAAGTACAAATCAGCGTCAGATCAGTGGACTAGCTCCACGTGCCAAGGTCAATGAATGAAGAAAACCCCTCAAACGCCCGGGCAGAAATAATTTATTTCACCTGTTGCGAGTGTGGTAAAATTATAAGATTAACATCTAAATAAATAAAAAGTCTGTCCGGAATTATGGAACAAGTTTCATGAAAATCGGTCTATTGGACGCGAAATTAGCAGATTACGTAATCAAGCTTAGTGGTGTGAGTAGCGTCACTCCTAAGACTATAAAAGAAACCCCCCTCTGCATATTTCTCAGTGTCGATCTGGGTTCTGAAATAGCGGAAGCTTACGCCCGTCGCCAGCAGATAATTGTATAAGATTAATCTACAAATAACTTAGTACATGTTCATGGCTGGGGTCCACATCTTCTGTTAGAAAGGGAAGGTGATAGAAATGTTTCTGAACTTTTGCCGACAAACTGTGAAAGCATAGGCGTCTGTTAAAGTACATAGCAGATTTTTATTGTATCACCTCGTGTGTGTTGGAAAGTGTTAAGGGAGTTGGGGAAGCTAGTCAGAGTAGTTCTGATTTCGTTATCTGTTGAACACCTGTTATATTAGGGTGACTGGGAGCCAACTCTGGAGAGAAGGTAGACAGTCGCAGTCGAGTGCAGAACGAAGGAGGTTTGCTGTACAAATTATAACGAAAGAAAGTGCGTGATTTGTGTTGTCGTTTAATAACGCGTGAAAAGGCAGTATTTGTAAGATTGATATGTTTGAGAAGATGATGTTCTTTGTACCAATGTGCGGCTAAGCACGAGGTCAGCTGGCGAAAATGTAGCCAGAATACTGGAGATGACGTCAATTGCAGGTCTGTCTATATTTTGTATTATGTTGTAGTTAGATAATTGTTTGTCCCAACCAGTTTTTCAAGATGAGTGTCGGGTTGATATTTGTAATTATCAGGCGAGAAGTGTTATAATTTTGGTCAGCGTGAGAAAATTTTGGTTTTGTAAAATTTCACATCAAGAAACTGTAAAATGCGACGTTTAAATCTGGTGTTAATGTTCTATGAGATATTGTCCAAAGTGAGGAAAATTAGGAAAGCGATAATGGTAAAGTAGTCGTGGCGAATGTCTTAAATTTCAAGTATCATTTGAATTCAGAAGTTTTTGTCGAAATTAATAATAATAATAATAATAATAATAATAATAATAATAATAATAATAATGTCTACCGCGGGATAAAATTTTTCTAATGTTAAAAGTGCATTTAACAAGTATGTTTTACAAGGATCGCAGGCATTTAGAAAATTCCAGTGAAATTCGATAGAGTTATGTTTTATTCATGGGAAGTAAAATTTTATGACATCGTGTATGTCGATGATACGGAAAATCGCGGTGTGTTCTTGTATTCTCGAGGTCCGAAAGTTGTAGTAACAGTAAATATAAAGAGGTGTATTTTAAAACGGGTATTGTTTTCACCAGAGGATTGAAATGTGAAAAGGGTCTTGGAAATATAAGAAAAATGGATTGAGAGCGAAGAATTTATATATGTGGAAATGAGAGTGAAGAAATACCGCTGGGATAAGGCGAGGAGAATGAGTTTTGAGACATGCTATGTTTGCCGAGGAAGGAAGTGTGAGACAGGCTGTATTGTGGCAGGCTGTAGTGTTTTCCGCTAACAATCCGAAAATTGAGACGACTACTGTGTGAGGCACTGTAGATTTCTAGCAAGATCCCAAGTGAAAACGATTCTAGTAAAGATTAAAAATCTTGGTAGTATGAATATTAAGATAATGTGACCTCAAGGATAAGAGAGCATTTAGAATACACAGTGGGTGTTGTGTGACCGTGTGAATTTATTGAATTTAGTTTCACTGGATAGTCATAGATATAAATATTTGAAATTAACGGTAGGCGATTTGAGGGTTTCCAATGCGGTAGTGATGATTATTATTTTCGGACAACATCCACTAAATGGTAGATGGGTGTTGGGAATTACTATATTTTTCCCTAAAACTTCATTGCGCATGCTGAGATCGTGTTTGAGTTGGGGGATTGTTCCTCACGTATATTTATTTTTCGAGTTCACGTTTTGTAACGAGATAGAGACTTACTGCATTTTCTGACTTGCATTCGTTTAATAGTAAGAGACGTTGTCCCGTGTGTGTTATTAGTCTGACCAGGTTTACAATTGAAAGTCAGAGTTTGTTTAAAATTGCTGGTTCGCCTGATATGCCAGGGGATGCGTAATATGACCAATTTTCCGTCCGACAATAGATTTAGGACGTCACATGTTATCCTTGGAGTATACTGATGATGAGACGTCCTAGTTCACGCTGGACGATAGAATTAGGAAGGTATCGTGTACATAGAGATTAGTGTTAGGGTGTACAGATTTTAAGTGAGCCCGACGATAGGTCTGGGATGTTAGCTGTACATGCTCAAGTCTCAGATTAGATGTTTTTTTGCTTTTTTGTTTTTTCGAAGTGACCTGGGAGAAGGTAGCATCTACAGTAAAATACGAAATCTGAAGAGGGTTAGATCGGTAATAATGAGGCCAACTTGTGCGCAGCTCCAACAGCTGGAAGGTGCTCCCTAAGATATGGGACCGTTATCGGCGAATGAGGGTTGCCCAACATTTGGATGTCGACCTAAGGGTGATTAAATATTTTACTGTAATTCTCCATGCGTGTTGAGTTTAAATAACTTTGATATTTTATTTTATTTTACGGACTTAATTGTTTTGTCGTTCTGACGTCCGTTTCGTTTTGATAGTGTGCATATTGACACTCAATATATTAGTGTGAGACTTGAGCTGCGAATGTGGTTTCGATTCGTCAGCCGGTAATATTATTTTTATTTTCAGTCTTTGCCGTTCTTTCATTTATATACGTAGTTGGGTTCGATTAAGTGCTAACTTTGTAGGTAGGGTGTTGGGACAAACAATAAGTAGATGGATCTGTGCTGGTAGGCATTGTTTGAGAAAGGAAAGAATTCCTTAAGTTTGTTGTATTTTTCAATGTGGACTGCTAATTTTATTAAGCGTAACATAACCATTTCTAACCTGAAAATCGGTTTGATAATAATACTTTTCAAGTGATTTACCACTTTTTAATTAACTTCAGTGTTTGGCATTTCTTTTAAATGCGTGATGAATAAGTGTTTCCTACATTTCGCAGTTTTGTTCCTTCAGAACGACGTAACGTAAGATCCTCGCGGATCATGTTGTTGTTGGTTTCTTCCGAACAGTTGTTTGGGTGATGCACATTTAGCATCGGGATTATTTTATCACTTAAGGGTGTCATGATATGACAAATACATGGTGGAATTTTATTTCAATTGTGAGTGATGCTGTTAACTCGTAGTGAACACCATGCTTTCCCATAATATTTCGCAACCTATCCAAAGCAACTGACAGTCAATTTGGTTCGATTAAGGGTCCATTCGGTGGGTGTTCCATATCCGTAAGGGTATTCGACTGGTGGATAACCTTAATTGAGAGGAAATCAGGCGTTCTACTTGTTGAAAGTCAGATTTTCCACGGATCGTGTGGATTAATTCTCAGTTCTCGTTTGAAGTAATAGGTGCCCGGTTTTCAGGTCATTCCTTTTTCAGTTTTTCAGTTTCGCTGTGCACTAATTTATTACTCTCTCCGAAGCAACTCTTCGATACTGTGAGAAATAAATTAACGCTATGCAATGTGACTGCGTTTGAAACATTCAATAATAAATGATTTATAATTTTTTTTATTTCAAGGATTTATATTAAAATAACAATGTTGTCGTGCCATTTCGAATTTAATAAAAGTTAGTAAGCACATATTTGCTCCTTATTTCAAGTAGTTAGGCTCTCTTCTGAACCCCATCGTTTGGTTAAGATCGTGACCGAATTTCTTCCCGCAACGACCCATGATTTAAGAGTTCTATATTGCTCTACTGTAGCAGCTGGGGCCGACCAACGATGGAATGGTAAGTTCAAGGGTTCAGTACTACAAGTAATAGCAAATTTCGAGAAGGAAACTGAATTATTTACACCAGCACGCACCGAGGTGTACGGTTCAGGTAGTAATTCGCATATCAAAATAAAGGCAGAAATGTATAACATTAAATCGAGTGAGGGCGAAGGAGTGTGTTTATTTCCTTAATTCCTCACTGAGGGACTTAATTATGAATATCTTGATTGATCGTTTGCTCGGGTAACGGAACCTCTATTACTGATACTTACGTTGAGGTTAGTTTGTTGATGGTTATGTCTTGTGCTTTCAATATGTAACTAGTCAAGTTGGCAGCAGTGACGACCCATTAAAAAAGATAATTTGCTTTTTAGTGTATAGTCTTACGTGCCGTGTACTATACATTAGCGTTACCACATTTAGGCGGACATATCCGTAGTTTCGACATTTAATGAAGCGTCCGCGTACATTTTTACAATTTCTACTACTGCCCGCATTTTTTTATTCTTGGGAAGTAGTATCTTTTGATTTTTTCTCATCTCGTATCGTCAACAAGTTATATATTTTTAATATCGATTATTGAATGACATGCTTTGTTATTCGCTTACAGTCGAAGTATCGAATTTTTTAGCTAGCTTAGATATAGTTGCAATAGTTCCCCTTCCTTCCAGTTTCTACTTAACAGTTCATGTTTGTGCGATACACGTTTAGACTCGAGCGACTTAGCTGCATCTTCATTAAATTACATATTCCTCAGCCAATAAATCTTTCTTTTTTCTTTTTTTCTAGTGGCTTTACATCGTACCGACACAGATAGGTCTTGTGGCGACGATGGGATACGAAAGGGTTAGGAGTTGGAAGGAAGCGGCCGTGGCCTTAATTAAGGTACAGCCCCAGCATTTGCCTGGTGTAAAAATAGGAAACCACGGAAAACCATATTCAGGGCTGCCGACAATGGGATTAGAACCCACTATCTCCCGGATGCAAGCTCACAGCAGCGCCCCCTAACCGCACGGCCATCTCGCCCGGTCAATAAATCATCTTATTAGGTAAGCTGATTGTCAAAATGTACGCCACAGAAACATTCATTTTATAAATTAAAATTTATTCTAGCTGAACAATGCATTTTGATCATGCTTTGTTTCGTATTGTTTAAGATGATTCCTCATCATGCCGAAGAGGAAATGTACATTTATGGATAAACTCCGAGAAAAATATCCAAAGTTTCGTCCCGGAAGAGTACAATGGAAAGTAGAGTGTATGACTTACTGCCCAGGGACTTGTGTTTCAATCGCAAATCATGGCACCAGCGACCTGGAACTCCACTTGAAGACATAGAAACACATGAAGTGTGTTAGGGGTGCAAGTTCATCAAGTAAAGTGACTAATTTCAATCAATCAATCAATCAATCAATACTGATCTGCATTTAGGGCAGTCGCCCAGGTGGCAGAGTCCCTATCTGTTGCTTTCCTAGCCTTTTCCGAAATGATTTCAAGGAAATTGGAAATTTATTGAACATCTCCCTTGGTAAGTTATTCCAATCCCTAACTCCCCTTCCTATAAATGAATATTTGCCCCAGTTTGTCCTCTTGAATTCCAGCTTTATCTTCATATCGTGATCTTTCCTACTTTTATAAACGCCATTCAAACCTATTCGTCTACTAATGTCATTCCACGCCATCTCTCCGCTGACAGCTCGGAACATACCACTTAGTCGAGCAGCTCTTCTTCTTTCTCTCAATTCTTCCCAACCCAAACATTGCAACATTTTTGTAACGCTACTCTTTTGTCGGAAATCACCCAGAACAAATCGAGCTGCTTTTCTTTGGATTTTTTCCAGTTCTTGAATCAGGTAATCCTGGTGAGGGTCCCATACACTGGAACCATACTCTAGTTGGGGTCTTACCAGAGTCTTATATGCACTCTCTTTTACATCCTTACTACAACCCATAAACACCCTCATAACCATGTGTAGAGATCGGTACCCTTTATTTACAATCCCATTTATGTGATTACCTCAGTGAAGATCTTTCCTTATATTAACACCTAGATACTTACAGTGATCCCCAAAAGGAACTTTCACCCCATCAACGCAGTAATTAAAACTGAGAGGACTTTTCCTATTTGTGAAACTCACAACCTGACTTTTAGCCCCGTCTATCAACATACCATTGCCTGCTGTCCATCTCACAACATTTTCGAAGTCACGTTGCAGTTGCTCACAATCTTGTAACTTATTTATCACTCTATAGAGAATAACATCATCCGCAAAAAGCCTTACCTCCGATTCCACTCCTTTACTCATATCATTTATATATATAAGAAAACATAAAGGTCCGATAACACTGCCCTGAGGAACTCCCCTCTCAACTATTACAGGGTCAGACAAAGCTTCACCTACTCTAACTCTCTGAGATCTATTTTCTAGAAATATAGCAACCCATTCAGTCACTCTTTTGTCTAGTCCAATTGCACTCATTTTTGCCAGTAGTCTCCCATGATCCACCCTATCAAATGCTTTAGACATGTCAATCGCGATACAGTCCATTTGACCTCCAGAATCCAAGATATCTGCTATATCTTGCTGGAATCCTACAAGTTGAGCTTCAGTGGAATAACCTTTCCTAAAACCGAATTGCCTTCTATCGAACCAGTTATTAATTTCACAAACATGTCTAATATAATCAGAAAGAATGCCTTCCCAAAGCTTACATACAATGCATGTCAAACTTACTGGCATGTAATTTTCAGCTTTATGTCTATCACCCTTTCCTTTATACACAGGGGCTACTATAGCAACTCTCCATTCATCTGGTATAGCTCCTTCGACCAAACAATAATCAAATAAGTACTTCAGATATGGTACTACATTCCAACCCATTGTCTTTAGTATATCCCCAGAAATCTGATCAATTCCAAATTTGACAACATAAAATTGAATAATTATGTTTCATTTGGGATTCGGTAGCCCTAAGAGCGTGTTGATCAATCCCGTTAAGGGGGTCCTCATTTTAGGGTTTCAGGATATGTTAAGCCTATATACAGTACTATACTACAGTATGGTGAGCTTGCCTTCCGAACAGCAGAGCAGACCAAACCTAGTCTACTGTTTGTTTGCACTTACTGCACCGCTTCCTCCATCGCACTCGACTTAGCGCGCGCCTGCTTTTCACAGGATTCATATTATATCACTGGCACTCGAAATTATTTTGGGCCGATATAGCTTTCACTTGAATGTACATTTTCTCCACTACCTCTCCTGAGTTTCATTAAGGTGAGTGTAGTTCCTAGATTACTTCCCTTGTTAAGTTTAATCATCGTTGGTTCCTCGGCGAGCCTGACAAGCCCTCCAGCCGACTCCATGAGCAACACTTCCACAGGAACTACCTGCATAAGGAATGACATTTCTAGCATTGATCATACTTCAATAATTTTCATGTTGTCAAAGCGAAGGGTATTTTTCGCACGGGGGATTTTATTAAAAAAATGTTTCCATATAAGTGAGTGTAGTTGTAGGTGAAAGTTGTGCTTTAAGTCTATGATCTGCAGACAAAGCTACATGTAGTTATCCTTGGGTAAACACTGGAGTGGAAATATTTATCTCATATCTATATCAAATTTGTCCCTGAATGTGTTGTTGACTGTGACAGAAAAGATTACATTGAGAGGAAATTGCCTCCATTTAAGAACGAATCGTATGTCAGAATTTCCAAATCTGTTCTTGGAATAAAATACATTCTTCCTGAAACTGTACCATAAGAATTTCTTCATGAATAATATTTTTGTCTAGCTTTACCACAGTCACACTCATTCCATTGCACAAATCTGCATTAGTATTTGTATTGTGAAGAAGAATATTAAGACGCATCGAACTTTTATATCTATCTTACGAAGTGGCATGCCTGAAGGACAAAGAGAAAGAAGAAATTCAACAGGATACTAAGTTCGTGAAAATCAAATCATCACATTCTACGAAGTCAGTTCCAGTGTATGTTATATTGTTACTTTTCAGATATATTCAGAACTTGGTTGAAGAAGTTAACTTGCCCTGCTAATTTCGGTTAAGATTTTCATTTGGCTGCGATGGAAAACAAATATTGGCAGGCACGACATTTGAAATCGTTGTAAGTAGTGCAATACTTCCGCAGCTAAATTATTATTTTAAATTTCCCGTCATTTATATGTATATTTCTGATTTTTCCTAACATAAATCAAAATACAGAATTCCTGAGTTTACATTAAATGACGTAACTTCATCAATAACAGCACCTGGTCTACAACCTTGTGGCCCAAACAATATGGCGTCGATGCGTGGCCTTCATCTGCTTCAGTTCGGGCAGCACGTTGATATTCCATGCTCGTTCGCTGTTAGTATGGCGACGACCACAAATTTCGGCCTCAAAAAGAGAATACATTGCAATACGTGTCGCCATCTCAGTGTTATTTGTTATTCTGTGCTTGTTCGCAACCACCAGCAACGATGCTTCAGACTAGAGATGGGTAAGATTAGTTCACCAGAAGGACTAGTGTCAGAACTGCTCAGTCCCTGAAATGAACAGTTCTTTGGGAACAGTTCTTCTAGTTCCTACTCTTCTCCCTCAATAACTTCGCTCGCTAGAGTCCCAGGTGGCTGGGCTGCCAACAATGGCCAGTGACCACCACGTGGGTGTTATATCTACTCGCGCTTCGCACCACAGCAGCCGAATGTACCTTTAAAAATTAACGATCATGATTGTTTTAAAGGGCATAGCAATTAGGTTAATGAGAATAAAATTATTAATGGTTGGATTTTCAATGCGTTTTCTTTATTAGATATCTACAGGAACAATGTTACAATAGCGCTGAAATGCGGCCATCAGTCACAAAGTACGATCACGAACCATGGTATTAATTTCACTTGCAAGTGGGGGTTTGGAAAAGGATTTGGAAGGAATCAGCCACGGCTTTTGAAGAAGGTACTGTTCTAGCGTGTTCCTGGAGAGAAAATGGAAAACTATGGAGAACCCTTAGAAAACAGCCGATGAAGAGATTCAACCCACAGCTCCTCCCGAGTCCGGGTTACACGCAAGCAATGCTTACCATCACGCTACACCGGTCGGTGATAAACTATGACCGGGCGAGTTGGCCGTGCGGTTAGAGGCGCGTGGCTGTGAGCTTGCATCCGGGAGATAGTGGGTTCGAATCCCACTGTCGGCAGCCCTGAAGATGGTTTTCTGGGGTTTCCCATTTACACACCAGGTAAATGCTGTGGCTGTACCTTAATTAAGGCCACGGCCGCTTCCTTCCAACTCCTAGGCCTTTCCTATCCCATCGTCGCCATTAGACCTATCTGTGTCAGTGCGATGTAAAACCACTGGCAAAAAAACTATGAGTTCGGCGATTCAACATTATTAATATTTTGATTATGAAACTTGGGCTATGATTTCAAACCCTCCAAATATCGCGTTACGTGCGTCTGAATTAGGCCTATTTTAGCTTTGAGTACTTTACATCACGAACACAAGAATATAAAATATTGTGTCGATACTTACATAAATTTAGGCCAAGTTTTAAGGTTTCCCTACTAGTGTTTCGTATTGAAATCAATCTACACAAGTAAATTTACATTTCACTAGATAGTTTCCACCGCGCACTCCTGTAGAAGAGTCTCGGGCCAACCTTCTGGTTAGTCTTACTCCCACTCCTAGTCCCATCACGTCCCACTCAAATCGCATACAAGCCTCTCATTGGTCGCTTGGGACTAAAAGAACTACAGCTCCGACACGAAAATGTAAAAGATTATGTCGACACTTACATAAATAAACGCCAAGTTTTATGGTTTCGCAACTGGTATCACATAATACAATCAATCTACAGAAGTAAATTTCCATTTCACTAGAAAGTTATCTCCGTGCACTTCTGTAGAAGAGTCCCGGGCCAACCTTCTGGTTAGTCCCATCACGTCCCGCTTAATTCACATACAAGCCTCTCATTGGCCGTTGGGACTAAAAGAACTATAGCTACATAGCTAGTCTCCCGACACGAAAATGTAAAAGATTATGTCGATATTTAGGGCCTACATAAATGTACGCCAAGTTTTATGGTTTCGCAACTGGCATCACATAATCCTTTCACTGATCACTGGCCAGCCTTCTGTTCTGATTAGTCTTACTCCTACTCTTAGTTTCACCATGTCCTGCTCATATCGCATGCAAACGTCTCATTGGTCGGTTGGGACTTAACGAAATACAACTCCGTATCTAGTCCTTCCTTGAAGAGTTACTCATCCCGAGGAGCAGTTCTTCAGGAGCAGTTCAGTCAGGAACGACACATCTCTACTTCAGACACGCAATTTTCTTTGAAATGTACAAACTTCCTGGTCGAGTGAGGTTCCCTGCGTTTTCTATTTTCTTTTTTGGTAAAAAAGAGATAACGACTTAAAATTGGTGCGAATTTCAGCTGTTCAAACTTTCTCGTTTTTAAAATATCGCTGTAAATGACAGACAGAATAGGGATTATATATACTAGCTGATGTACCCGTTGAATCGCTATGGTATTCTCAGAAAGACTGTCTTTGTGGTTTTCCTAACTGAAGTCAACATAGGTCATTACAAAAACGTCACTAGGAATGTAGCGATTAAAAGCAATGTTATCATATAAAATACTCAATCAAATGAAAAACCGCACATTTTCTCACTTTTAACGAACAGTAGAGTACTACGGTGCCGATCTAACAGTCCAAAGTTCCAGAGCTGGAGTGACCAGACCGCAGACAGCCGTGAACACTCCTCTGCCATTAACTTAATCCATTAAATATGCACACTGCTCATTCCAATCAGTGCCTCAGAGTAGGGACTGAATAGCTAAAATGCTATGATGAACCAATGTGTTACGTACCTGTAGTATCAGAAAATTTATGGAGCAGAGGAATGGCTTGCTAAAGAAGAAAGTTATCTAACTCCCCAGCTACTTCCTGACAATATTCAGGCAGGCTATTACGTTCGGTAAGATCGGGTGAGTTGGCCGTGTGGTTAGGGGCGCTTGTATCCGGGAGATAGTGGATTCGAACCCCACTGTAGGCAGCCCTGAAGATGGTATTCCGTGGTTTCCCATTTTCACACCAGGAAAATGCTGGGGCTGTACCTTAATTAAGGCCAAGGCCGCTTCCTTCACACTCTTAGCTCTTTCCTATCCCATCGTCGCCACAAGACCTACCTGTGTCGGTGCGACGTAAAGCAATATTTTTTAAATCTCTTTACGCAGCAGTAATCCTATCTATCGGAGATGAGTGGCAACAGAAAACACAAAGCACATCGCAACAAACAATGATCACTGTAATGTTATTGCTGATCACTTTTATGAGCTTTCTATATTGTAGGGCTTCATATTTAGTTTTCTTTCGACTCTGTGATATTAAAGCGTCTTATGAAATTATTTATACCGTAGACTGTAGTTCCTTATTCTCCGACTTTACATGCCGGTTTTCATTAAAATCTGTTTGCCCATTTCATCGCGATCGAGGCTGATATGGACTTAATAACAAATATCCAAATTCATGAATATCTCTGTGATCATAGCCGGTACGATAAAAATCTGTAAGACATAAATGATCGGAATTTTAATGATATATAACTTTACTTATGTAGTATTTATCGATACGATCACTAATAACATAAATATTTGAGAATTAAATTTTAGACCTTCTCCTAAACTACCGTTTTACTCAGCGTGAATAAAATTATTTATATCCTAGATTGTAGCTACTTATTCCCCGTCTATGCATACTGATTTTCATTAATATAGGACCACTAATAACATAAATATTCGAGAATTAAATGTTACGCCTTCCCCTAAACTACCATTTCTCTCAGCGAGAATAAAATTATTTATAGCCAAGATTGTAGCGACTTATTGCCCGGCTTTGCATACCAATTTTCATTAAATTCTCTTCAGCCGTTTTCTCGTGATGCGTGTACATACAGGCAGACAGACAGAAATTACGGAAAATTTAAAAGTGCATTTCCTTGTTACTGTGGACACGACCAATGCATAAATACCTAACCAAACTAACTCCATGGCACTACAGCCCTGAAGGGCCTTGGCCTACCAAGCGACCGCTGCTCAGCCCGAAGGCCTGCAGATTACGAGGTGTCGTGCGGTCAGCACGACGAATCCTCTCGGCCGTTATTCTTGGCTTTCTAGACCGGGGCCGCTATCTCACCGTCAGATAGCTCCTCAATTCTAATCTCGTAGGCTGAGTGGAACTCGAACCAGCTCTCACATACAGGTAAAAATCCCTGGCATGGCCGAGAATCTAACCCAGGGCCTTCGGGTAAGAGGCAGACACGCTGCCCCTACACCACGGGGCCGGCATACACAAATACGATTTTTTTAAATTCTGAGGAATGTAAGGCAAAACTCTTATTTTATATAGATAGATAGATAGATAGATAGATAGATAGATAGATAGATAGATAGATAGATAGATAGATAGATAGATAGATAGATAGATAGATAGGTATACACACTCATGTTCATAAAACACACAACACCTTGAAAAACTAGAGATAGGAAGTTCATATTTATAGGACATGTTCATTATTATGTTCTGCAGAAACAATTAGCATTTCAGTCACCTAGGTTCAGCACGTGTCCTGTAGCCTAGTAGGCAATGGGCCTTCCATGGGCACTGATAACTTGTTCCATGCGTGATGGCATCGACGCGTATAAGGCGCGAATGGCGTCCTGGGATATAGCCATCCATGCTGCATTCACCTGGTTCCACAGTTCATCTTTGGTGGTTGGCATTGGATCACAGTGCCTCACCCGTCGTTTCACCATCTCTCACACATTTTAGATTGGCGACA
Source organism: Anabrus simplex (assembly GCF_040414725.1). Lineage (NCBI taxonomy): Eukaryota > Metazoa > Arthropoda > Insecta > Orthoptera > Tettigoniidae > Anabrus > Anabrus simplex. The sequence continues at coordinate 219,300,488 of NC_090265.1, read as the reverse complement.
AGTCCGGTGATCGGGGGGGCCAAGGCAACAGTAGACATCCCGTAACAACAAGAAAGCAGCATGTGTTCGTGCAGCAAAATGTGGTCGCGTATTGTCCTGGGATGTCGTGCAGAAAAGGTATGGCTACGGGTCTCAGGATGCCATTCATGTAGGTCAAACCGGTCACAGTGCCCTGGACACGCACCAACCTTGATTTGTGGTTGTACCCAGTGGCACCCTACACAATAAGGCCTTGAGTTGGCGCTGTATGTCTTGTGCGAATGCAGTCAATGTGATGCCTCTCCCCCTGTCTGCCGCGAACCAAACTGCGGTCATCATTTTCAAACAAACAGAACCTGAATTCGTCCAAAAACAGTATCTGCTGCCATTCCCGTTCTCAGTGGCGTCCTTCCATATACCACTGCAGTCTAGCATGTTTATGCACATTAGTCAAAGGTAGGCGGAGAAGTGGACGTGCCGGTAACCCAGACCGTAATAAACGGCGACGGACGGTCACTCCTGATAGTGTACAATGAGTTACACTGTTCCACTCTTGCGCCAGAACCACCCCCAACCACCCCCACCCACCCCTCCTACTTACTGTAGTTGACATTCCGAGGCTTAGTGGACCCCGATCCAGCCCCCGTACCACTTTTCAAATTTCGTGGTAGAGCCGGGAATCGAACTCGGGTCTCTGGAAGTGGCAAACAACCACACTAACCACTACACAAAATAATAACAATAATGATAATAATCGTATGGCCTCACCTACCGTGTACAGGTATTTTGATCTGACCCCATTTATGCTGCCTGAGTGTTAATTTCGATGCTACGTTTCACTCTACCACACGACAGAGATACGGATCCCTACTGGGCGATCTATGGCTGAGTTTTAATTTTATTTTCACATTTTTTTTTCTTCGGGTAAACACCAAATGTGTCACCAGAAATCTCTTACATGCCAACATCTTACGACACAGAGTGCTAAATGAACATTTTCCCACCCTTCGGAATGTCCTCTTACCTCTACCGGGTTTGAAACCGCCAGCACTTTACGACTGATACACGGAGAGAGTTAGTGTACCTTCTCACTACATTAGGAATCGCAGTTTAATTTATTGTTTCCTTCCCACTACAGTTTCCAATATTTATTACTGGTAACGTTTTTGTTCTGTATTTTTCCATCATTAATCGACAAAAGGCTATTTTTGCTCTCCATATGCTATACAGTAGGTATGAAGGCTACTGCTGAAATGCGAATGAGGCTACAACAAATGGCTTCCAATCTCTATTGATGGCTGTGCCGCTGTCAAAATCGATGATAATTTGCATCGCACCTCATCAATTCGTAATGCACCAGTCTGTTATGTTTACCTACAAACTATAGCCCAGCCTGAGTAACAGATCCTCACGAGGTTCGCGTCTTACAATTGGAACTATTCTGGAACATCTTCGTTGAATATTCCTAAAAAAAATATTCCATTATTCTAGCATAATCTCAATTATATTTTCTCCGGAGGTGGGGGCTACCAAGACGAATATGAACACCAAGCAGGTGGCTGCGTGATTTGGGTCACGTAGCTATCAGCTTGCGTTCGGGAGACAGTGGGTTCGAACCCTACTGTCGGCAGTCTTGAGGATGTACGTATGTTCAGTCTTCAGCCCTAAGGCTGGTTGGATCCTCGACAGCTTTGCCACCAGCTGTCATAGATGGCCTAGGCATCACTGAAGAGGCACTCTAGGGAAATGACGAGTGAGGTAGTTTCCCGTTGCTTTCCTCACCGAACCAGACTTTGTTATTACATATCAGTCTGCCAAGCTCACTGAAATGCATGCACCAACTGACCCTATGAGCAACATTTTCACACCATTCATAGCAGGGACTGGCTGCAGAAGGAATGGCACTACTAGCAACGCTCATACCTCAGTCACTTTCATAGTGTCAAAACCAAGGATAAGACAGAGACAGATCAATGAAAGTAACAAAATTGCTCTAGCCCATGCCGGAAGACACAGTGCACTGTAAACACTAGGTCCTGCCAGCAAAGGCAGAATATGAACGACGAAGTGCGTACTTTTACTCGAACAGCGATAGTGGTGATCGTAGCCACGGAATCTCAAGTTGTTCTTTGAATCCATATCATAGAAAGTAAATTCGCGTACTCGTTTTTCTCTGAGATGGTGCAGCCTTTCTCGGATATTCCTCCAATGGAGGTAATTTGCATGCCATTTTTAATAGCATAACAGCTAAATTCCTGACTGAACTGGGAATCAAACCGGAGCAAGATGTCTAATAGCATTCACCATTACACTGCGAAGGCGAACAATCAGAACAGTAAGAACTTCCATTTCAGATATTCCACATGCATTGGCCGGTGAACAAGCGCAGCCATCTCGGTGAGAAATTACTGACGATGTCACTTAGCTATGTCGCCACCAGAATTACAATGATAACTATCATCGTCATTCATTGGTTTTTCACGAGATAAGTTGGAGGAATTTCAATTAAATGTATGTTATAACAGTCCGTCGGCTCCGCCTCTGTGAGGCCGAGGGAATCCCGGCATTTACCTGGAGAAGAAGTGGGAAACCACGAAAAACCGCTTCGAGGATTGCTGGGTTGGGAATCGAAACCCCTCAATTCAGTTGACCTCAAGAGGCTGTGTGGACCCCGTTCCAGCCCTTGTATCACTTTTCAAATTTCGTAGCAGAGCCGGGAATTGAACCCGTGCCTCCGCGTGTGGCAGTTAATCACACCCCAGAGGTGGACATGTAAGTTATGTTCAGACCAATAATGCCTGTTATGGAGGTTGTGAACATTCTCACGAATGAAGCTACATTTGTCAGCCCATATCACCTTATTTGCGATAAGTTCATTAGCTTCCACTTGTCACCGAAACCAATCACAAAACTGTACTCGTCGAATACGGTATTCTTTATGGTCGTGTTGAATTAACGAACTGGATGCAGTTCTTCATGGTGCAATGCGACAACAATCAATGTTTTGAGATATCCGGAACCACCTTGCAATACCACACGTATCTCGCTGAGGCTGTTTGTCTATAGCTTCAAGAATATCTCTGTCCGTATGTGGAGTAGGTCTAGTCCTTGGATGATCTCCATCCGCTGGCTGTGGGCAAAAATTACCTGTCGCTCGAAGGCGACGCTCCACAAGCAGCAACAGCAGCCTGGTTATGTTATGCACCCAGCAGTAACAGCATATCTACGTATTCACCACGTGTGTACTCCATCAGGAAGCTGCATTGCGTGACCTTAACAGGACCAGTCATGACACAGCATTGCGCTGTTTGTAGACTAATGCATGCAATTTCATGGTCCTCGATGTCATAGAAAACTAGACTTTCAATGTTCAATTTGTCTATTGTCATGTGACGTAATAACATAATGCTGTGAAAATCCACAGCCTATTTCCAGTCATTCGACCGGGTCAGGTCAAGCCCCATCTAGCGGCGAGGATAGAAATTGTACCGGCTACCGAAGCCTGTTGCACTCCTCTGAGGCAATGATTAATTACTGACAGATAAAATGAAATGATATTGAAGAGTGTTGCTGGAATGAAAGATGACTGGGAAAACCGGAGTACCCGGAGAAAACCTGTCCACCCTCCGCTATGTCCAACACAAATCTCACATGGAGTGCCAGGAATTTGAACCACGGAACCCAGCTGTGAGAGGCCGGCGTGCTGCCGCTTGAACCATAGAGGCTCAACAGCAAAATGCTGCACTGCTTGTAAACGACGTGAACAAACTTATGAACTTAAAAACACGTGTAAACAATCACTACTAGACCAGAATTCGAACGCAAGTTCCATGGAGTTAGTTGGTTGGATAATGCAGCTGTCTACTCACTGAGCGATTACGACCGTTGTAGTATTTAGTGGTATTGCACGTTACTGCTTACATTCCGATAGTGTTACCAGGTCGTCTTTCACTTGGTACTTGTGTTTTCAAATGCACCCGATTTTATTTTGCTAGATTAACTTTTGTCTTCAAGGTGAAGAAATAATCGAATGGCGTGCTTCCGGTGCGCCATTTTTACTTCACCCTGTACAAATCGGCGTACTTTTTCGAACTCTGAAGTTAATCTTGGTGCAGCCCTGTGTTGCATTTTGGTAAGTAAGTCCTCCGGAAAAAGTATTCTACTGTACTTTAACAGAAAGGAGGAATTTAGAGGAAGGGAGCACCAAAGTTTGCTCGACCAGAGTGCCAATGAATGCCACGCCTCGAGTAATTTATTTCATTCATTCACAAATTCCTACTGATGTCGTCTTAGATTAGAAGGACGAATATTAATAAGACACGCGCAGGATAAGTTGAATATGTTTAACTCCTCTATGCAGCAGTTGGGCTTTAGATCGATGATATCAGTGTGAATTGTACAGATGACTTAAACATCTACATCAAAAATTACTTCACTTTTACCCACGTACCTTATCCAGAATCAATGGATGTTTCACAGGAGAGTATGAGATAACTTGCTGCAGATGCATAAAAAAGTGCCTGCCACCAAAGACTGAAGCAGATGCACTGAGTGTAACTTACAGACAGCGGATCCGTCCATTATCCGTTTGTCAAGTTTACCTCGCACTCACCTAGAAGAAAGAAAAACAGCATTAAAATTTGAAATTCATTTCAAGAATTTCTTCCCTTTTATAGGAGTATTCCAAATACACATTATTATTATTATTATTATTATTATTATTATTATTATTATTATTATTATTATTATTATTATTATTATTAATGAGGGGCGTGATTGTCGATTGGCAATGCTCCTGGCTTCTAACCAAGGTAGCTGTAGTTCTGACTGAAGGGAAAACTAGAGGCCCCAGACCTATGATCACGATATCAAAAGGCATGCAGAACCACAGGCTTCCTTCAATTAATAATAATAATAATAATAATAACAATAATAATAAAATAATAATAGTATCATTACCCATATACCTTACCCTGAATGTTTCACAGAAGAGTATGAGATAACATGCTGCAGAAGATTGTACAGACGCATAAAAGTGGATGACACTAATGTCTAAAGCAGATATCATGAGTGTAACTTACAGCAGTGGCACCCTGTGTATATCCAGTACGTCCAGCATAACCTGCAATCTACTGCGTTCAAGTACTTTCATTTTGGATATATTTGAGAGTGAATTCATGTGCCTGCATGCAAAGTGCTGTTATTATAAAATGTATGATTCTAACTTTGTCGCCATATTATGCTTGATTACAAAACGCTGTGAACGCAGATTTTCCTTCATCAGTTCAATTTCACAACAAACACGCCTTTCCTATCTGCCGCGACTGTGGGCATTGTTCGTTTCACACACTTTCAGCCAATATTGCAATGGTGGCGATAGCCGGAGCGCCAGCCAGACGCAGTCGCGCTCCTCCGTGACCACCCAGTACCTGCTTACACACTCTCTCTCATTGGTCACATCTATTAGATGCGAAACAGATGCACACGTCTGAAGAGTGAGGGGAGGTGGAGAGAGCGAAGTACGGGGTATCTAACATGAAGGAAACACGCGCGGAGGGGCAAGTTGTTTGTTTGTTTGTTGTTTTAAGGGGTCTAACATCGAAGGTCATCGGCCAGTAGGGGAAAGTACTTGCTTCCCTACCTGCCCGCACGTCCCCTTGCCTCGAAAATGAAGATAGAGGGGAATGATGGGCGGAACCACACGGCTCCTTGCAGGCAACAGACGTAATGCGTATGTCAACTCATTGGGGGTCAAATTCTCCAGCTTCTTTGTAATTCTTGTGTGCGAAGGCTGGCTGAAATGTTAGCGGTCTCGACCATGACTTCGTTATCAAATGGCATCGCGCTCAACCACTGTAAGAAAGAATGACTCTATTTTCGTCAATATAGGCGACTCTACTTTAATACTCTTGCAAGCATGGCCAAAAGAATAATTAATATACTTTGCATTAAATATGCACGGATATCAAATTTGAACAAAAGAAATTAAGATGAAAGAAGGTAAATTTAAAGACCTAGGGCCTACCCTTTTTACTGAAATATAACTGTGGGAAACGGAATAGAAATTAAATGGGATAAAATGACGTATAAAAATAAAATACAGAGACAATTGTTACTTTTAAAAGACATGTTAATGAAGAATATTACTCACAATCCAAAAAAAGAAAAATAATGATATGTAAGTTGTAATAATTAAAAATAATACATTCTCATAATATCAGAGTAAAATGTCGTTAAGAAACAAAGGTGTGCATTTTGTAAGAAAAAAAATAAATAGATAAAATGAACGCTTCCTGCAAACGGAAATAATTGTATTTGTATAAAATCCAAAGTCAAGCATAATCTTGAACAGTGCCATTCTAGGAATTCAAATGATAGGGGGAAATTAATCAGGGAAAAAAGGAAACTGAATGGTTCTTCATTACTTTATTAATAGGAAATGATTTTCATTTCTGGCTTTTAAAAGAACTGTCTTGCCCTTTATTTGCCTTCTCAAGTTTACTGCGAGTTTTAAGGCCCTCTGTGCCCTCTTCGTGCCACCTTTTTTTATCTAAAACCAAACTGTGTATACTAGTAAGACGGTAGGGTAAAAGCACTGAAAATATGTAACAGTCGCCGACTACTGAAGCATTTTAACGTCTGTATGCAACTCCATTGTTTTAACAGTTTGGAAACACTGAATTACATGATACCCGTATTCATGCCAGTCTAATCGTGATCATTGTTTGAATGGGTCGGGGTGCTGTGTGCTATTCTATATTGCCAAAAATATATTACAGGTCCGTAAGTTATTCACAGGGGAAAACGTGCTAAGTAGGTCAGTGTTTTCCTTTTCACCAACGTCCAAGTGGTATAAAAATATTCCTTCTTATTATGACCATATTGTCCGACTCGTTGGCTGAACGGTCAGCAAACGGAAATAATTGATTAATTCCAATGGCACGGGGGCTGGGTGTATGTGTTGTCTACATCATCATTTCATCCTCATCACGACGCGCAGGTCGCCTACGAGAGTCAAATAGAAAGACCTGCACCTAGCGAGCCGAACCCGTTCTGGGATATCCCGGCACTAAAAGCCATACGACATTTCATTTCATGACCATGTTTTCTGCCTTTATAAAGCCGTTTAATTTTAAATAACTGCTGAGTTTATTTCCCATATGGTATTTTATTATTACTATTAATATCATATTCTATCCTCAATAAGCAAGGTAAAAATAACCCGGCATTAAATAATTACGATCATCGAAGACGCAAGGGTGTTTGGAAAACCGTTCCAATGGAGTTACTGTCAGCGCTGATCAAACACTTAAATGCCATACGTACTGGGGAGGGATTACATCGTGCATATTTCTTCACAATTATATTACAGTTAATTGTTCTCATTGTTTAGAAGATGCCAGTATAGTCAGATGTTTAACTATAGAAACATCGTAAACATTTCCCGAGAAAATGGTGTTGAGAGTGACGTCTGAGTGCATAACATGACATGCCATATCTCCTGGACGTTGCCTCGCTTACTTCCCCGTCATACTCAGGGTTGGCCAAAATTTCGCCCAAACGTTACATGTTTTCCTTTCTATCCGGAATTCTTGTGATCAGGAGTGTACAAGATTGTTCTTGTCTCTTACTGGCAATATCCACAGTTCGTTTATTAGACAGCCGTAATTACACACACGGTCCAAGAACACACTTATCAGTCAAGGAATGCACCAGATCATTTCTCTTCTCAACTGTTGGTCGCAGTAACGTACGTTACTATTCAACATGCTCGAAGATGCAAACCTGCCGCCCCACGATTGTGTATTCCTTCACTCACAACATTGCGAATGGAATTAAATAATGAACGAAGGAAACAATACGCCCAATGGTTTGATTACAGTAGATGTTCAATATGCGCCCCTCCTACTTCGATGCACAGTTCACAACGGTGATGCTCTTCGCGTCATGTTAAGAACGATGATGCAATCGGAATGGCGGAGAAAATGTTTCTTTTTGAGAAAATGAGGTTGATTTATTACGTCCAGGTGCGCGATCCAAATTGACGAACATGCAGTATTTGCTATGTCTGAGAGCCAGACGTTGCTGTGTTGGACTCTGTTCAGGATGTGAGTTGTGTCGCGAACGACCTGGAAATCTGCATGTATTCTTGGTATAAGATCGTCTTCTCTTTCTACGAGGTTCGCATAGTAGACAATTTCTGCAGAATAAACTGTACACTGCCGACTGGGGCTGGGAAGCGACTATGTGAAACGAACGAAAAACTTGTGAGCATTACCTCTGTCTCCCACTTCCCCTCCCTTCGCCTCCCTTCACGCGCCCGGAAGTCACAAAGTGACCTCATTTTCTCGAAAATAAATATTTTCTCCGCCATTCCCATTGCATCATCGTTCAGCATTACTGATTTTTTGTCGGGATAGTTCTGATACATAAATGATTCAATTGTGCTACTAAGTGATCAACTTCGTCATTTAATGACTGTAATATTATTGTATTCTCTCCGACTCCATTCTTATCACTGTAGATGTTAACCTTAAATGGTTATATGGCTCGGGGACTAGGTGTTTGTTCTGTCTCCCAACTTCCCTCTAACTCTGTCTCTCTCTCTCCCTCACACACACACACACACACACACATACACAACTACCCTCCACTACAAAAACACGCAGTTCCCATACACGGCAGATGCCACCCACCCTCGTTGGAGGGTCTGCCTTATAAAGGCTGCACCAGCCTAGGAATAGCCACACGAAATTAATAACAACTATAGAGTGATTTTTGTACAGATTGTAGGCAACCCTTCTTTCTTGGTTATTGATCGCAATCACATTCAGAATATGAAATAACTTGGTCCAATCAACGTTAATTTGATCTTCTAAAGTTTTCCATACTATTCAACGTTATACCATTATCCGTGTGACGAACATACACTGTGAATCTTCCGACACGTCTTGCTTTACAGAGTCAATATGTTAAAGGGAGTAGAAATGCCTTGTATTTCCAAATTTCAAACGCTCAAGATCATGTTTGTCTGTCTTTGTAATTCTAGCAGCTAGAATTTCGAGAATCTTAGAGCTGCTTTTAGCATTTCAGTTTACTAAACTCGTACAAGTTTAATAAAAAACCAAACCAAACCCCATGGCACTACAGCCCTTGAAATGCCTTGGCCTACCAAGCGATCACTGCTCAGCCCGAAGGCCTGCAGATTACGAGATGTCATGTGGTCAGCACGACGAATCATCTCGGCCATTATTCTTGGCTTTCTAGACCGGGGCCACTATCTCACCGTCAGATAGCTCCTCAATTCTAATCACGAAGGCTGAGTAGACCTCGAACCAGCCCTCAGGTCCAGGTAAAAATCCCTGACCTGGCCGGGAATCGAACCCGGGGCCTCCGGGTAAGAGGCAGCCCTAAAGATGGTTTTCCGTAGTTTCCCATTTCTACACCAGGCAAATACTGGGGCTTTACCTACACCACGGGGGCCGGCTACGAGTTTAATAGTTTAACTAAAATTAAAACCATCCTCTTTCTGTTCCTGGATACCGAGCTCGATAGCTACAGTCGCTTAAGTGCGGCCAGTATCCAGTATTCGGGAGATAGTGAGTTCGAACCCCACTGTCGGCAGCCCTCAAGATGGTTTTCCGTGGTTTCCCATTTCCACACCAGGCAAATGCTGGGGCTGTACCTTAATTAAGGCCACGGCCACTTCCTTCCCACTCCTAGCCCTATCCTGTCCCATCGTCGCCGTACGACCTATCTGTGTCGTAAAAGCAACGTGCTTGCTTGTTCCTGGAGAAAAATATCTTGTAAGTGTATATCATTCAAGAAGTGTGTTTTCTCTGAATTTAGTTTAAGTTTCTCCACATAATTGTTTCACAATTTGTCTATTGAATATTATCAGACTGGTCAAATTTGAGATAGAAGGATACGCTGTATTGAAAATGGCAATGTTATAATTTGAGATCAAAGTAATTATGGAAACCCATGCAACCAAACCGTGAATCACAAACCAAACACCAAACCCTAGGCAGCCACATTTCTAATGATAGAACTACCAACGTAAATAATGGAGCTTAATGCACAAATCAATTTAAACTGTAGCCTTTTATGACTGATGGTTTCAGAAATACGAAGGTTCCGTTAGAATGGAGTCAGTTTGACTTATAAAAGTTTAAAGGGAAATGGATGCACGAACGAGTAACGTAACAAATAAGACAGTAATTTAATCGGAAAATTGTTTACTACTTTTCTGGAATGGAAGTCTATAAATGGCTATTTTCTTTACGTTTTTAGAACTTCTTATCCCCTTAAGAGTGAAAAAGAGAAAATATTCCGTAAATGTCACCACAGATTATCTGAGGATGTCCACTTAGTTAGAAGAAATATTTTAATAATAATATTTGATTTAAGTCCCACTAACTACTTTTACGTCTTTCGGAGACCTCGAGGTGCCGAAATTTAGTCCCGCAGGAGTACTTTTACGTGCCAGTAAATCTACTAACATAAAGGTGACGTATTTGAGCAGCTTCAAATACCACCGGACTAAACTAGGATCGAACCTCTCTAGCTGGTGTCAGAAAGCCAGTGCCTCAACGGTCTGAGCTACTCAGCCCTGCAAATATTTTATTAAGTTGTATCTATCATGTGTTAACATATTCTTTACTAGCTGATGTACCCGTGCTTCGCTACGGAATTCTACATTGTATACGGAAAATTCTAGCATACACGTTGCGAGCAAGATTGTATTAAATTGCATAGCTCTTAACATTACCCTAGAAACGCGACGGGGAAGTTACCAAACATCTTTTCTCATATGAAGACTGAGTTAGGGAATTTTCACTGTAATGGTAGACCTGCTTACATACCATCAGTCACAATCAGGTTGGGGAGTTTTCATCATAATGGTAGACACCCACTCTCCACCTGCCTTTTTACATCCTTAGAAAGTGGTTTTCCCAACTGAAATGAACATACATTACAATGACGTCAGTAGGAATGGCGCAATTAAAAGCAATGCTTTCATATGAAATACTCGATCAAATGAAACACCACACATTTTCTCACTTTTAACGAACAGGACTAACTGCCGATCTAACAGTCCAAAGGCCCAGAGCTGGAATGACCAAGCCGCAGACAGCCGTGGTTCGTGAACCCTCTTCGTCTTTTTTCGGCAGGGAGAAAGTCGAATAGTGGAGATTCCACGGCAAAAACTATGCCCTTTTACTAGTCTATTTCCTAGGAGTACCCGATGAGTGGGAAAATATCAATTCACTACACTGGCGGCGGAAAAAACTATCTGACTTATAGGCAAATGTTTCCTCCAAGCCAGAGGAGAAATCCCCTCTTCACTGATAATTTGGAATAAAATGAATGTATAATTTAATAAAAGTGAAGAAGAAATAGCTGTTCTTAAGAAACGGCTCTTTTCAGGATTGAATTTTGAGTTATTTAGTGAATTGTCGTGCTATAATTTGGAATAGGCCTGAAATGTTATTCTAGACCAGGTCATACTACTACTACTACTACTACTACTACTACTACTAAGTCAGCCTCTGCCTAAGTATACACACTGCTCATTCAAAACAGCGCGTCAGAGTAGGGATCGAATAGCTGGAATACTACGAAGAACCAGTGGGTTACGTACCAGCTGTATCAGAAAATTTATGAACCAAAGGAATGGCATGCTAAATAAGAAAGTTTTCTAACTCCCCGGCTATTTCCCGCCAATATTCAGTCAGGCTATTACACTCGGTGCGCAGCAGTAATCCCATCTATCGGAGTTGAGAGGCAGCATAAGAGACAGATAACATCACAACAAACAATGGTCAATGTAATGTTATTGTTGATCAATGTTATGCGCTTTCGATATTGTAGGCCTTCACATTTAGTTTTCTTCAGACTCTGGAATACCACTCATCATAGTCGATACGGTAAAACTGAATAAAACATAAATGATCGGAAATTGTATTCTCTGTAACTTTTGTTATGTAGTACTTTTCGATAGGACCAAAAACATAGGTATTTAAAAATTAAATTTTAGGCGCCTTCCCCTAAACTATAATTTCATCCAGGGTGAATAAACTTGTTTATAGCTTAGATTGTAGTTTCTTATTCCCCGACTCTATATACCGATTTTCGTTAAATTCTGTTTACCCATTTTCTCGTGGCTCGGCGTCGATATGGACTTCGCAACAAAAATACAAATTCATGAATTTCTGTGTTATCGTAGCCGGTAGGGTAAAAATGTATAAGACATACATGGTCGGAAATTTAATTCTATATGACTTTGGTTATGTGGTATTTATCGATACGACCACTAATAATATAAATATTTGAGAATTAAATTTAAGCCTTCCCCTAAACTACCATTTCATTCAGCGTGAATAAAATGATGTATAGCCTAGATTGTAGTGGCTCATTCTCCGACTTTGTATACCAGTAAATGACGTAAATATTTAAGAATTAAATTTTAGGCCTTCCCCTAAACTACCATTTTACTCAGCGTGAATAAAATTATCTATAGCCTAGATTGTAGAGACATATTTTCCTAATTTGCATGCCAATTTTTATTAAGATAGGACCACTAACAACATAAATATATGAAAATTAAATTCTAGGCCTTCCCCTAAACTACCATTTCCATCAGCGTGAATAACATTTTTTTATAGCTTAGATTGTAGCGACTTATTCCACGACTTTGCATACCGATTTTCATTAAATTCTCTTTAGCCTTTTTCTAGTGATGCGTGTACATACATACAGACAGACAGAAATTACGGAAAAGTAAAAAGTGCATTTCCCTGTTACCGTGGACATGACCGATACAGAAATACCATTCTTTTCAAATTCTGAGCAATGTACAGACAAAACTCTTCTTTTATATAAGTATATAGATTTTACAAATAATGTTTGACCTACGTACGGTACAATTTATCAATCATATTCTTGCATCAGAGTATTTCTCTTTCATTTCTTTAAGGCTATTACCATTTTCACTTCTTAAATGGTCGAAATTTATTTCAGTTTCACACTACTCATAAATCGCAAGAAAGATTAACATTTGATGTGAGGTTTTATGGTCAGAAAGAAGACTTTTTACGTCAGCATTGGCGATAACATTACTCATTTCTACAACATGCAAAAGGAAATGTATAATGAAATATTACTTATTTCCGTCTGTAAAATACTAAAATATTTCTATTTCCAGCTTGGCCTTTTTTTTATAATAAGGCCAAAGAACCTTCATATTCCTCTTCTTTGATGTCTGGTAACAACTTTCCATCTCCATACCAGACGATCCCTACTTCAACTCGTACATGTTAATTCACGTTACTCCATCAACAAGTGGGTGAAGTAATTCATCAAAGTATAAGCCCGCTGATCAACTGGGAAGAGGCAAGTAGACTAATCCAAAGCTGTATCAACTCTTGTTGAGTACATACCGCATATTATCTTGTTACCTGTCTGTACAGGGCGTGATAAATGGAACGAAATAGTTAACCGGGACGTGGTAAGGTACAGTAGTACATATCAAACAATCTGCTCGTATAAATCGTCGCTATTCGGGAAAATTCTCAAAATGCTCCTTCTATCCATTATTCTCCTAAAGACTGGTCATGCCTCCGAGCCACAGATTAATATTTAGTCCATCAGAACAATATTCGTTATGTTAATTTTCCTATTCCATCAGAACAATATTCGTTATGTTCATTTTCCTATTCCATCAGAACAATATTCGTTATGTTCATTTTCCAATTCCAGCAGAAAATATTCGTTATGTTCATTTTCCTATACGTACGTGTAAAGGTAATTGAACCTTATCGTGCGGCACTCTGGGAATGTATGTTTCCATGACTTATTTACGCATTCCTATAGTATAATGTACTGTACTTAAGGTTCATTTTCCTTTACACGCTAGCAAACGAAAATGAACAAAACGAAAATTGTTCTGATTGAATGCATATCCACATGTGGCTGGGAGGCATGACCAGTCTTAAGGAGGATAATGGATAGGAAGACCATTGTGAGATATGACCTTTTTCCCGAACAGGGACTATATAACGTATGATATACATTATAGTGTTTCATTCTACACACAATATTTCGACTTTCTGGTTAATACATTTTAACCTCAGGGAAAGTATATAATGATTAAGTTCACCATCGGCTTTATTTTTATATATTTGTGGAAATGTCTCGCCAAACCTACTGAGGTGAGTGCCATGAAAGTTGTCATTTGAGTAGAAAGCATCCGGAAAGGAAAATAGGGAACACGTTATTGCAGTACTCACACATGTTGGAGTACTACTACTGATAAACTATGGAACATAATTCACGTTCTGTTCCGCTCAACACAGGCGCAGGGTGGTCTAGTTATGGCAACTGAACGAGGAAATTTGAGGCACCTTCTGTTCAGCAGAACGCCGACAAAGAGCAATGGAACTATGGTCACTGAAGAGGAAATTGGAGGCACCTTCTGTTCAGTACAACACACGAAAGGGGTGGTAGAACTATGGCCACTGAACGAGAAAATTGAAGGCAGCTTCGTTTCAGTACAACAAGGACTCAGAGTGGTAGAACTTTGACCGCTGAACGAGAGAACTCGAGGCACCTTTTGTTTGGTGTGACAGAGACAGAGGGAGAGTGGTGTAACTATGACCGCAAAACAAGTAATTGGAAGCAAGTTCTGTTCTGGATAACACATCGAAATATGGAACTGAGGCATATCTTGTTCAGCTGAACACTGACAGAGCGGTATAACACAGACGGAAGCCGGTCGGAATATGGCCGCTGCTCAGCTGAACTCTGACAGAAAGCAATGAGACTATAGCGGCTGAGTGAAGGAACAGAGACATTCTGTTCAGCACAACACAGCCAGAAGGCGGTGAAAATATGGCTACTGAACAAAAGAATTCGAGGTGTCTTCTGTTTGACACAACGCAGAAGGAAGTCAGTGGAATTATAACGGATGAGTTAAGGAATCAAAGCACATTTTGTTCCGTAAAACACAGACAGACGGGGGGAGGGGGCGAATTACTGACGCTAATAAGGGACCATAGCATGTTCTGTTGGGCCAAGAGATGTCAAACTATGGCCCCTGAACACGAAAACACACACCTTCTGTTCGACACAACACAAACAGGTAACAATTGTATTATGACCGCTGAACGAAGGAGCAGAGGCACATTTTGTTCGGAACAACACAGGCAGAAACAGAGCGCTATGGTCGCTGAACGAAGAAGTAGAGGCATGTTCTGACAGTGGTCGGTCAATCTATGGCTGCTGAACAAGAGACCTGGAGGCACGTTCTCTTCGACTCAACACAGACCTACTCCTCTAATTTGATGTGGTAGGACTTGCGTGACAAGAAACAGAAGATGGAGCTTTCCGATGAAAATCAATACTAGGGGAAGCGGAGTTGTCAAGAAAGATGCCTACCGCTGAGAAACAACATATTGCATGATTCGTACATTAAAGATGTACCTTTGGAGTCGAGAAGTGACGGATTAAAATAGGACGAATGCCACCGTCTAACATAAATGTTGAAATTTTACTCTCACGACGCATTACGTATAAACACCTCTGTCCAAAGAGCATAAAATGTACCCCCCTTAGTCTAGAACCTAAATCCTTCATTTTCTAGAAGTGTGGATAAAATCATTTCCGCTAGGATAAGTGACTCACGAGAAAATCATATTCTGTTTTTCCCTGTTGAATTGTCTGTGTATAGAGACATCTATAATGATAATATTTTTTCATAGTTTCCAATCACGTGCTGACCTTCTTTTATCTGCGTATATATTGCAGCTGTTATCTATTCTAATGTGTTGGTCGTGTTCATATCATGACTTAGATTTGATTGCATTTGATTTGATTTTTCTCCGTGTTGTACTGAACCGAAGATGATGATTTTAAATATCCTCAATCCTCCATTATATATGACATTAATAATAATAATAATAATAATAATAATAATAATAATAATAATAATAATAAAGCAATATTATACAAAACACCATACTAAAGAAGATAACATAATTGACTGTACAAACCTCTGGGGAAACTAACAGATAACGAGCAAACTGGCCGTGTGGTTAGGGTCGCGCAGCTGTGAACTTGTATTCGGGATATAGTGGGTTCGAATCCCACCGTCGGCAGCCCTGAAGATGGTTTTCCGGGTTACCCATTTCTACACCGGGGAAAATGCTGTGGCATTCGCCTAGTGGAATAATCGTAAACCGCAGGAATCCATTTTCAGAGCTTTTGACGGTATGATTCGAACCCACCATCTCCCGAATGCAAGCTAACAGCTATATGACGTGAGCCTTTTGGTACGGTAATTTAAGTTTCTCTTTCACTTCGTTTTGAAATCATTTTGAATTGTATCAAATGTAGGCGCTACGCAAATGAGCTGGTTAGCCTTAATGGTGAATTGTAACTAATAAATCAAAGTCTCTCTCTCTATCCATCTATCTCTGTTACACACTGACGCAGTTGTCTACTGAGGAGCAATTACCCTATTACCTTGATTGTGAACTCTTAAAATACCAGCAGCATCTTCATCATCAGTCTGCCTTCCACTACTTCTAAAATAATTGATTTTATTTTTAAGGATGTACGGTAGTCTGAAGTCATCAAAAATTAGCACTTCTTTTTGTCAGAAATAAACCTTCCTGAACAAGAAATGATGTAAATCATACAAATTGGCTATTGCAGTACATCATTAAAGATAAGTTTAAATCGAATGTGTATCTCTTCAAATCCATAGCGCAACGCATTATCGCATCTTGTCGAAGGTGTAAACAGTGCTAGTGCTAAAAGTAGCGGAAATACAATCATTGTTGATCTATTGTCTAGGTTTATTAGTAAGAATACTTTATTAAATGTAGCCAGTCAGTAGGAACGCTGTATTTAGTAGAAAAAGGTTAATGTTATTCTGCGACCTTCTTGTAACAAGTTTTTATAACTGGTACTTTTATTTTTAACATCTACTCGCTCTAGTCATCAAAACCTGTATGCGCTTCTTTATAGAGTTGTATTTGGTAACTAGGAAACCGTGTAAAATTATTAAAGGCATATAATTGGAAGAAATAATTGTTTTTCCTTATTTTAGGCCAGTGTTTACTTCACCATCATTAATTGTTTTAACGATTTAAACAAATATAACTCATTCATTTTGCTAAAGAAGGTGAACATTGGTATTGGGAATATACCGTATATATTAGAATCTTCGATACTTTAAGTAAGTTTCGAGAGAAAGTTGGATAAATTCACTTTTTGTTTGGTAAAAGTATTTTGCCCGTGATGTTCAAAAATATTTGTATAATGTAAAGAAAATTGACCACATGTAAAAATTTCAGAGTGAGTTTCTACTAAATTAGATTCATGCGGTGTGAACTTGTACACTCCACTATATCTCCTTAATGGGTTGTGACAAATTTCCTCTCTTTACTTCAGAGTTCTCTGAGACTTCCTCGTAGATTCCGGTCCGTGTCCATTGAGCTGCCCAGTTAGTGTGATTAAATATATTTTCCTTTCTTCGCTCTTATAGCTCTTTTTAAAAGCGAGTCTGTGGAAGTGGATCCAGTGTTTTAACCTTTTAGATGATATATCTCATCTTCACGTACGTAGCGGTTAAATATTCATCGCGGACGGAAGAGCGAAGTTCTGAGCCCGATAAGTTCCTGAAATAGATGGCTGCTTGAATCTCAGAGGGCCGTGGGTGAAGTCGAGAGTTATGGAGTTCAGAGGGAAGGGACTCCTCGTATCTGAACTATAGGGCTATAAGTGGGTAGTTGTAAGACAGATACTGAAGATCAACCTCATGTTATTGATAACAGTGTTGATTTTTAATAATGTGAAATCTAATTCTAGGGGCTGCCTGGCCGAGGCGGTAAAGGCGTGCTCGGTTCGCCCGAAAGGACGTGGGTTCGAATCCCCGTCAGGAAGTCTTAAAATTTAAGAAACAAGATTTCCACTTCCGGAGATGCATATGGCCCTGAGGTTCACTCAGCCTACACCAAAAATGAGTACCAGGTTAATTCCTGGGGGCAAAGGCGGGCGGGCGTAAAGCTAACCACTCTACCCCATCAAGTGCCGAGGTTAACAATGGTGGAAGCCTTTACCTTCCACTCCTCCAAGGGCCTTAATGGCATGTACGGAGGTGACTTTGCTTTGCTTTTGAAATCTAATTCTAGATACCTTTGTATATGTGTTTATTCTGCTTTAAGTTACATGACAGTACAATCAACTTAAATTAATGGAAAATGTTCGTTACTGTTTTGATTGATTGATTGATTCATTGATTGATTGATTGATTGATTGATTGATTGATTGATTGATTGATTGATTGATTGATTGACGTTTTAGATTTAGCTTAAGAGATGTTATCACCTTCACCATCAGTTGCACGCCAATTACTAAATTGTCTCAACATGATGATGACATCGTGAATACGGAAGAAATAATGGTGAGATAAACATACAATGAATAAATTACAATATGTACGGACTTTTACATGTAACGACAATTAGTTCTTCCTACGCTACAGCTCAGGACGCTTACGACGAATTGTTCGCATAAATGTCTTAGGATCCTAAGCTTTTCTTGTTTACAATTGATGTGTTGTGTATTACGTATAACAAAAATAATTTGTGCCCGCCTTAACGTAAGCTTATAGTGCATATTTCCAAATATATATACAGTATTTCTCTTCGAGGTACTCATCATTTCGTCTCCGTTTCATCTTTCAAACATTCCTTCCTCTTATCTTATGGATGACTAACAGTTTTACCCGTTCCTTGCACTGAGAAGGTAATGTCCAACAATAACCAAGCCCCATATCCACAAACTCAGGGTAAATGAATGTCCCCGTAAACCTAGAAAGTGAATCCAAGATTTTGTCTGATTTTTAATTCTGGTCTCTAGGTTATTCTGTCAGTTACAAAACCAATAGAGCTGTACCGATCAACAGTCAAACTTAGACATGACGTGTACGATATGCAGGGAGTACTATTGATATGACAATTGGCCAAGAGTAAAGCGCCACCCAAAACTCCCATCTAAGCAGTCAAGAGTCAGCGCTAAGAGCCAAGATGCACGGATAATCGTTGTAGACTATATTCCTCAGGTGTGTTGCAGGTTATCTACCTTTATAGCCTGCATCTCGTATAAATAAGAATGATTTTACACTTTCCACATTGTAAACATTATGGAAGGCACACACGGGCTAAATTTCAATTGTGTAGCATGCTGAGAAGTTGCTAAATATTTCGCGTACAGACAAATACACATAGTCCTTTCAAATATACATGAATTGTGGCCAGTTACTTAATAATTGCATTCCTTGGCAAGGTTAGAAAAATTACGTGCACGAGTACCGTCCGTTTTGAGAGAAAAATGTCATGCCGATGATGTTGTTTGTTGTTTAAAGGGGCCTAAGAGCTAGGTCATCGGCCCCTAATGATACGAAATGAGACGAAATGAAATGAGAATTTAAAAGTCCAAAATCATCCACTGACCAGAATTCAAAACGTAATGACGATTAATGAATGGATGATATGAATTTAAAACAATCAATGGATCCGAGCCGCAATGTCCCATATTCGCAGAAACTAGTGTTAAACAATAGCATTACTGGCCAAGCGACTACTTCTAGAACATATCCTGAATCAATGATGTTTGCAATCTAAAGGGTTTCAAAATCCAGGTCATTGGCCCCTCATAGTGCTAAATTTCAACAGATTTTTCACAGGGTATATTCTACAACACAAGCATGTTGCAGCCCTAAATGATTGCAAAAGGTTTAGAATGTCCAGATCCTATTTCGATGCTGGCAGCATTGATGTTATAAAACGACTTCGACGTAAGTGGGGATGAACCGTATTATTATTGAAAATAATAATTACCAACGAAGCTTAGTGGGTTCAACAACAAGATCTATTTCAGTCCTGATTACATTAAACAGACGTAACTGACGAGCCAGACTCTAATGAGTAAATTGGTGGCCTACATACGCTGCTCATTACCGGTTGCTTGTAGATCTTAAAGAGCAATATTTCATTTTGGAGCCCCATTTGGGCGGATGCCCGTGGCCAATGCCAACAACGAACCATGCGGCTGACCTCACCGTCAACACCTGTAACCACTAAGCTCCACAATGTTTACCAATCAACTACGAACAAACACGTTTTTTAGTGAGTCAGATACCACTCCCTATGGATGTGATTACGTAAGGGACAGAGAAGAAATCCTAACCTTTAGAAAATGGCCTCAAAAGTAATATGCGGGTGGTTCAATGAATACGACAAAAAAGATCTCTCGCATCTGCATTGTCCATTATTTCATTCTAATTCATCGTCCGACTAGAGCATATATACCATAGCGTTCCCATATGGTCATTCATTGGGAAGAATTGAGAGAAAGAAGAAGAGCTGCTCGACTAAGTGGTATGTTCCAGGCTGTCAGCGGAGAGATGGCGTGGAATGACATTAGTAGACGAATAAGTTTGAATGGCGTTTATAAAAGTAGGAAAGATCACAATATGAAGATAAAGTTGGAATTCAAGAGGACAAACTGGGGCAAATATTCATTTATAGGAAGGGGAGTTAGGGATTGGAATAACTTACCAAGAGAGATGTTCAATAAATTTCCAATTTCTTTGAAATCATTTAGGAAAAGGCTAGGAAAACAACAAATAGGGAATCTGCCACCTGGGCGACTGCCCTAAATGCAGATCAGTATTGATTGATTGATTGATTCATAAGCATTCACTTACTTAAAAGTATGATTGTTTTCCGAGTGCACCAATGTTCAATTACTGATTCTTAGATAGCTGAAGACACCAATTCTCTTACTGCAAGCTCTGCTCAACTCTGGCACATCAAATCTGTTAAAAGTCATGTCATTGTAAAGTCCGGCGGTTAATTCTTCTCAGATTGTCTCGTCTATTCATGTGTTATATTTTATTAGATCTGTGCCTTCGTCGCTGTTGTTCAAAATTCTGGAGATCATTGAGACCACATCGGCGATGGGATTTTTCATCTTCAAATTGTTGATGTAAATTTGTAACTTCTTCACAAAAGTCTTTACAACGTCATTGTATGGTTTACACTGTCCTTCCCAGCTACATTTTCCTCCCTTCTATTGAGAATGCATCAATTGTTTGGAAAGCCTATGAAGATATGTGGATGGCGTAGCCGGCCCATCAAAGTTGACGTATGTTAATCATAACTACAAAGAAGGTAGTATTGGCTTCTTTCAAGATAATGATGTTTAACAGTCCTGCCATTTTACTCTAGTATTCTTCTCATCCATCACTTGTGGTAATTTTCCAGACATTTTAGGTGTATTCTGTGTGACTCCATGTGAGATTTGTGCTGGATAAAGTGGAGGCGGGACAGGTTTTCTCCGGGTACTCCGGTTTTCCCTGTCATCTTTCATTCCAGCAACACTCTCCATTATCATTTCATAGCATTTATCACTCATTAATAAATCACCTTGGGCGTGGCGACCCCATTGTAATAACAGCCTGTATATGTTTCATTCATTACATCCCTGACCCGGTCAATGACTGGAAAACAGGTTGCAGGTTTTCATTTGCTGTATGAATTCAAATTATAGTCTAATTCTAAGTGTACCGGGAGAGTTGGCCGTACGGTTAGGAGCGCGCAGCTGTGAACTTGCACCCGGGAGATAGTAGGTTCGAATTCTACTGTCGGCAGCCCTGAAAATGGTTTTCCGTGGTTTACCATTTTCACACCAGGCAAATGCTGGGACTATACCTTAATTAAGGCCACGGCCGCTTCCTTCCAATTCCTATCCCTTTCCTTTCCCATTGTCGCCATAAGACCCATCTGTCTCGGTGCGACGTAAAGCCACTAGCAAACATATTTCAAAGTGTTGGTATTGCTATTTTAAACATTGAATATTGAGGTCATGATTGTCAAAGACCTGAGGAGACGACCGTACTTACATATCTGAGGCAACGCTGTACTTCAGTGTCTATCTTAGTATTTGCGAAAAGATGGCTTCCATGGTAAGGAAATTGTTCAACATTGTGCAGCGTCTCGCCACTGGCCGTAATTGATTAAGTTAAAAGGCGATACTTGTATATGCTCGGATAAACATCACTAGATAGCCTCCGTGGCTCAGGCGGCAGCGCACCGGCCTCTCACGGCTGGATACCGCGGTTAAAATCCCGGTCACTCCATGTGAGATTTGTGCTGGACAAAGTGGGGGCCGACAGACTTTTCTCCGGGTACTCTGGTTTTCCCCGTCATCTTTAATTTCAGCAACGTTCTCCATTAACATTTCTTTTCAACCGTCAGTCACTTATCATTGCCCCAGAAGAGAGCGACAGGCTTCGGCAGCTGGCACATTTCCTATCCTCGCCGCTAGATGGGGGCTTCATTCATTCCATTCCTGAACCGGTCGAATGACTGGAAACAGGCTGTGGATTTTCATTTTCGAACATCATTAGATCTGTCCTCGTATCATTCAAACTGTCCCTATACCTGCGCGATTTACAAAATAATTTTCGGACCTTAAGATTCGATTTTTAACCTTTAAGGGCAAAACAACATCTAAGACTTCCATGCATTTTGTGCATTATAATTACCTGTGTTATAGAATGCACAGAATATGTCTTCTTTTTCAGCTTTCGTAAGTTCCTGGTAATTACACCAGCTAACATTAGCTGCCACAGATCGCACACTACACTCACATCCAGCACCTTGCTGCTTTGCAGGAATAACCTTATTAGTTTTATCGCTATTGTACTCTAATCCTAATTTTTTACACACGTTAGCGCTTTTCATTTTCCACTTATCATCATTTCTAACTCGTTTTCTGGTTTTTCACAGCTACTCACTATTATTTCCACTTCACCGTCTGCCATTTGGTACACAACTAACACGTGTTTGAGAATAAGTGCAGCGATTGGCCAGCTCACACACAGACAGCGCACACATTGAATGCTTCTAGCTGCTTGGCATAGCTCACTCTCTCGCAACATAAACGTGAGATGAGTAATTCACAGAAAATATGTTCCTTACAAAAGAAAGGAAGGAGCCTGCGGAAGTCCTTGATATTTTGCACACTGAAAGATGAATGTAAGCCCTACACAAGGGTACCAGGAACTCAATTTTGACAAAATCTCGGCATAGCCCACTCTCTCACTCCCTGCCTCAATTGTAAAGATGAGAAGTATATTTTTTTAATGTTATCATGTTATATTATCATATCTCTTGGTCAACACGGTGCTTTTGAAAATGTTACAAATTTTGTCGTTTAATTACAGCTAAAAATGTGGATATTCCCCTAAAATTGTGGAATGTCCCCCCTTTTCAGACTATCTTGTCCCTCATTCCTTCCTTCAACAGTTGATCACCCAAACTACGGTCCAATACTACGATTAACAAAAACTCGGTACGCGCACCGCCATCTTGCCTTTGAAGGTTGAGGTTTTAATAATAATAATAATAATAATGTTATTGGCTTTACGTCCCACTAACTACCACTACGGTCTTCGGAGTCGCCGAGGTGCCGGAATTTAGTCCCGCAGGAGTTCTTTTACGTGCCAGTAAATCTACAGACACGAGGCTGTCGTATTTGAGCACCTTCAAATACCACCGGACTGAGCCAGGATCGAACCTGCGGTTGAGGTTTTAACAAATTGATGAAAGGCTGGCATTACGAGGGGTCACCGTACACCTCTCCTCAGCATCAGCGAAATGTCTAAGCTCTTCCGTATTGTAATAATAGCTACTGTGTAGCGTCTCGCCGATATTTCGTACTCATATTCGTGAACAGCATCATGGCGTGCGTGACGGCGTTATGGTCATGTCTACTCTTCGGATTACCAGGATTTGGCAGTAGAAGCGAACAACGTTTAGAAAAGTCCATCTGTTGTTTTAATAGACAGAAGTAATTAAGTGATCGTCCGGGACATGCCATAAAGAAAGCTCAGGGAATAATTGGATTGTCGCCGAGGGACGGACTGGCTTTAATGCCATCGAGACCCATGGGGCCCTCTACACGAGAGGTCAATACACTCCATCGACTATAACAGTCTTTCCATCTCCCTTATGGGATTTCAAGCCGTTCTGAACATCACCGGTTAGTGAATCGTAATTGATCCAATAGACAGAAAATGCTCAAATGGGATGTGTGTGAGCTAAAGCAAGAACAAAGCCAAAAAAAAACCAAGAAAATGACCTAGGGAGCAATTTCCTAGCGTCTAATTTTGAAAACTTACGATTCGGTGGTCTGTATAAATTTTGATGTGCGAGTTTAAGCATTGTATCTAAAGCTATGGATTGTATTCACTGAGGGTTACAAATAAAATTGGCAACTACTCAATAATTTCAAATCATTATATGGTCGTAATTTTTACTATCAGGAAATATATTAGGCTTCACTTCGTAAGTAGTAGTTGTATTTGTTGTTGTAGCAAATAATGTTATCGGCTTTACGTTCCTCTTAACTACTTTTATGGTTTTCGGAGAAGAGTAGTAGTCTTATTAAATCTCTTTATTGTTCCATCATTAAAATCATGGGCCGAAAACGATCCCCGATATTCTAGCCACTTTTTATATTGGCACAGCTGCCTCTGCTGAACCAGTAGAAGAGTGTCAGCCACTTGATCCCAAGACCATGAATTCAAACTTGGGTTCGAAGGATGGAAAGAAATCAATTTATTTATCTCCCTCTATCGTACGACGTCGGCATGTAAAAGATCTCTGGGGACACGTTTGGTGTTTATCCGCTATAAATCACTCAGTAGAGTTCATGTGTTTGTGCCTTCTGGTAGAGTAAAACAGAACGTCCAAATTGACCCCCAGGCATCCTACAAGACACATCAAGTCAGAATGCATACACATCAAATTATTATTATTATTATTATTATTATTATTATTATTATTATTATTATTATTATTATTATTATTATTATTATTATTAAACGAAGTACACTTGCGGTTTTGTTATTTTACGTAACTCTTGTGATCACCACAAAACCTCCACTTGTATGTGGAATCCATCTCATTGGGTCGTAGGCTTAACATTTCGTTTCAAAATTTCTACGCACATTGATCACAATTCGAACTGCAGCCGCTTTGGTGAGAAGCCAGAGACGACATCACTCGGCTACCCTACGTCGCTCTAAAATACACAGAATTTTGTAAACGCTGGAATAAGGACGGCCTATGAATGTAAAGGAAACTGATGTGTCTTTAAATATGGTACGGGCCAATAAATGCCTGATGTGAAAATAAGAAATCCACTGAGAACCATCGTAAAGTTTATCGATGGCGGGGTTCGAATCTAGTATCATGCGAGTAAAAGCTAAAGCTACACGACCCGTATCTTATAGTCAACTCGCCTTAGCATACTAAGGATTGACAAATTAGAATCATTAACAATTTGATATCTAAATCAAAAGTACTAAGTTCGCAAACATAGATTTTCAGAAGACTGGCACGGTGATCTGGATAGTCATCATTTATGACCTCGTTCAGAATATCACAAACATTTGAAGACGATACGGAAATTTCATCGCGCATTAACAGCTCCAGCTCTTCTCTCAGGAGTGCGCAGAATTTGGTTACGAGGATGAAGTGAGAAACACTTTAATTAATAATTTCATCTTAATAGGAATGATTTACAATTATTTTACAGCCCTATATTTAATTTGTAATAGACTCCCTTAAAGATGTATAAGTGACTACTTTGAAATATGGTTGAAAACAAAGGTATAACACACAAAATAGTTAATTAAACGTAAGGATCCCATTGATGTGCTGTAAAGGTTATTATCTAAAGAAAACTTAAGGATCTGCGCCTTGAGTGGCCCCTTTCCTCGTTAGTTTTCAGGAAATTATAGGTCAAATTTTCATGCAATTCATTCTCAAAATTTCACATTTTATTTACTTCAGTCCAGATTTAGAAAGCCATTGGATCATACTGTACATAGGGAAACATAATAATTATAATGCTTAATGCATGCTAGTGATTGATGGATATAAATGTATACTCTATTACGTATTAGAGAACCGAGCTTGAATAATGCACAGTACTTTCGGAATTGTCCTCCTCTGTGGTGTAGTGGTTAGTGTGATTAGCTGCCATCCCCGAAGGCCCGGGTTCGATTCCCGGCTCTGCCACGAAATTTGAAAGGTGGTACGAGGGTTGGAACGGGGTCCACTCAGTCTCGGGAGGTCAAATGAGTAGAGGTGGGTTCGATTCGCACTTCAGCCATCCTTGAAGTGGTTTTCCGTGGTTTCCCCACTTCTCCTACAGGCAAATGCCGGGATGGTACCCAATTTAAGGCCACGGCCGGTTCCTCCTCCCTTCCTTGTCTATCCCTTCCAACCTTCCCATCCCCCCACAAGGCACTTGTTCAGCATAGCAGGTGAGGCTGCCTGAGCGAGGTACTGGTCATTCTCACCGGTTGTATCCCCGGACCCCATATCTCACGCTCCAAGACACTGCCCTTGAGGAGGTAGAGGGTGGATCCCTCGCTGAATCCGAGGAAGAAACCAACCCTAGAAGGTAAACAGATTAAGAAAAAGAAGACTTTAGGAATTCTTAAATAATAATAATAATAATAATAATAATAATAATAATAATACTGAGAGGGTTGTCCGTGCGGTTAGGGGCGCGTAGCTATGAGCTTGCATTCGGGAGATAGTGGGTTGTAAATACAATGGCACTACACTCCTAAAATATTGCACAGTATATTTACGTTTTTCTTCATTCTATTACTCGAGGCTTTTAACCTTAGAGATTATCGTCCCGCTATACAGGTAAAGCAGAGAAGCTGCCGGTACATCGGTAGTTCGGATTAAAAATCTACCTCTCCGAAGCCCCCGTAACTTCAGGTTACGCATCTTACTAACCTGGATGTATCTGAAGCACGCTACACAATAGTAATGCCAGGCGTAAAGCTTGTCCACAGGAGAATGGTGGAAAGTTTACCTTTGGGTAGTGCGACAAGCATCTACCAAAAATAGATTATTTGTAGGTGATGGGAGTTATACGGGCCAACGGCCATACCATGTTGATTAGATCGGTTCTCGTCCGTTCACCGTAGTTATGGAACATTGAGCGTGGTCAGTATTTGGATGGGTGACCACTTGGGAACATCACGTACCGTTGGCTCAGTTCCTAGAACCAACACCAGCTAGAACCGGCCCCGCGGTGTAAGGGTAGCTTGCCTGCCTCTTTCCTGGAGGTTCGGGGTTCGATTCTCGACCAGGTCAGGTTGTTTTCACCTAGATCTGAGGCTGGTTCATGGTCTACTCAGCCTATGTGATTACAATTGAGGAGCAACGAATGTGAGATGGCGGACCCGGTCTAAAAAGTCAAGAATAACGGTCAAGAGAATTCTTCATGCCGACCACATGACACCTCGTAATCTGCAGGCCTTCGGGCTCATGAGCGCTCGCTTAGCATGCCATGGCCTTTCGGGACTGTTTCGCCACAGTATCTAAAGTAGCAGCCATCGTCAGATTTCACAACATATGAAAGCAGACTTTTGACTTACTCTGTGAGCAGACACTGGAGGAGAAGTCTCTCTGTACTTACCATAAAAGTCTAATCCATCTAAATCAAAAGCACGTTCCTTCGATGTGATATTAGCGATCAGAAGTGTAACCACTCTGGAAGAACGCATGTTGAATTAGAACGCTGTACTACAAATAATGAAAATGAAAACCTACAACCTGTTTTCCAGTCAATGACCGGGTCAGGGATGGGGTGAATGAAGCCCCCAACTTGCGGCGAGGATATGAATTGTGCCGGCTGCCGAGGTCTGTCGCACTCCCCTAGGGAAATGATTAATGACTGACAGATGAAATGGAATGATATTGGAGAGCGTTGCTGGAATGAAAGATGACAGGGAAAACCGGAGTACCCGGGGAAAAACCTGTCCCGCCTGAGCCACGGAGGCTCCCATTACTACTACTACTACTACTACTACTACTACTACTACCAGTAATAACATTAATAATAATAATGTTATTTGTCTTACGTCCCACTACTTTTACGGTTTTCGGAGGCGCCGAGGTGCCGAAATTTTGTCCCGCAGAATTATTTTACGTGGCAGTAAATCTACCGACAAGAGGCTGACGTATTTGAGCACCTTCAAATACCACCGGACTGAACCAGGATCGAACCTGCCAAGTTGGCGTCAGAAGGCCAGCGTCGGAACCGTCTGAGCCACTCATCCCGGCGCACGATATACTAATATGACTATTATCGTATTTCTAAGGAATTAATCGTTCATTCTTTAGAGTGATGTATATACAGTTAATGAACTATCGTCAATCACATTCTTCTCTAAGAAGAACGATAATACGGCTAATGAGAGAGCAGATTCATTTTCAAACATATATATTACATCCTTGGCACTATTATGTTACATATATTAGAGAGAATGGGTTTCTGTCTACGTTGAACCCTTGAGAATGAACTGGGGATTATTTGCTATTGACAGGAGCTATTTTATGGGTTATGAGATTTACATCTTACTAGGGATTACGTACGAGCACTTTCAGACAGTCATGGATACGATCTTGTCACCACTGAATTTACTTGCTTCTAAAATATGGATTGCCAAGTAAGATAGGTGCGAAATTGGGCTCGTCAACTGAAGAATTATCTAATGCAAGAAGTACCAAACCAGACTATGAAAGTCAACCAATACAACTGAGGAGTCCTCTCACTAACCAAATGACACTCCCAACACTAATACGACATCTGAGAGAAAACGGCTGTTTTAGGAAATTCCTGCACCTTCACGAACCACAGGTTTATTATTATTATTATTATTATTATTATTATTATTATTATTATTATTATTATTGTTATTATTGTTATTACTGTTATTATTATTATTATTATTATTATTATTATTATTATTATTATTATTATTATTATCTTAATTACAGAATCTAATGCGTTCGATCCTGGTTCAGTCCGATGGTATTTGAAGGTGCTCAAATACGTCAACCTCGTGTCGGTAGATTTATTGGCACGTAAAAGAACTCCTGTAGGACAAAATTCTGGCACCTCGGTGTCTCCAAAAACCGTAAGATAGTGTGACGTAAAAACAATAACATTATTTTTTTTACAATTTTCTCTACGTCGCACCGACACAGATAGGTATTTTGGCGACGATGGGATAGGAAAGGCCTATGAGAAGGAAGGACGCGGCCGTGGCCTTAATTAAGATATAGACCCAGCATTTACCCGGTGTGAAAATGGGAAACCACGGAAAACCATCTTCAGGACTACCAACAGTGGGGTTCGAATCCACTATCTCCCGGATGTAAGCTCACAGCTGCGCAGCCCTAACTACACGGCCAACTCGCCAGGTAACATTGTTATTAAAAGGTAGACTGGCACAAGCAAGGGAGGCCATTTTTAAGAAAAGAAATTCACTTCAAACATTGATACAGGAATTAGAAAAATGCTTTTGAAGATTTTCATCTGGAGCATTGCATTGTACGGAAGTGCAACATGAACAATAATGAGCTAAGAAACGAATAGAATAGAATAGAATAGAAGCTTTTGAAATTTGGTGTTACAGAAGAATGCTGAAGGTGAGATGCATGGATCGCATCACGAGCGAAGAGATACAGAATCGAATTGATAAGAGAAGAACGGTCCGGCTAAATTTGACCAAAAGAAGAGATAGAAAGATAACACACATCTTAAAACACACAAGACTTTTTCATCCAGTTTTTACGGAAGTGTAGATGGCAAAAATGGTAGGGAAGGCCAATA
Organism: Anabrus simplex; assembly: GCF_040414725.1. NCBI lineage: Eukaryota > Metazoa > Arthropoda > Insecta > Orthoptera > Tettigoniidae > Anabrus > Anabrus simplex. Next base: position 219,270,722 of record NC_090265.1, on the reverse strand, counting down.
TTTAACATTTCAATGAACAGTATGACTTTGCCAGAAGAATGGAAGAACCAAATGTCGTTCCCGTGTTCAAAGACGGTGACAGGGAAAATGTAGACAACTATCGCTCAGACTCTATTACGTATGTAAATGTATGGAACGCCTAATTGTTAAACATGTGCTGGATTTTATGAATGAGAGAAATCTGTTGAATAACAATCAACATGGATTGCTCTCTGGAAAATCCTGTACTACACCTTTAACAACAGTAATTGATGAGTGGCAACATTCCCTGCACCAGTCTAATGCATCCCAAGTGGACTGCGTAACTCTCGCCTTTCATCAGGTACCTCATCAACGACTGTTGTTAAAATTTAGCAAGTATGGCATTCAAGGCAACCTGCAGTCATGGTTTCGATCATTCCTGGTAGGTCGGACGCAGAGCGTTGTGTTCATATTTTTTAACATCTGATTTTTTTTTGCTAGTTGTTTTACGTCGCACCTACACAGATAGGTCTTACAACGACGATGGGACAGGAATGGGTTAGGAGTGGGAAGGAAGCGGCCGTGGCCTTAATTAAGGTACAGCCCCAGCATTTGCCTGGTGTGAAAGTGGGAAACCACGGAAAACCATTTTCAGGGCTGCCAACAGTGGGGTTCGAACCTACTATCTCCCGAATACTAGATACTGACCGCACTTAAGCGGCTGCAGCTATCGAGCTCGGTAACATCTGATTTATTTACATATAATAGTTAATACATAAAATTATTTCAACTGTTTAACAAATGAACACACAATTAGATAGAGAAAAACACAATCAGAAACCGTCTTTACAACTTCGTGTTGCCTAATGTTCATGAATTATTATTTATTTAAAGTCTAAGAATATCACAATAATACCTATCTCTATATGACAATTAATAAATGACACACAAACGTATATCACACTCTTATACAGCTTTTTTATTTTTCTTTAATTTACCCTTAGCACCTCCAGCACTTCACACTTACAGAACACTACTTAGCTCCGCTACATATTCTCCCAAACATCTCTTCCTTTTCTGACACTGAATGCACATTAAAACATAGTCACTTATTTCGGACATTCTTTCGAGTTCACTGTAAGGCCGGAAGATTTCAGCACACAGTCCTTATAACAACTTAACAGTAGCACGAGAGAACTGTTCAGTTGCGGAGATTGTAAACTAAATGTAGGGCGGTTCACCTATTCAGGTGCGATAAATGTGTTCGGACGTCCGATGATGCACTTCAGCATCTGTTTAAATTTATTCCATTTCGGTCGAATCTTCGCACAAGTTGTAAGTCTATGTTGGATTGTGTCTTTGTATTGACAGAAGTTGCACAAATCCGTCTCCATCATATGAATATGATGAAGTCTGCTGTTTTTCGGTATAATGGCATGGATTACTTTATACTAACTTTCCTTTACTGCGTCTGGAAGTACGCCAGTGGAGATATTCCTCCATACTTCATTCCTGTTGATTATTATAGATGATTTCGTTTTGTTAGGGGCTAAATACTTTTCAGACAGTATACAATTATAAACCTTTTTCGTTGAGACATCTGGAGATGTGACGACATCCTTTGGCATATAACTTGACTCAGATATCTTGCGTGAGGTGCATGATGATGGATGTCATAATAAGCTGGTGAGTTAATGCACTGTTGAAGACTGCACCATTTCGTGAGGAAATTATTCGATTTATGATCCTCTGCTCTGTGAAACAGCTTTACGTTTCTTGTTAGAAACAAGGTTTTTGCTTTCTCTTTGACGTCGATTAGTCCCAACCCACACTGGGATTTAGGTAAGGTGAGTGTACTTCTGGCAAGACGTATTAATGATCCTAGCCGAATGAACCAACCTACAACCGAAATTATACGTTTACCAATCATCCTTGGCATGGGAAGGATTTGGCTCAGATAGCATATTCTGCTTAAGCTGTACATATCCCATACATTATTTTTTGTTACAAGAGGAAAGATCTATACCTAGCCTGTTGAAATATGCCACTTACAGAATGCAAAGCATCGGCCCAGTTCTTTTTGATCATCTTGTGTACACTGTTAAAGCATGTTGTTCCCAGAATTTTAATTTTTTGTGTTAATGTTACACACTCTGGAAGTGCCCATTGGACACGGTCCGTTTTCCCAATCAACATCGCCTTTGTCTTCCTTGGGTTCAGCTGAGCCCCGGAATATCTCCCGTAACTCTCGATTACCTTGAACAAATGCTGGATATCAATAATTTGATCTAATATTAGAGTAACGTCATCTGCGAGTGCGACAATATCTAGATTACTAGGACTGAAAGTTTGTTGTAGATTGTTAAGAAGGGATTCTAGGGAGAGAACAAAGATCAACATAGGCAACGGACACCCTTGTCGCACGTCTCTGTGGATGTGGATTGGCTTTGTTAAATAACCATTTATGTTAATCTTTGAAGAGCCTCCATTAAGAATTTTATCCATGAGAGTCGTGAGTCGAGTGTCCAAGCCAAGGGCATTTAGTGTTTCAATTATATATTTGTGGCTTACCCTATCGAATGCGTGGTCAAAATCTAGCGACATTACAAGTTTATTTTTATTGTTGACCAAAGGCTCGCTTATAATATCCCGAATTACACATAGAGAATTTATTATACATCTTCCTGGTATCGCACCAGACTGGTGTTCGGATGTGACGTCTTCCGTAAACGCAGTTAGTCTCTTTTTTCACGCATTTAGTTAATAGATTATAGTCACAGTTTAAGAGCGTTATGGGCCAAAAGGCAGATAACTTGGTTGGATTTGTCATCTTGGGAAGAAGGACCACAAGGCCTTCTTTCATCTTGTCGATGTTCCTTTCTGGATTACAGGCATCATTCATTGCTGTAACAATTTCATCTCTAACGATGGACCAATATGTCATGTAAAAAGCTCTTCCTAGACCATCGGGACCAGGAGATTTATTCGGTGCGATTTGTAATATTGCCTCATGGATTTCTACTATGGTGATGTCTTGTGTAAAAATTTTTCTTCCCTATGCTGAATTCTTCCTCTTATACCATCAAAGAATGGGTGTTGGTTATTTATGATGTTGGGCGACTCTTCTTTATACAAGGACTGAAAAAAGCTCTCCGCCATTTCTTTTATTTCTGGGCTATTCGTAAGTTGTCCATTAGTTGTGGCGATGTAATGCATGTATTTTTACGTCCTTTCATGTGTTCAGTGGGCCCAGGTCAGTGCAAACTTTAGTCACCTCGGGTGTGATTCAAGGTAGTGTGTTAGGGCCGCTTCTGTATACGAATATTTACGTTGGATCTGCCAGGTTGTGTATCGTCTACCATGGCACAGTATGCTGATGACACCATCATTTACAGAGCCATTCGCAATGATAACGACGTTAATAGGTTACAGTCAGATCTGGATAATGTGGCTCTGTGGCGCAAAATAAATGGAATGTCTATAAATCTACAGGAATGTAAATATATCCACTTAACTAGAGAAAGATCACAGTTGCAACGCCAAATTTCACTGTGTGGTAAAAACCTGACGCCTAGCACCTCAGTAAAATTGCTTGGCATTCATATTGTCAGCAATTTAAAATGGAACAAGCATGTTGAGGAAATAAGGTGCAAAGCATACAGAATCTCGGGATTCACCCGCAGATCTCTACTGGGAGAAAAGAATAAAGCAGTTCAGACAGCTTAATTTGCATTAGTACGGCCAATACTGTTGTACGGGCTTCCTTCTCGACACACCACTACAGTGGAGAACATGATGAAACTAGAGGGAGTTCAACGCCAAGCAGAACGACTCAACACGGTCATTTAAATACAGCCAGCCACTGCCTCCCATAACAACCTTCTGTAAACAAATAGATATTACTTTTCTGAGAAAATCCCTTACAGGTAACATTCATATAAACCCTTTCGACCCCTCACAGCTGAACTATCGTTCCGCTCAAAGAGGTCAAGGTGTGTCCCTTTTCCCTCCATTTGCAAGAACAGTATCATGTCAAAGTGGCTTCTTTATTCATTCTTCTCAGCTGTGGGATTAACTCGCACCACAGGTAAAAGAACTACTTGCAGAAAAAAATTGTAAAGAGGTCAAAATAATGTACATATAACGAAACATTCTATACATAACATAATTGTTCTACTGTGTGAATGTTTAGAATGCGTGGGAGGATGGATGAAAGTTTATGGAATCCCGAGTGAGAGCGACTGTATGTGGGTATGAGTGAGCCGGCCTAGCTGAAGTATATGTGAGGATTCTAGAATTGTGTGTGTTTTTAATTACTTGTCCGTTGAACATGTCTTGTGAATCTTATGCAAATACTAGCAGTTACCCACGGCTTCGCTCGCGTGAATTTCGTAATTTGATAAAAGTAATAGTTCCTCGGTACTGTACTAAGACATTATCTGAAAATCCCTAAAGTATAAAAACTCACCGAAAAACTGAGTTTAATTTACCCAAGAAACTCTTTGTAAACCACCTTTGTAGTATTGCCTTTTGGGGCTAAGATGACCATCCCACATAGTACATATGAGAAACCGTCTTCTGTCAATTAAAAATATGTTTTTAATTTCAAAGGAGATTCCAAATACCTATTTCCACGTCTGCAGCATATTCAGTTTTAAAGCTATAAGTATCCCCATAAAAAACATTCAACACCCTTATCAGTCCTTCCCCCACATCCCAACCTCCCCACCTATATAAGTGGATTTTCCTAGAACATAAAAAGTACATCTTTCTTTATTTTTAAAGGAGATTGCAAATACCAATTTTCACGTCTGTAACATCTTCAGTTTTGAGATATAAGCATCCTCGTAAAAATTTTCAACATTTCTTTTTCTTTTTTACATTTCACTCCCGTTAAGTGCCCTTTCCCGGAAACAAAAAAATGTGTGTTCCTGTATTTTAAAGGACTTTCCAAATACCAAGTTTCATATCTGTAACTTGTTAAGTTTTTGACACATGCTGTAGATACACCGGTACTCATTTTAAATGTCCATCGGCTTTTTCAATTCTCTTCAGCCCCTTAAGTGGATTTTCAGAAAACCAAAAAGTGCGTGTTTCTTTATTTTTAAATGAGATTCAAACTGCCAACTTTCGCGTCTGTAACATCTCCAGTTTTTGAAATATGAGTATCCTCATAAAAATAATTCAACTTCTTCTTCACTTCTTTCTACCCCCTAAGTGGACTTCCCGAGAAAAATGCGTATTTCTTTATTTTTAAACGAGATTCCAAGTACAAATTTTTACGTCTTCAACATTTTTTTATAAATGAGGTATCCTCATACAAATAAGTCGACTAATTTTTTAATTAATTCCACCCACCACCACCACTTTAAGTGTATTTTCTGAAAACAAAAGAATACGTGTTTCTTTACTTTAAAAGAAGATTCCAAGAACAAATTTCCATGTCTGCAACATCTCCAGTTTTTGTGATATAAGTATCCTCATAAAAATAATTCACCTATTTTTTCATCCCATCCCCGTTAACTTGACCCCCAAAAAACAAAATGCGTGCTTCTTTAATTTTAAATACCAATGTTTACGTCTGTAACCTTCAGTTTTTGAGATATAAGTATCCTCATAAAAATAATTCAATTTCTTCACTTCCTTTCACCCCCCCCCCCTTAAGTGAATTTTCCGAAAACAAAAAATACGCATTTATTTTAAAGGAGCTTCCAGTTACCAATTATCATCACTGTAACATCTTCACTTTTTGAGATATATGTGTCCTCATAAAAATAATTCAACTTCTTTTCACCCACCCCCACCCCCGTCCCATCCAAGTTTAATTTCCCCCAAAAATGCGTATTCCTTTACGCTTAAAGGAGAGTCCAAATATTAATTTACACGTCTGCAATATTTTTAGTTGTTGAGATAAGTGTTCGTATACAAAGAGTTCAACTAATTTTTCGATTCATTCACCCCCCCACCTTTTTTTTAAGTAGACTGTCCAAAAACAAAAAATATGTATTTGTTTTTAAAGGAGACTCCAAATACCAATTTTCACGTCTGTAACATGTTACATTTTTAGATATGCTGTAGATAAGCTCGTTTTTAAAATTCACCCATTTTCTTAGTTCCTCTTAAGTGTATTTTCTGGAAACAAATTGTCTATGTTTCTTTACTTTTACAGGAGATTTCAAATACCAAATTCCACATGTGTAACATGTTACGTTTCTGAGATATAATGTACATATAGGCCTACTATTTTTTTAATTCATATTCGTTGTTATTCCTGTTCACGCACCCCCTCCTAATTAATTAGATTTTCCAAAATAAAAAATACGTGTTTCTTTATTTTTAAAGGAGATTCCAAATACCAGTTTTCATGCCTGTACCTTCTTCAGTTTTTTAGGTATAGGTATCCTCATAAAAGGTATACAACCCCTTTTGGTCCTTCACACCGCTTGTTGGAGTTTTCCGAAAACAAAGAAATACGTGTTTCTTTATTTTTAAAGGAGATTCCGAATACCGTTTTACGTCAGTAAACTTTTAAACTTTTGAGATATAAATAAACTCATTTAAATAATTCACCCCACTTTTCGACCCCTTAGCAACGGAATATCCAAAAATCCTCCCTTAGTGAGCACCTACATCTATATATATAAAATAAGAGTTTTGTCTGTACATTGCTCAGAATTTAAACAGGATGGTATTTCTGTATCAGTCGTGCCCACAGTAACAAGGAAATGCACTTTTTACTTTTCCGTAATGTCTGTCTGTCTGTCTGTCTGTCTGTCTGTCTGTCTGTCTGTCTGTCTGTCTGTCTGTCTGTCTGTCTGTCTGTCTGTCTGTCTGTCTGTCTGTACACGCATCACGAGAAAACGGCTGAAGAGAATTTAATGAAAATCGGTATACAAAGTCGGATAATATGTCGCTACAATCTAGGCCATAAATAATTTTATTCACGCTGACTGAAATGGTAGCTTAGGGGAAGACCTAAAATTTAATTCTCAAATATTTAAGTTATCAGTGGCCATATCTTAATGAAAATCGGTATACAAAGTTGGGGAATAAGTCGCTATAATCTAGGCCACAAATAATTATACTCACGCTGAGTGAAATGGTAGTTTAGGGGAAGGCCTAAAATTTAATCCTCAAATATTTGTTATTAATAGCCGTATCTTAACAGAAATCGGTACGGGAAGTCGAGGAATAAGTCACTACAATCTAGGGCATAAATAATTGTATTCACACTGAGAATAATGGTAGTTTAGGGGAAAGCCTAAAATTAAATTCTCAACTATTTGTTATTAGTGATCCTATCTTAATGAAAATCGGTATGAAAAGTCGGGAAATAAGTCGCAATAATCTAGGCCATAATTAATTTTATTCACGCTGAGTGAAATGGTAGTTTAGGGGAAGGCCTAAAATGTAATTCTCAAATATTTATATTATTGGTGGTCGTATCGATAAATACTAGGCCTACATAACTAAAGTTATACAGTTTTAAATATCCGATAATTTATATCTTATGCATTGTTAGCGTACCGGCTATGATCATAGAGATATTGATGAATTTGGATTTTTGTTGCTAAGTCCATATCAGCGCCAAGTCAAGAGAACATGGGTAAACAGAATTTAATGAAAATCAGTATGTGAAGTCGGAGAATAAGGAACTACAGTCTACGCTATAAATAATTTTATAAGACGCCCTAATATCACAGAGTTGAAACAAAACTAAAGGTTAAGGCCTACAATACAGCTCATAAAACTAATCAACAATAACATTACATTGACCATTGTTTGTTGTGGTGGACTTTGTGTCTTCTGTCGCCACTCATCTACGATATATAGAATTACTGCTGTGCACCGAGTATTTTTTTAAATTTACCTCACGTCGCATCGACACCGATAGGTTTTATGGCGACGATGGGATAGGAAAGGGCTTGGCCTTAATTGCAGTCCCAGAATTTGCCTGATGTGAAAATGGGAAACCACAGAATAGCATTTTCAGGTCTGCCGACATTGGGGTTCCAATCCACCAGATGCAAGCTCACAGCTGCGCGCCCCTAACCACACGGCCAACTCGCCCGGTTGTGCCGAGTATAACAGCCTGATTGAATATTCGCGGGAACTAACTGGAGAGTTAGATAACTTTCTTCTTTAACATGCCATTCCTCTGGTTCATAAATTTTATGATACTACTGGTACGTAACACACTGGTTCATCATAGCATTCGAGCTATTCAATCCCTACTCTGAGGCATTGATTGGAATGATCAGCGCGCATATTTAAGTGAATTATGGCAGAGGAGTGTTCATGGTTGTCTGCGGACAGGTCATTCCAGCTCTGGAACTGTGGACTGTTAGATCGGCACCGTAGTACTGCAACAGACTATCCTCATTTTTTCTGTATTGAATAGGTGGAAATCAAAGTTTTATTGTTCTCCTTTTAACCGTAGTACTGTTCGTTAAAAGTGAGAAAATGTGCGGGTTTTCATTTGATCGAGTATTTTATATGATAACATTGCTTTTAATCGCTACTTAGAGTACCTATTGATATTTTTGTAATGGCCTTTGTTTACTTCAGTTAGGAAAACCAGAAATTCAGTCTTTCTGAGAATCCCGTAGCGAAGCACGGGTACATCAGCTAGTTGTAATATAAATGTATCCCCAACATTTCGTTTCTTTATATCTAGTAATTTTTGGCTCTGCGATGATGAATCAGTCAGTCAGTCAGTCAGTCAGTCAAGATAAATTATTATATATATATATATGTCTGTGTAAATACAGTAACTGTATATAAGCACACTATGTAGAATATAACTGTATATTTTAATACTGTACTTTTTGGAGGCACGTTCGTGTATGTGGACTATGCTCTTTCTCCATTCACCATCCCTAAATTGTACCAACAATTTGTGTAAAATAATAATAATAATGTCATGAATAACACTAACAGGTTAGACTAGATGTAGTAGTAACGTACAAATGGTTAGCACACGATAGGGTGCCATGGAAGCCGCATCACACCAGTCTTTGGAATGATGGCCGAAACAACAACAAAAACATTATCATTCTCATCATTTCGAGCGAAATTTGGGCTACAGCCACTTCCTTCCCAAACTTATTGACAGTTAATTATAAATATGGACATTATATTTGTACAGGCAGTGCATCGACAAAAGTCACCAGACAAAACTTCACACACACACACACACACACACACACACACACACACATGCACGTATTAAATATTCAGGGCTGATGATTAATATTTCCAAAGTATCGTATACAAAACAAAAACAACACTTTTGTTTTGCGTCCTTATTAAAGTGACTTCCATGTTTCGATTCTAAAAGGTGAATAATAGTAAAATGGAATTCCTTTGGGAATAGTTTCGATACCCCTTACTATTAACATAAATCGATCTCTCTTGAAAATCCCGTCTTCGCAAAATAGCCCTTACATTTTAGTTAGACCCATTAAGAAGAGAATAACTCTTGAAGATGCGAATAGTAATTGGCAATTATTCGTGTAATGAAGTCTGAAAATCGATTAAAGCCACCAATTCAGAGATAAAATAGTCCAATCTCTCATCCCTAAAAGCTATAAGGGGATGCAATCCATTCCTCTTAATGTCCGACTAACTGCGTGTCGAACTGATAGACTAATAAATTGACGATCCCTATACTCTATATAGAAATCATGAAGCGCTTGCATTTTATTTGCTCATTTCACTGTTTTATTGCCTTTTCCTCTATTTACATTTTAAATAAACAATGCCCTTGCGAGTTATTTTTCCCAGTCAGACTTTGAGGCAATCGAAAATAGATACATATTGCGAATTTCTAACAGCACTATTATTACAGTCCAATAGTCGTTTATCTCTCAGTGGAGTATTTATTTATTTATTTATTTATTTATTTATTTATTTATTTATTTATTTATTTATTTATTTATTTATTTATTTATTTATTATTCAAGTATAGCTTCAATTACATTCGATAAGTAATTTTGCTGAGAAGAAAGTTTCTTTTGGATGTGCAACATTGTTTGTTTATAAATATGTGAACGTGTGAATTTATGGTGTAGGTAAATTTCATTATCGTTCGAGCGGGATAAACATTTCAGACGCGTGTGCAAGATTTGGAGCTTGGAAGTTATAGTAAATGGGATACATGTTTGTTCTTTCTGATGAGATATCTCTTAGCACTCGTGTACACTTATCTGTCCAACATGCTATAAATTCCGATGATTTACTCCTTAATAAAATGCTGAGATTGTGTAACCTAACCTGCAATGTAGCATGCCTCGTCACTGTAGCGTGAAAGTGTGCAAGTCCAATTACACCCGAGGAGACGCGGATGTTTCTACGTTTTCTCTTCCCAAGGATGAAAATTCGAAGGCTAAGAAAATTACCAACCGATCTGAGTGGTCTAAAAAACCCGTTTGTCTGTATCAGACATTTTTTCAGAAAGTGATATAATTAGAGTTGACAAGTACATTCTTAAAGTTGAATTAACGGAATTTCCTCTAAAAATTTCAAAGCTAAAAGGAGGTGCAATTCCTTGTGTTTTTCAAACTGTGCCAAAGAAACTCAGTGAACTAAAAAGTGTACCAAAAATATTAGCGGATGTTGAGGAAGAACAACTCAATGAGGCAATTGCAGCGAGCCTCATGTCAAATCAATAATTTATTAAAGGTGAGTTGATTTCTAGTGTTGATGATGTCGTTTCACATTATCATAAAAGTATATCTGGGAAAGGATGGACACTGCACGTTCATAACGGAACAGTTTATTTGCTTTTAATAGATTTAACTGCATTGCCAGGTCCTACTATTTCATCTCCTACAGTTATCGGTAGCGACCTTGTATGCAATGTGGTTATAATGAACAAGAAGTTGTGATTAGATAAGATTCCCAAGCATTTACATCAATTATGTTCAGTGGATGTACTTGATAAGCTTGAGGATTTTGTAAAAAAGAATACAGCAACCGGTGTTAACAGAGGCAATATCATAGATAATTTGGTTAAAACATTATCTGAGATTGATAGCAACTGTGAAACTTTAGATTTTCTCAAAGAGCAGTTGGTTTTATGGAAGCCTTCTGCCAACAATAGGCGATATATAGCTCACACATCAGGAAACTGATAGGTGCTTTTTCTCTGACCGACTGGAGTATTGAAATAAATAAATAAATAAATAAATACATAAATAAATAAATAAATAAATAAATAAATAAATAAATTAGCCGTATGAATCCCCTAAGGGCTATGGCCTCCTGCAATGCAGGGACAGTGCTCAGTTTAGCTCATCAGGTGAGCAGGTCCTGAAGAGCATTATTATATTGAAGGTAGCATCAATTACTTAAAGAGTAAGGCAAGAGTGCTGAAGGAAAATAAGTTAATTGTGAATGTATATCTGGATGAGGTATATGTAAATCCTCGACTTAATTTTAAAGCATGCACAATTTTCAGGTCCAGTGAAGACAGTCCAACCTGTGTAGCTAAAACAGCACAAGTATGCATGTTATCTGGTGGCATTCCAAATTATAAAGATATAGTAACAATTGTACCTGTTAGCCAAATTACAGCGTTGCAATTGTACAGTTTGTTCGCGAACGTTATACAAGAAATTGATAACATAGGATTCAGGGTAATAGCTTTAGTTTCTGACAATAACTGCATCAATAGGAAGGCTTTTGAGCACTTTCCTGTCAGTCAGAGATTAGAATCTGTAATTCCCCATATCTGTGATAGTGATAGGAGACTCTTATTTATATTTGATGCTGTGCACATAATTAAATTATTAGGAACAACTGGATAAGTAAAATAAGTGAAATCGCCTCACATTTCTAGATTTCAATAATTTTGATGCAACTTCTGAAGCCAAATTCAAACATTTAGAATCACTCTGTCAAAATTAAAAGAATGCGCTTGTAAAGTTTGTACATACTTTATCCTATAAGGCTGTCTATTCAATCTCAATCGAAAAACAAAATGTAAACCTAGCTCTGTCCAATTTCAATGAAAAAACATTGCAGTACTTGAGTTATAAAAGAAGAATGAAACCTTTTTCTGGACTTGAGGGCACTTGCCAGTTTCTGCACATTATTTGTCCATAGTGGAAAATAACTAATGTAGAAAGTGCATTTGAAGGGAAAAGTGTTAATGACAATTTTAGAGAACCAATTACGCTTGGAATTTTCAATTGCACGCTTTACAAAAATTATTATCATGGTTAAAAACATGGAGAATCAATATGTCTACAAATGAATCCCTCTCTGTAGAAAATTTTCAGGCATTCATTATAACTGTAGATTCATTATTTCATCTCAGACAGTATATATGTTCTGCGTACAAGGTATATTACTTACTACATAGGGCCTAGAAAGTTTCAGAATGATGTGTTAGAGGGAAGGTTTGGATGCAACAAACAGTTAAGTGGAGCTAACTACCACATATCATTCTTGCAGTTAATAGAGAGAGAGAGGAAACTCAGGTTTAAGTCTATGGCGTTGTAGCAGGCAAAAATGGAAATGTTTCATTACCATGCTGTGATGAACCACAGACCTCTGTGGACATTACACAATTCAGTTCAGTTTTGAAATCAGAACATTCAATACAATATATACCTGAAAAATTACTATCAATTTCTTTTTTTTTTTGCAAGCTGCTTTACGTCGCATCGACACAGATAGATCTTATGGCGACGATGGGATAGGAAAGGGCTAGGACTGGGAAGGAAGCGTCCTTGGACTTAATTAAGGTACGGCCCCAGCATTTGCCTGCTGTGAAAATGTGAAACCACCGAAAACCATCTTCAGGGCTGCCGACAGTGGGGCTCGAACCTACTATCTCCCGAATACTGAATACTGGCCGCACATAAGCTACTGCAGCTATCCAGCTCGGTACTTCCAATTTTAAGTTACATTGTAGGATAAGTAGTCAGACATAAAATACGACAACAAAACTGTGAATTACGCACTTCATGGCTGCAAAGTAAGAAAACTGTGGATGTTGAAATACCACCTGAGTTCAAATTAATTGGGGCATTAGACATAGGTAAGCTTATGTTACCCTCACAACTGTCTTTAATTGCAAATTGTGTTGTATGGTTTGTAATGCAGATCATACTTGATAATTTTAAGGGAAAATTTTAGCTTGCATGAATCAGCTGGGACTTCTGCAGAGATTGACTTCACAGATGCTGACCAATTATCTGAAAGATTGCAATACTAGAATGGTAATAGATTATGAAGAATCGTGTTTGTGTTCCTACGAAGTGGCCATAAAACTTGTAAATATTAGTAAGCAGGTTTTTAAAATAATGTTGAATAATTTTGTAAACCATCAAAATGATGAGGAAAGTTTTATTGCTGACAGGAAAGTTAAGAAATGTGGGGAAAGGGTAACAATCCCAAATATATTTTTATCTTCGAATTTTATATAACCCTGGCCTAATTTTATATGGAATGGCCGTGTTTAAACTTTTTTTTAATGCTATTTGTTCGAAGCGTCGACCTAGAAAGATCGTTTGCCCGTACTTGCACCACATGTTATGAACCTCCGTGTATTTGGATATTGCGGAAGTGTAAAGTGTTGAATGTGAGGAAAGGAATGTTAAGGACGACACAAACATCCAGCCCCAGGCCAGGGATATTAATCATTTACAATTAAAAATACCCTCTCTGTCGGAAATCGAACCCGGGGCCGCCGGGTGCCAGGCGGACGCGTTGCCCCCTACACCGCGGGACCTGGCGTGTTTAAACTTAGACTGTAAAGAAATGTATATGCCAAATACCATTGTTTTATTTCAGCATGAATGCTGACTCAATTAGTTACCAGAGTTGGGAAGTAAATTCATTGCCATAATATTATTCAGTTAATGGGATAGTAAATAAAGGGTACAGATCTCTGCACATGGTTAATGAAGGTGTTTAGGGGATGTAGTACGGATTTAAAGGAGAGGGCATATAAGTCTCTGGTAAGACCCCAACTACAGTATTGTTCCAGAATTACGGGACCCCACACCAGGATTAGTTGTCCGCCTCTGTAGCGTAACGGTTAGTGTTATTAGCTGCCGTCCTCGGGGGCCCGAAATTTAAAACTGGCAGGAGGGCTGGTATGTGGTTGATATGGTACATGCAGCTCACCTCCAATGGAGGTGTGCCTGAAAAGAGCTGCACCACCTCGGGATGAGGACACGAATTTACTTTAAAAACCAGGATTAGTTGATTCAAGAACAGAGAAAATCCAAAGAAAAGCAGCTCGATTTGTTCCGGCTGATTTCCGATAAAAGAGCAGCGTTACAAAAATGGGAAGAATTGGGAGAAAGAAGACGAGCTGCTCGACTAAGTGGTATGTTCCGAGCTGTCAGCGGAAGGATGGCGTGGAATGACATTAGTAGACGAATAAGTCTGAGCGGTGTCTTTAAAAGTAGGAAAGATCACAATCATCATCATCATGATCTGTTTACCCTCCAGGTTCGGCTTTTCCCTCGGACTCAGCGAGGGGTCCCACCTCTACCGCCTCAAGGGCAGTGTCCCGGAGCTTCAGACTCTTGGTCGGGGGATACAACTGGGGAGAATGTCCAGTACCTCGCCCAGGCGGCCTCACCTGCTATGCTGAACAGGGGCCTTGTGGAGGGATGGGAAGATTGGAAGGGATAGGCAAGGAAGGGGGAAGGAAACGGCCGTGGCCTTAAGTTAGGTACCATCCCGGCATTCGCCTGGAGGAGAAGTGGGAAACCACGGAAAACCACTTCCAGGATGGCTGAGGTGGGAATCGAACCCACCTCCACTCAGTTGACCTCCCGAGGCTGAGTGGACCCCGTTCCAGCCGTCGTACCACTTTTCAAAAATTTCGTGGCAGAGCCCGGAATCGAACCCGGACCTCCGGGGGTGGCAGCTAATCACGCTAAGCACTACACCACAGAGGCGAAAGATCACGATATGAAGATAAATTTGAAATACAAGAGGAAAAATTGGGGCAAATATTAGTTTCTAGGAAGGGGAGTTGGGGATTGTAATAAATTACCAAGGGAGGTGTTCAATAAATTTCCAGTATCTTTGAAATCGTTTAAGAAAAGCCTAGGAAAACAACAGATAGGGAATCTGACACCTGGGCGACTGCCCTAAATGCAAATCAGTATTGATTTATGGACTGATTTGTTTGATTGAAATTAAAATATGAGTTTCACATATAATTTTGTAAAATATTACAAACTTTCTAAGTATGATTTTGGTCCTCAACTCTGCTTTGTTTTCTTTATTTTGGTAGTCCTTTTTCTTGTGTTATTAATGCATTTCAGAAATGATTGTTGCCAGTAATTATTTTACCATTTTCTAAAACAGCCAATTATTACCTTCTCCAAAACTCCCAGTCTTCTCTCAGGGCTATCAACTGTAGTGCACAAAACTTAAATGACTTCACTCATGGAAATATAAATGAACAAACACAGCAAAATAATTGATGAACGTAGATTTTTGTGGCTCATTGTATTAAAATAAAGTATCAGTATAATGAAAAAACTCCTGTACTTATCTCGACTGCCGATGCTCAGATGCTAAGTCCCATGTCACCGTTGTCCTTAAGTGGAAAGATTTAGGAATATCCATTATGTACTTGATGGTTGTATCACTTCTACTATACTGTACGGACTTAGCATCGGCAGTCTAGGCAAGTACAGAAGTTTTTCATTATATTAATACTTGTAAATGTATTATTTGTCAATACCGGTTCATATTATCACTAAGCTCTCTATTGGTGACACGTTTACGCAACGTAAACAATACTGTACATACATAAGCATGCTTAAAGTGATTTGACAGAATCTGAGGATGTTCTTGTAGAACGAAACATGTCATTCTTTGTATAATAGTGTGTAGTTTTTACAGGTATGTTTATAGTGTTATAATTTATATTGAAATTGGTGTGTGTTTGACAGACTGGAAAGCTACGTCGACACTGGAAAGTATGGCATCATTCTTAAGAAAATGATCTCCGTTGGTTTACAATGTCTAGAACACTGGCGTTCGGTATATTATCTCTCCATGTCATCTTCTGACCTAGGTAAGTGAAAGATTTGGATGTTTTATATCTTAGGTCCGTGCTCACCAATGTCAGTTACATTTGCTTGTTATTTGAGATTTCTAAACCTCAAATAATGTCGTTATCTCGGATAACGCTCACGTTTGTATTCGCCACAGAATTCATTATCTCGGTTTACCAAAATTAACTTCTCTTTTCAATCTGAATTTGAACCTAATTTTTTCATACTAAATCCACGGAAAACAAGTGACAACGTGCTGCCGCCACTATCGAAATGTAAACAAGTTTAGATTTCATTCGGGGTTTACAAATAATTTATCATCAATTATGTTGTCCGAGTCGTTGGCTGAACGGTCAGCGTACTGGCCTTCGGTTCAGACGGTCCGGGGTTCGATTCACGGCCGGGTCGGGGATTTTAACCTTAATTGGTTAATTCCAATGGCACGGGGGCTGGGTGTATGTGTTGTCTTCATCATCATTTCATCCTCATCATGACACGCAGGTCGCCTACGGGAGTCAGATAGAAAGATCTGCACCTGGCGAGCCGAACCCGTTCTGGGATATCCCGGCACTAAAAGCCATACGACATTTCATCAATTATGTTCACTCTTGGGCAGAAACGAGGAAGGAAGCCGAATAAGACTTTCCAAGAGAACAAATTATTACTGAATTTGGTGACAGAAAGCATTAACACCATCGAGAATAAGAAAACAATTATAGCCTATACATTGTACATTTCACACAAAGTATAAGGCAGTACTCCTTAATTCCTCATTAAAAGTCATTCAGTCATGTATAGTACAAGACATAATCAAGAATTTATCTTAGGCCTACCTACGTGTTGGGAATTCCAGGTTATTTTCGATCATGGATAACACTGACAATGTCGATTTAGATAGCCTGAAATGTGTCTGAAAATCAATATCGTTGTAGTCATCGAAGTATGTCGCACATTCTTATATCCACCTAGGACATTTATTAATTGCATAATCTTGATCATATTCCTCGTCGCTGTGATTTTCTCTTTCAATCAGATATTCCAGCCATCTACGAGCTGCTATCTTGGAAGGCTATTATCTTAGATTTCCCATTTTACCTGCCAAATGTTAAAATTGTAAACCGAGATAATACTCGTTATCCGAGATAACGTCGTTGGTGAATACAAACTTAACTGTTATCTCGGTTTTAGTAACATTAAACCAAGATAATAGGGGCCGAAGTCCTACAATGTTAGGCCCCTTAAAACAACAAGCATCATCATCATCATCATCATCATCAAACCAAGATAAAAGCTTTTACTCGCGTTGATGAATATGGGCCTTCGTCATCAATCCTCAAGTAGAAAGGTTTTAGGAATGCCCATGATGTATTTGATGTTTGTATCATTTCTACCGTACTCTTTAGTTGTGAAATGATTTACAAGATGTGTGGTAAAGGAGTAGTAAAATACTTCCCATTTAGGTGATGGTGTTTAATTAGAAATTGATCCAGATGCGCTGCTGGACCTGTTGAGCGGGGTGTGGCTCATCTAGTAAGGTGGCCCCCATGGAGCCACTTTGCTCCATCCTAATTGACAGCACTTCATCCCCTGCCGAGGGAACAACGTCCTCCTCTTCCTGTTAATTCCAGGTTACGTCAACGCCTCGATAAAGTCTCCCCTCTCCGCCCGAATTTCTCCTTCGTAACACTCTCGAGGGAAAGCTATAGGAGTACTTCATTTCGGAGGAGGATTTAATGAACAATAACCTGTTCCCGATTTCCAAAATGATTGGGCATTTAAAATTAGTGTCTAGAATCTCCCCTTACTTCACCTTTTTCTCTGAATCTTCAAATTAGTTGTAATTCGTTAGTCCTTTTCGGAACACCAGAAAATTATTATATAAATTATCAAATGTTATAACTGTCACTGACGGATTCGTTTCCGGCCAATTGCAGCAGTAATGCCCTCTAGAGGAGGTATGTCAGTAGAAGAGATAGAACGCATGTCAATCAACAATGGTCAATCGGCGAAATGTTTTCAGGGCTTGGTACATTGTAGACCATCACGCCACTGTGTGAGTGTCAAAACATGTCTGATAACCAGTTTCATTGAGGTGATTGTAGCTCTTACTATATGTAACTGAAACTATTAGGGCCTTCAAATTCAAAGTAGAGAGTGTGAAATTCTTCGGGAACAAATCACAATCACTAGAGCAACATCATTATAAAGACCATTTTTGAGATTTCAATGAGAAAATATACTAAACGGTTTTCTCTACATACATCACTAATGGCGTTCAAAACATTATTCCTACAACGTTTGTTATTTTCACTTTCTTCGAAAAATTGTCCGTTGAGGAAATATATGAGAAACACTTAGGACTCTCTTTCCTAAACTCACCACTGCTTAGAAATATCGTTATAATTTGTGGCTTAGGTTTCTGTCCGTATGCCTTCTATTCAAATACTCAATTTCATATCAATCACTCCAATAGATTTACCTCCACTAAGCCAATAAGTTTATTATCTATGACACAAGTCTATACAGAGCTATCCTCCAATTACAACAGACATTATAAATGAGTCAATGAAATGAATGAATGCATGAAACATTTATGAGTGACTAAAAATCTCTTCTCTTCCAGTCATGGATAACCACCAACTGGGGAGAGAGCATTTATTATTGAATGAATGATTGAACCAATAAATCAATAATCAATCATTCAATCCTCTCAGCCTACAGCTACGTAACTCAGGCAACTAAGGAAGGAACATTCCATCTATTGGAAAACTGCAATTTAAAAATTAATTACATTAAGGAATAATAAAACGACAATGATAACACAACAGTAATAATAATAATCAATATCCTAATTACCAAAATTAACCCCTTATTTCTTGTAATAATAGATTTATGGCCCAATCTTAGGTAAGTAGCCATAGTCTGCCCTGCATGTATTTCATGATCTTACAATGTTTCGCTTATGGGTGCAATATATAGACCTATTTCTAAGCACTAACTTACTAGGCTTAGTCAATTCTATGTTTATCATTCGGATGATTCTATAACCAAACTCATCCTTACTAACTCAACCCTTGCCGTTCATTCCCATTCATAAATTTTCTTCCAACCACTAGAGATTCCTTACAAGATCTCAGCTAGTGAAATTCTTCCCTATTATCACCACGAGGCTGTACGGGTGTCAAGGTCGCAAGTTTTAACGTAGAAAACATACCGCGCGATAAATATTGCAGAAATAAAGTATCTAGTCAGTATGGGTTTGAAATTTGATGTCTTATATTCCCATATAATTTCTTAATGGTTCAAACACCAAAAAAGAAACTGCTCTTGAAAACATCAGTAAAGTAACAATACTATAAAGTTTGCCAGTAATTCTTGGCAGTCCAAATTTTAACTCAACCCTTCATTTGTGCTTCATGATGTGGGTTACAGTAGTCACGTCCTAGTTCGTGAACCATGCGCAACGGCTGAGTGGCCTAGTAAGTGATGTTGAGAGTCGAGATACCAAGTGCTACGGACGGGAGTGGGCATCTTGGACATATTCAGAGTCATGGCCCTCCTTGTGCTCAGGCGGCTAGGGCTATACAATCCACCGTGGTCCCTAGCCCGTTAGAGGAGAGATCCTCACTTCGACTATGTGTAAGTAGGGTAGCATCCTGCTTTACGAATTTACCTATCACCGGGAGAGTTGTCCATGCGGTCAGGGGCGCGCGGCTGTGATCTTGCATCTGGAAGATAGTGGGTTCGAATCCCACTGTCGGCAGTCCTGAAGATGGTTTTCCGTGGTTTCCCATTTTCACACCAGGTAAATGCTGGGGCTGTACCTCAATTAAGGCCATGGCCGCTTCCTTCCACCCCTTAGGCCTTTCTGTCACATTGTCGCTATAAGACCTGTCTGTGTCCGTGCGACGTAAAGCCACTAGAAAAAAAATTACCTACCGGTATCTCAGAACATTTTAAGCAAGCATATGGGAGTAACGGAGTCCCACTCCAATTTGACAGGAGAGGGAATCCTTCGAAACAACTTGGAAACCGAAATGGAATTCGATGGGGAGCTATCAATATTAATGGAGCTTATGGAAGAAAGAAAGCAGATCTGGCTGAGTCAGCAATGAGGATGCATCTGGATGCGCTAGGAGTTAATGCTATTCGGGTAAGGGGAGATACCGAGGAAGAGATAGGAGATTTTAAAGTGTACTTGACGGGGGTTAAAAAGAGAAGGGTAGAGTGTGGGGTAGGGCTGTTCATCAGGAATACTATTGCACGCAACGAAGTTTCTGTTAGGCACGTAAATGAGCGAACGATGTGGGTACATTTGGCAGTCGGAGGAATTAGGACGAGAATTGTCTAAGTGTGTTCACCATGTGAGGGTGCAGATGATGATGAAGTTGACAAGTTTTATGAAGCATTAAGTGACATCGTAGTCAGGGTCAACCACAAGGATAGAATAGCGCTAATGGGTGATTTCAATGCGAGAGTTGGAAATAGAACTGAAGGCTATGAAAGGATGATAGGTAAATGTGGGGAAGATACGGAAGTTAATAGGAATGGGAAGCGTTTGCTGGACTTCTGTGCTAGTATGGGTTTATCAGTTACAAATACATTCTTCAAGCATAAGACTATTCACCGCTACACATGGGAGGGTAGGGGTACCAGATCTATAATAGACTCTATCTTAACCGACTTCGAATTCAGGAATTATTTTAGGAATGTACGGGTTTTCCGAGGATTTCTCGATGATACGGACCAATATCTGATCTGTAGTGAACTTAGTATCTCTAGGCCTAGGATAGAGAAAGTGAAATCTGTCCTCAAACGAATAAGGATAGAAAATCTCCAGGACGAGGATATTAGACAAAAGTACATGGATATGATTAGTGAGAAGTTCCGAACAGCGGACAGTAAGCAGATTCAGGATATAGAAAGAAAAGGGTGGTATTCAGGGATGCTGTAGTAGCAACAGCAAGGGAATTTCTGGGAACAACTGTGTGTAAAGATGAGGAAAAGTGAACATCTTGGTGGAATGATAAGAAACAGAGCGAAACAAATAGTTGTTGAATCCAAAAAGAAGTCGTAGGATGATTTTGGTAATAACCTGGAAAGGCTAGGTCAGGCATCAGGGAAACCTTTCTGGACGGTAATAACAAATCTTAGGAAGGGAAGGAAAAAGGAAATAACCAGTGTTTTGGGTAATTCAGGTGAACGCATCATAGATGCCACGGAATCACTGTACAGTTGGAGGGAATATTTTGAAAAATCTTCTCAGCGTAAAAGGTAATATTTTGGTGGTGTCGCGAACGACCGAGCTCGTGCGAAGGAGGAAAATGATGTTGGTGAAATTACGCTTGAGAAAGTGAAAAGGATGGTAAATAAACTCCATTGTCATAAAGCAACAGGAATAGATGAAATTAGACCTGAAATGATGAAGTATAGTGGGAAGTCAGGGATGACATCGCTTCATAGAGTAATAAAATTAGCATGGAGCGTTGGTGAGGTACCTTCAGATTGGACAAAAGCAGTAATTGCACCTATCTATAAGCAAGGGAACAGGAAGGATTGCAACAACTATCGAAGTATCTCATTGATTACTATACCAGGCAAAGTATTCACTGGTTTCTTGGAAGGGAGGGTGCGATCAGTGGTTGAGAGGAAGTTGGATGAAAATCAGTGTGGTTTCAGACCACAAAGGGGCTGTCAGTATCAGATTTTCAGTATGCGCCACGTAATTGAAAAATGCTACAAGAGGAATAGACAGTTGTGTTTATGTTTCGTAGATCTAGAGAAAGCATATGACAGGGTACTGAGGGAAAAGATGTTCACCATACTGGGGGACTATGGAATCAAGGGTAGATTATTAAAATCAATCAAAGGCATTTATGTTGACAATTGGGCTGAAGTGAGAATTGATGGTAGAATTAGTTCTTGGTTCAGGGTACTTACAGGTGTTAGACAAGGCTGTAATCTTTCATCTTTGTTGTTCGTAGTTTACATGAATCATCTGCTGAAAGGTATAAAGTGGCAGGGAGGGATTCAGTTAGGTGTAACTGTAGTAAACAA
Organism: Anabrus simplex; assembly: GCF_040414725.1. Taxonomy (NCBI): domain Eukaryota; kingdom Metazoa; phylum Arthropoda; class Insecta; order Orthoptera; family Tettigoniidae; genus Anabrus; species Anabrus simplex. The sequence continues at coordinate 219,248,667 of NC_090265.1, read as the reverse complement.
CGTAGTCTTAATGGCCTTAATGGCAGATTGTGCCGAAAGCCTGCAGTCTAATATCTTGTAACTTGAAAATAGGTGCAATGAGTATGGTATGAAAATTAGCCTCTCTAAGACTAAATTGATGTCAGTAGGTACGAAATTCAACAGAATTGAATGTCAGATTGGTGATACACAGCTGGAACAGGTAGATAATTTTAAGTATTTAGGATGTGTGTTCTCCCAGGATGGTAATATAGTAAGTGAGATAGAATCAAGGTGCAGGAAAGCTAATGCAGGGAGCGCACAGTTGCGATCAACAGTATTGTGTAAGAAGGAAGTCAGCTCCCGGACGAAACTATCTTTACATCGGTCTTTACGAGAAAGAAAGCTGTTTAGACTCAGGATATCTTATTCATAAGTTAGAAGTAACAGACATGAAAATAGAGAGAACGATTGCACGTACAAACAGGTAGGAACAATGGCAGAAGGGTACTCGGAATGAGGAAATAAAGGCTAAGTTAGGAATGAACTCGATGGATGAAGCTTTACGCATAAACAGGCTTCGGTGGTGAGGTCATGTGAGGTGAATGGAGGAGGATAGATTACCTAGGAGAATAATGGACTCTGTTATGGAGGGTAAGAGAAGTAGAGGGAGACCAAGATGACGATGCTTAGCCTCAGTTTCCAACGATTTAAAGAGGTATAGAACTAAATAAGGCCACAGCACTAGTTGCAAACAGAGGATTGTGGCGACATTCAGTAAACTCAAAGAGGCTTGCAGACTGAACGGTGAAAAGCATAACAGTCTATAATGATGATATATGTACGATGTATGTTCATTTGTGTTACCATTTGATTTCAAACTCTGAACCCAAGGTAGTAGCATCATAAGCGTTGCCGTACGAACCTTAGAGACAAATTTATGTGGGGCTGAAAAATGTGAGAACTTCCAAATTTGCTTCACATTGACTCTTGAATCCAAAATTCCGATCCATGGTATGTGTATGAATGAGCAGCGAATCTTACGCTCGACATAACAGTGCCCTTGCGGAAGACGTAGAGCAATTAGGGCAGAAGCTAAATGGTGCACGAAATTCCGAAAACTACCAAATGTTTAAAATCATATTATGCTCGGGCCAAATAATTAGCCGTCCGTATGACTAGACGACCAGCCAGGTAAGTCGATCTACAACAAATATCAGTAACATAACACTGTAAAGATAATGATTGCCAGTTATTTTTTATTAACGTGACAATTGGCCACTACGAAGCCATTTGTCTCCTGCTGTAGTTATCCTCGGATTCCTTTAAATAAGATTGTATCGAATTGTCTCTCTAACTTGCCTTCCATTTCACATTATCTCAGACTTGCAACTGGGGACGCCACGAAAACCCAGCAGGACACTTTCTTAACTGTCCCCCAGTCGTTCCTTTTTTTAACGCTGTAACGCCCAATTTAAAGGACACTTTTATTAACTGACCTCTCAGTATGGTCATAATTTTGTGATTATTTTAAATTTGCGTTAGAAGACCTTTCTGTGGATTGGTGGTACAGTTTCGGTCTTGGAATTCTAAGACCGTGGGTGACTGGACTTTTGAAGGATGGATAAGAATCCATTTGGTACTCCAAGCCGCACGATACCAGCATTTAACGGACATATTAGAGTTTATCCAATGAAATTAGAGTTCAGAAATAGATCATTCAAGAGAGTTCCACTTCCTCTGCTATCTGGTGGAGTAAAATGACACTTGAACACCTCCTTTTACATTTTGGTTTTGGAGTTATTAATCATAATCTAAATCATACACCACATGTCCTTCAAAATCACCACTCTTTTGAAGCCATCCCGCTCCTGCGTACTTAACCGAGGCCCATGTCGCACACGTTGAATCAACCATTCGGATCGGATCTTATGTTCCCGAGCTGTGAGCCCGAACGTGAGCACATGATCTCGTTGCACTAAGGTTCATATAATAATAATAATAATAATAATAATAATAATAATAATAATAATAATAATAATAATAATAATAATAATAATAATAATAATAATAATAATAATAATGCCCACCTCTGTGGTGTAGCGGTTAGTGTGACTAGCTGCCACCCCCGGAAGCCCGGGTTCGATTCCCGGCTCAGCCACGAAATTTAAAAAGTACGAGGGCTGGAATGGCGTCCACTCAGACTCTGGAGGTCAACTGAGCAGAAGGGGGGTGTTCGATCACCATCTCAGCCATCCTCGAAGTGATTTCCCGCGGTTTCCCAATTTTACTCCAAGCAAATGCCGGGATGGCACCTAACTTAAGGTCAAGGCCGCTTCCTTCCCTCTTCCTTGTCTATCACTTCCGATCTTCCCATACACGAGATCCTTGTTCAGCAAAGCATGTTAGGCCGCCTGGGCGAGGTACTGATCCTTCTCCCCAGATGTATCCACCGACCCAAGGTCTCACGCCTTTGAGGCGGTAGAGGTGAGATCCCTCATTGATACCGAGGGAGAAAACAAACCTAGAGGGTAAACGGATTAAGAAAGAAAGAAAAAAAGAAAGAATAATAATGTTACCGTTTCTAGATCCCACTTTACTTTTTGACGGTTTTCGGATTCAGAAAGATGCCGGAATTTTGTCCACAGGAGTTCTTTTACGTGCCAGTAAATCTACCAACACGAAGCTGACATATTTGAGCACTTTCAAATACCACCGGACTGAGCCAGAGTCGAACCTTATAAGTTGATGTCAGAAGGCCATCACCTCAACCGTTTGAGCCACTCATTCCAGCGGTTCAAATATATGCAGCTTGATTTTATAGAATTTGTCACGTCAAAATCCATTAATATGGCCTGTGAGTGATTTGATCATAATAAAAGGGGAAGAAATTACATTGTGTGAGTAGGGGATGAAAATAATGAATGTGGATCTGAAGCAGCCTCCAACTATCACGTCTTTACCTTGACGAGTAGTTGCAGTGTTCGAAGGAGACGCATCACCCTTCAAGTCACGTGGTAGAACGACCTGGTCCGCATTGTAGCCACGTAAACTGATTATAGGGTGCAAGAAGTATTGATCCTTTGCTGGTCCACAAATAGAACGGCCCCCTGAATGTTTAATGCGGTACTGAGAGCTAGCATGGCCCCCTACGAACTTCCGACTCCCTTTACTAACAAGATAAATATCAGGCAGCGGAATTCAGTGAGGAGGTTACATGACAAGGAGGTGCTGACTTTCAATATCCACCATTATTGACTGCTCCCTCAGACTTTATTGCCAAAGCTCCTTAACTCTCAACTGATGATTTAAAGTCTTCCAGGATCTCAAAAGAATACGTGGTAGGCTGAATAGGTACAGCCGCTGACGGTATCTAATGTGTATTGCAATAATAAAAGAGTTAAAATCTTCACATCGTTTTTTATTCATTTCAATATTAATTGCCAACATTCTGAACAACAGTCAACATCATATTAGAATAATGGCGTGTGAAATCCGTAGAGGCATGGTGCAGGTCTTTCGAGTTGACGCCTATAGACGACTTGCGTGTCTGAGGATGAGGATTTAGCTTTGATGAATTCTAATGCTGAAAACGACACACACACAGCCAGAACCGGAGCCATCGGAATTAAACAAATTAAGTTTAAAGTCGCTAACACGGCTGGGAATCGAAAGCGAGATCCCTTCGACTAAAGGCCTGCACGCTAACCATTTAGCCATGGATCCGGACAAAATTGTATTGAACAGTGGTGAATGATGTGAGAAGTAAGAGATCTGTTATGTCGTTAGTTCTAACGAGAACCTCAAGCTTGCGACGCTTCTGTTAAGTTTCATTCGTTCTGAAGACGTACTCTTCTACTTATTCGATCCCTCATTGAGTCTAGTTTACTCCTGTATGCGTTTTCTCGCTTGCTCGCTTATTAGTAAAATATTTGGACCATTTTGTAAAGTAAGCCAAAATGCGTCATTTTTAGTCATCAAACCTCTAATGTTTCTTGTTTTAAATTTACATTCACAATTTTATTTTTCAGTTGTTTTCATTTAGTTGAATCAAGTAGCACCCCATTGGTCTCTGTTAAACATATACACGCTAGGCTACACCGCGCGGTAACCGACTTTCGACCACTAAAATCATGTCTTAATTGGCCATCTTTTGATGAGGTCATGCATAATATATCAGCTACCGTCTTGTGCACTCATTTTTCTACTGTAAAATAATATATAAACCATCCCCGTAAGTTTTGAGCTATATTCATATTTTTTTCATGAAAAACACATCATGAAAAATACATCGATTTTTCACTGGAAACCCCGACCCCGATTTGAAATAAGTTTCAACCTAAAAAGAACAAGCAAAGTCGTTGCGTCATTGAACATAGAAAAATGGGGTGCATTATACCTTTCTTTCCGTAGAAACGGAAATGAAACTTTTCTGACAAACACATTATCTCATTATTCAAAATGGCGGTAACTTCCCTGGTAATTTCCATACACATTAATATTTTCTATGATTCTTTTTTATTATAATTAGTAATTAGTAAAGTATACTAGAATTAGTGAATCCCATCAAGTATAAATATATTTTTTCATGAAGTTATTTTCAAGTAGTCAAGTTTTTCATTAATTTTCATTTGAAAATGTTTTTTAAAACTTAACCAATAATGCTAGTATATCCTCTTCTCTATTAAATACACATGCATGCAACATTTCATCAAATATCCTAAAAATTTTCACAGAAAATTTTGAAAAACAAATTATAAAGAAAACGAGCTACCAACTTACCGATAAAGAGCTTGCTTGGGTGACAGGCCTTCACGTTTTTGGTCATAACTCCGAAAGTATTGAAGATATTAACAAAGATTTTACACGGTTATAAATGGAAAAGTTCATTTTTAAATGAAAAATAAATTGAAAAATCGCATTGGTCGTTATTTTATTTGCCATCTTATTCTCTGAAATTACTTTATAACCTCAATATGAAATAATATTTATTGGCGTGAGGCAGTGCGGGCTTTCTCATTCCCTGTAGGTGAGGACCACATCATACATCGGCAATATCCCTTGCATGTCGCTACAAAATGTCGTATAGCTTTTAGTGCCGGGATATCCCAGGAAGGGTTCGGCTTGCCAGGTGCAGGTCTTTCTATTTGACTCCCGTAGGCGACCTGCGCGTCGTGATGAGGATCAAATGATGATTAAGACAACACATACACCCAGCCCCCGTGCCATTGGAATTAACCAATTAAGGTTAAAATCCCCGACCCGGCCGGGAATCGAACCCGGGACCCTCTGAACCGAAGGCCAATTCTCAAAACAGGAGAGTCGTTTGACGAAAACGGAGCACCTAACTGAGACTGATTTTGCTTCCACGTCAGGCTCCTCACTTTCATTGATCCTGTCCAACCTCACTCGGTCAACTCTTGGTCTCGTCCAACCCTAACGGCATTGTTCTTGCGAGTCATACGGCGTCCTTCATTTCACGCCGTTCGTGTTCATTCTACGTTTTTTCCGGTACATTCGTTCTGCGATGAATCGAGCCTCTTCTAGTTTTTGTTCTGATTAGTGTTAAACCGTAAATGCGTAATTTATTATTTCTTTCAAATATTAATTTCTTCCTATAAAAGAAACGCGTATTAGAAGGTGATATGCTCAATTAACACAGTCAAAATATGTATGCCTGTGTCAACTTTTAACTAGAATCGAATCACTGATATATTTGAAAATATATAAATAGGCTACACCTAGGCTTAGTAGCAATAGGTCGACGAAAAGTAGATTATATAAAACTTCCCTCGTTAATTCAGGATGCAGTCCATTCCCAAACCATCAGAAAATTATTTCTTCAATATTTGTCAATATGATGAATTCTAAACGTTTTGCATTTACGCAGTTACTGTGGCTACAGAGGCTGCTACTACAATTCAGACTTACGGAATGTCCACGCTCATAAATTATCTGATAAGCAACATTTTAGTGCCGACTTTACCTTCATTATTTAAAGCTCACTCTTCATTCCACTCCAGTGATTAGTTTGGAAGGTCTTGAAACAAAATAGTTTTCGATAATGTATTTGCTTTACGTCTCACTAAGTACTTTTACGGTTTTCGAAGACGCCGAGGTGCCGGAATTACTCTCACAGGAGTTATTTTACGTGCCAGTAAATCTACCGACACGAAGCTGACATATTTGGGCACCTTCAAATACCACCGGACTGAGCCAGGATCGAACCTGCCAAGTTGGGCTCAGAAGACCAGCGCCTCAACCGTCTGAGCCACTCAACCCGGCAAAATATTTTGCATTACTGTTACATCTATCTAAAAGAATGTATTGCAAGCAAATATATTATCCATTCTCATGTGCAATAATTCATGTTTAAGGGTTAAGAGAGAATGGTTACGCAGTCTCCAACACCATCGGGCCATATCAGAGCTCATCCAACACTTTACATAACATTCATAATGTTCAGGTAACAGTTTTGGCTTTCTCGACGTATTAAGTTGATTGAAAGAAGATCCTCAGGCTTCTAAGCAGAGCCTTTTGAAGTTCTCAAAGTTTCTCTGTAAACTACAAAAAAATCGAGCAGCCATCGTCACCAAGTTTTAAAGCTACTAAGGAGTTGTACTTGTCATCTATTTCCTGAAGTCACTCTGTAACTTCGGTTTCATTTTTAAGGACACGCTGTATCCGTGTCTCTGACGTATGTTTACTGACTGACTACTGACAGCTAAAGATCTTCACGCATACTAAAGCCGGAATTACACGTACCGAGTACTGGACCGAGTTACTCGCTTTGTTAGCCATCCGAGTAACTTACTGAGGAGTAGATGTGATCACATGAGGAAGGGACAGTTGACGAGTCAGTGCATTGAAATGTTTAAAGGGTACGCTAACGTGGCTCCGCGAAGGAGGAAAATGAGCAAAATTAAGAGAGTCTTTAACCCTCAAGCACACGCGCCAGATCTTAGGACGCAGACACACGTGTGGGGGTGCTTTCTACCCTACGTATCATTGTAATGTAAAATATGAATTACTGTATTAATTGGAGATTTTAAGATAGATTATGTACGAATGAATCTTTCTGCAGGGATCCAGCCAGAAAGGTATAAGAGCGGGGAGAGCACAGAAAAGTTATTTGTACATTTCACTAGGAAATAAAATGACCTGGGGTGAATTCCACCCCATACGCGTGTGTTTGAAGGTTAAACGCTATTGCAACTTGATAATATCTGCCATAATAGAGAAAATTGAATATGAAATTAGCAATAATCTTCTTCTTTTTCTACCTCTTTCCCCATACCTGTGGGGTTGCGGGTGTGAACTGCGTCGCAGATGTATGTTTTACGGACGGATGCCCTTCCTGACGCCAACCCTATATGGAGTGATGTAATCACTATTGCGTGTTACTGTGGTGGTTGGTAGTATGGTGTGTTGTCTGAATATGAATAGGAGAGTGTTGGGACATACGCAAACACCCAGTCCCCGAACCAAAACAATTAATCAGAAGCGATTACAATCCCCGACGCGGCCGGGAATCGAACCCGGGACCCTCTGAACCGAAGGGAAGTACACTGACCTTTCAGCCAACTAGTCGTACATGAAACTAGCGACAATATAAAACGATTATGGATTATGGATAATAAAGGAGGAACTGCAACTCCTGTTAAGGGAATTTGAATCCAAGATCTCAATGAGATTGGAGTTACATGAGTTTGACTTTTTTGCTTGAAACAATAACTCTTAAAATTCAAAAGGCAGACATTGTTTTGCGAGCTGCTATTCCAGCAAAAGTGAAATTATAGCTTACTGAAGAAATCGAATCAAAGAGCGCCAGACAACACAAGAATACTCCTACACAATTGACTTGACTGATTACACCGGCCGAGTGAAGAGCGAGTGAAGCGCAGAGATGAGTGGCCAGGTGGTGGGGGTACTCATTCGGCCGAGCGATTGGGGCACGTTTCTATCCATTGTCTCGCACTAATCACTCGCTCGCTGCTATAGGCCGAGTCCCGACCGTACTTATCACACTAGCCGAGCACTCGGCCGAATGCACTGTCAGTAGGTGAAATTCCCACTCAAGTACACAAGGCTATGGCCCGATTTCATCAACACATGTTAAATATATACTAACAAGTAGTTAATACTGAGTTTAAAATGTAACATCTTGTTAGGTTTCTTGCGTTTCATCAAACTTTTCTTGTGAAATGTTAACTAATCGACTGTTAACTCTCCCAACATTGCGAACTGGTGCGAATCAAGGAAGTAGTGGTACGAACATGCTGTTTTACAGCGCGCACCGATGCGCTTTTGTTTGAGTACGGCTGTTAAATATGGCGCGTGAAGTGAAACGGAGTCGTATTTCTAATTTTTCTCCTTCGAAAAGGAGTTGTTAATTGAATTAGTAAATATGGAGAAGTTATTGAGTGCAAGCGCGCAGATGGCTTGATAAAAGGAAAGGACGAGGCGTGGGAGAAAGTCCGCGAGCGTTCCAATGGTGTTAACAGATACTTTCTTAGCGGGTATCCACTATCACCTAACAGAATCCCTTCGTTAATTGTCCCCACTTTAAACTGTGCTCTGATATGGGAGTTATTAAATATTGTACTGTCGTGTGCAGAACCAGGCCACCAAGCAACTATATCCCTGATCACCAAATCAGGATCACTTATCACCTGAACATTAACAGAGAAATGTCCCTTTCGATTACTATATATTTCGGCCCTATTGCCTCCAGGTGACTGGATTCTTACATGTGTGCAATCTATTGCACCTAGAACACCAGGAAAACAGCTTATTTCATAGAAGTCGCGGATAATTTGCCGAGGCTCTTCTACTGAAGGGAATGTTTCATACCTCCTTCTCATGGATGCTATTGCTGCAGACACTCGACAAACAACTCTACTAACAGTGGCGTTACCGGGCGAGTTGACCGTTCGGTTAGAGGCATGCGGCTGTGAGCTTGCATCCGGGAGATAGTAGGTTCGAATACCATTGTCGGCAGCCCTGAAAATGATTTTCCTTGGTTTCCCATTTTCACACCACGGTCGCTTTCTTATCCAATCGTCGCCTTAAGACCTATCTGTGTCGATTCGACGTAAAGTCACCAGCAAAAAACAGTGACTTTAGAAATTCCAGCATTGTCTCCGACCATTATGTGAAAAGAACCAGTAGCAAAAAATCGTAATGTTATCAGTACCTGCAACATTGGAGAAAGAGGTTTCTCTTCGTAGGATATTCCAACCTCACTCGAATTTCGTCAACAACCTTAGCAACGACTATTTTCGATAACCTGTATCTATGAAGAAATTCTGCGTCCGTCAAATTTTCAAAGTCATTACGTCGCTGAACTCTTCTTCGATCAGGATTATTGTGTAAAAGATCTAAATAGAGCGATTCCGCATCTAAAGGGAGATTCACAGCAGCCATTTTGGAACAGGTTGCTGAATGCTAATGTTAGCCATTTAACATGGGAAATGGCTGATGTTAACTTTAATACGCAGTTTAACATATGTTAACGTTAACAGTTGTTGATGAAAAGCAAATTTTCTTAAATAGTATGTTAAAATGATTTAACACCTTGTTAGGTGCTAACATGTGTTGATGAAACCGGGCCTAGGTCTCAATTTTAACTTGGGTGTGTTTTTGAAGTGGGGTCTATCTGGAATATTGGAGTCATCAATTTGGTCTTTCGTCGACCTCTCCGAACTCGGACATCTTCGAACTTCGATACCTCGCAGAAGAATCTCCTCAGCTTTTTTTGACAGGCCGGGTGGCTCAGCATCTTTACTTCAAGCTCCCCGCCAGACACAAAGCAAGCGGCCGACTCCACGATTGGAAGTTAGCCTCTCCATCGTGTACTCATACCTTTCCGTTATGACCACCACCACCACAACTACAACAACGACATCCGCCCTCACCCTTCCTTATGTTTCCATCACCACTTTCATACATTCCCATCCTTCACCAGTTATGTCATCATCCCTTCCTCTGCCACCCACTCCTGAACAAACAAGTCTCCTCTACATCTCACCCCGCTACATTCAACACCAGCAAACTGAAGATGCCTCTGCCACGCCACGGGTTACGACTCGACTACCACAACAGAAGCCGCACCACCAACGTCGTCACCACAGCCCGCACCATCTCACCACGCAATGTTCCGTTGTGTTATCCGAGGCGTCGATCCCACCATCTCTGAACAAGAAGTATTCCACGAACTCCGTGCAGAAGGCATCTCAGTACGGCGGGCATTCCGGATCATAAACACCTCTGGTTCAACCTATTTAGTACGTATCCATCTCCCAACTGCAGAAGGCGTCCATCGCCTCATCACCAGCGGAGCGTACCTATATCGACATCTACACAAAGTGGAACCCTACCGCTTCCCTCCCCAACCATTTACCAGACATCTCCCCACCAACACACATCGTCGAACCAGGCCAGTCCCTCCACCATGTCAACATCGTCATCATGTCTGTCCATCCCTTCCCTCAACTCGTTCCTTCTTGTCACCACCCCGACAACTGACTTCTCTATGTCATATCGCAGTCCTCACCCTTCACCTCAACCCCGGCACTCTCGTCTGAAACTACACTCCTTCTACACACCCTCCCTCATACACATCTCCCTAGACAAGAGGCCCCCATCATTCCTCCTCCATCACTTATTATTTTATTTTTCCCATCTTCTTCATTTAACAACTCCACCGATCTCTACCACTAACTGTACCCAACTAAAGCGGTTCTGTCAATAAATTCAATTCAATTCAATTCAATTCAATTCAATTCAATTCAATTCAATTCAATTCAATTCTCCTGACCTGCGTTATCCATGTTTCTATACTTTTCTGTGTAGCGGAGAAATTTACATATACCTTTTTACATGAGTGCAACAACAACATCAAGAGCAAACTTTTTTTACAATTGGATTTAGGTCGCATCGACGATGGGATACGAAAGGGCTAGGAGTGAGAAGGAAGCGGCCATGCCTTAATTAAGGTACAGCCTCACCATTTGCCTGGTATGAAAATGGGAAACCACAGAAAACCATCTTCAGGGCTGTAGACAGTGAGGTTCGAACCCACTATCTCCCGAATGATATTACAGCTGCGCGCTCCTGACCGCACGTCCAACTCACTTGAACTGAGCCTGGCACATGTAAACAACCTTAGATTCATGACATAAATTGAGTGGTATTTGAACAAAGCTGTTTTATTGTAAAGCAAGAGTGACGTCACCACATCTTTGGAGTTCAATTTAAGTACTCCGTATCTTAATTTAGTTTCCTAAGTGTATGTGTCATCATAATTTCCGCTCTGTTATCTGCTTGTTAATTGGTTACTAATTGATTTGCTTCCATATGACCTCATTTCGTACCTTTTCGCCCGCATAATATACAGAATTTCCGATGAAAATCTGCAACGATCTGATGATTGGCTTCATGGCATTCTATGTTCCTGAAATTCACATTGCTACCGTTTCGTGGTAAAATTGGTTTTATTTCATGTAGCACGCTGAAGGTGCGACTGAAATATGCGATGCTCATTAAAATCTGCTGCCATCACCTCACAGGAGACACATGAAACAACACGAGCAAACAGCACGTGTACAGAGAGAAAGTATGCAAATGAATGCAAGCACTGTGTATGTGTGTCTGTGAGCATAGCAACCTTAATGACGTGGCTCTGCACACATCTGGCTTACCACAAAGCTGATATGATATCAATTTAGAGAGCATGTGACATAATGATGCAGTATTAATTATTTCGTTTCTTTTACGAGTGCCGAAATGTCAAAATAGTTTTGAAATGGAGTTCATGAAGAGAATAGACAATACCTCTGTGACATGGGTGTGGCAAACGCCGACCCACTTGACGAGCAACCCGCAAAGCCAGAAAACGCCAGGTAGTTTAAACCGGTAGATGGAAGGACAAATGGGCAATGAACGCAGTGCAGATTGTTGATTCTTAGATAAATACTGATTATGATGTCCGGCTCCATGGCTAAATGGTTAGCATGCTGGCCTTTGGTCACAGGAGTCCCGGGTTCGATTCCCGGCAGGGTCGGGAATTTTAACCATCATTGGTTAATTTCGCTGGCACGGGGGCTGGGTGTATATATCGTCATCATCATTTCATCCTCATCACTACGCGCAGGTCGCCTATAGGCGTCAAACCAAAAGACCTGCACCTGGCGAGCCGAACATGTCCTCGGACACTGTCGGCACTAAAAGCCATACGCCACTTCATTTTTACTGATTATGATTTATTTGTTCTTTAGACTACAGTAAGCAAACAAATAAATTTCAAGATTTGACTTTTAATTAAATTTGTTTTACATTTGCAATTTAATTTCAGTTAAAGCTATCTTCAGCTGCGCCAACAAATGTTCGACAGTCGAACGGGATCCGTATTTTGAGTTATGAAAATAATTGCAAACACAAATAATTAGAAGAAAACATAGCCGAGATTTTAATTGTAAATAATCTTAATTCCATGTGCCTAGCAACTGAAAAATGTTAGAGTATGATAAGAGAGAGCGATGTAGATATAAAAACTGACCTACCACACGACGTGAAGGTCAAGAACCTCTTGTGGTTCGTGGACCTGTAAATGCTCATACATTCTCTCTGAGATGGTTCGCTCACATCTCGCGATGACATGGTACCTTGGTGCAAGGGAAAGTAGCGGGAAGACGAACTCGGGGCAGATGTTCCAGCTCTGGTTGGATAATACCTCCACCAGGGATCAGAAACGGCACACAACCAAAAGGGAGTGGCATTGACTCTCGAGTAGTACATGTAAGGCCACCATCCTCTGTTAAGTAATAAAAGGAGTAAAGTATATGGGTTATATCATCACCATAATTTCCATTAATCTAGACAAGAGATAATTTTATAAGGTAAACTGCAGCGTGTTCAAAGGGACCACCCAAATCCGATTATTTAAAAAGCCCGAAAATTGAATTTAAAAACTGTATTAATTGAACGAGGAGACTTTCCAAGAGCAACAATATTATTTTTCATGCGCGTATATAATAATCGTCAACCCATATACTTTCTTTCCTACTTGATGAAGGAGATGCAACAATACAGAATCGTCTTCTTCCTTGCCTTATCCCAATTACGTAAGAGTCTATTAAGCTCAGTTTTATGGCCGGATGACATTCCTGACTCCAACTCTAATCCAATAATACAGATTATTCTCTTGAATAATGCATTTCAACGTTGCGCTTAGAAAAACCGCTATGTGATAATATTGCAACGTGGAACTCTAACCAGAAAGGCTCTGTTCTAAGAGATACATGTGCTGCGGGTCAGTATTTCTCCCCTAACGGTATTTCGAAGTGCAAGAGCGATTTATAATATTTGAAATATCCACTCTCCATCCATCACCGTATATAAATCCTAGACTGTTGCCGTATGTTGTCCTTACCCAGAGCCACATATAGTATTCTATGCCGTCCAAAATCCTACATCCTTACATCCCATACTGTGTTTTGGCATTCTTTCATTACTCCTCTTAAAATGCCTAAACCATCTCATTCTATTTGTATATATATTTTACTGTAACTTTTCTTCTACTCTTTTGCCGGGCTGAGTGGCTCAGACGGTTAACGCGCTGGCCTTCTAACTCCAACTTGGCAGGTTCAATCCTGGCTCAGTCCGGTGGTATTTGAAGGTGCTCAAATACGACAGCCCCGTGTCGGTAGATTTACTGGCACGTAAAAGAACTCCTGCGGGACTAAATTCCAGCACCTTGGCGTCTCCGAAGACCTTAAAAAGTAGTCAGTGGGACGTAAAGCAAATAACATTATTATTATTATTATTATTATTATTATTATTATTATTATTATTATTATTATTATTATTATTATTATTATTATTATACTCTTTTCACCTGGTATTTCTTCATTTATTACTGTCTTCAGTTGCAAATTTCTTATAAATTACACTTGCTTGTATTCGATTTTCATCCTTCTTCCGTCTTGTCAGGTCTCTGTCGTATAAGTGTGTAAAATGCCTTGAACATTATTTCATTGGTTCTTCGTTCCGTAGAACATTCGGGATTTTTGCGACATAAAACACTCCCAAGTTGTGTCGTACTGCTGACTGCTAGTTATAATCAATAGCCAAGAATATCCATACACATCCTGGGCACCTGACGATTAATAATCAACCAATCGAAAGAGCGGAGAGGTGTATATAACTGGAGACATTAATTAACGACGATTGGAATCAGTCAACAGAGGTTAAATGCTGAAAAGTCCAAGGTGGCATTTCTGAGGATGCTGAAGCTATTTAGGTGCTACGATATACCCCTTTAATGTAAAATAAGACTACTTGGATGTTATGTATTCCCAGTACTGTTGTACGGAGTTCAGTCCTAGGCCTTGACGCAAAAACAGTCAGAAATGGAAACCTATGAATTGTATCGTCGGATACTACGGCTTTCTTGGACAGAAAGCATCACCATCTTAAAAGAATGGAAAAGCAGAAAGAGGTACTTTTAACAGTAAAATCTCGTAAATTCGAGTACTCAGAACACATCATGAGGAACAGACATGCTTTACTTCTTCTGATTCTCAGAGGGAGATAGACGGAAATAGAGGACCTAGAAGAAGAGCCTCTTGGCTAAAGAACTTGAGAACGTGGAACGGTACAAGTTCGTAGGAACTTTTCAGATCATTCATGGAAAAAAGATATGTTGCCATGTTGATCGACAACGTCCGAAACGGGTAGGCACTTCAAAAAGAAGTAGTCTTTTATTTTATCTTAGAATTTGTTTAACATCCTACCGACTCAGAGAGGTCTTATGGCGACGATGGGATAGGAAAGGCCTACGAGTGGGAAGGAAGCGGCCGTAGCCTTAAATAAGGTAGAGCCCAGCATTTTCCTGGTGTGAAAATGGGAAACCACTGAGAAACATATTCAGGGCTGCCGACAGTGGGATTCAAACTCACTATATCCAGGATGCAAGCTCACAGCTACGCACCTCTAACCACACGGTCAACTCACCTGGTAAGAAGAAGAAGTAGAAGAAGAAGAAGAAGAAGAAGTCTTAATTCACTTTTCAAGTTCTCTTCACTTCAATATCTTCGACTATAATTTCCAGTGTTTTTATACTTTCACTCGGAAGGACGTAGGTTAGAAACCCCGTCAGGAAGTCGTAAAATTTAAGAAATGAAATTTCCGCTTCCGGAGGTGCATATGGCCCGGAGGTTCACTCAGCCTACATCAAAAATGAGTACCAGGTTAATTCCTGGGGTCAAAAGTGGCCGGGAGTAGAGCTAACCAGTCTACCCCATCAAGTGCCGAGATTACGAGTAGTGGAAGCCTTTACCTTCCACGACTCCCAGGGCCTTTATGACCTGTACGGAGATTGCTTTGCTTTTTTACATTTTAAACTAATTTCATTCTTTTCATTACACAGCGGTTATTTCGTCCTCTCTGATTCTCATTCTCTATTCCTCTATCTTCCGATGTAGCCTACACCATAAATCTGTTTTTCGATGTCTCTTGCATCCCTTTCCCAAATAAAATCTCAACAGCAAACAGTCTTTAATTCTTATATCGATGGCCTAGTTCTAATACTATGTATCTGAAAATTCTCTTTCTCTCCATTATTTTCCTTAAGAATGGTCACGCCTCCCAGTCGCATATGGATATACAGTCCTTAAGAACAATTTTCATTGTGTTAATTTTCCTATGTTAATGTGTAAAGGAAAATGAACACAACGAAAATTATTCTGATGGACTGCATATCCAGTGGCTGGGAGGCGTGACCAGTCTTAAGGAAAATAATGGAGAGGAAGAGCATTTTCAGATACTGGTATTAGAACTAGGCTATCGATATACTTCTCTTCCTAGCCTCATGGTAACTTCTATCAGAAGTACAGGAACTTTCCATAAATGTAGGAAGTAATCAGGACAAGGATAGTATATACCGACAGGCATGGCAGGTTCGATCCTGGCTCAGTCCGGTGGTATTTGAAGGCGGTCAAAGACGACAGCCTTGTGTCGGTAGATTTACTGGCTTGTCCGAAAAAATGTAATATTAGTTAATGGGACGTAAAACCAATAACAGTATTATAGTAAGTTATACATGAAATGCACAAAAAGTGTCCCTATGAACTCGTGTGTTATGGTTGGTCGTTTACGAGTTACCGACATTCCAAAGTTGTACTAGATTTCGAAATAAACTTTCAACTTATTGGGTCGTGTTCAGTACGTATTGAAGAGATGTTGAGTACATAACAAAAATGGCCAACTGGACACCAGTGGGATCCGAACCCACAACCACCGGGCGAGTTGGCCGTGCGCTTAGAGGCGCGTGGCTGTGAGCTTGCATCCGGAAGACAGTGGGTTCGAATCCCACTGTCGGCAGCCCTGAAGATGGTTTTCCGTGGTTTCCCATTTTCACACCAGGCAATTAAGGCCACGGCCGCTTCCTTCCAACTCCTAGACCTTTCCTATCCCATCGTCGCCATAAGATCTGTGTCCGTGCGACGTAAAGCCACTAGCTGACCCACAACCTCCCGATTTCGCGTCGGTTTCTCTATCCAATTGAGCCATGGTGGCCTAGGTCATATTTGTTCTGTTGGAAATGATCCAAGCTACAGGTCTGGCACTACCGCCATCACATTGTAGTGCGTCCAACTCACCCACTGTGGGCCAAATCAATGAATATTTAATTTTCACGACCTCATTGTGCTCCAAATAAACTTTTGTTCTGTACGTATTGAAGAGATGTTAAACCCCCAAACCCCATGGCACTACAGCCCTTGTAGGGCCTTGGCCTACTAAGCGACCGCTGCTCAGCACGAAGGCCTGCATATTATGAGGTGTCGTGTGGTCAGCACGACAAATCCTCTCGGCCGTTATTCTTGTCTTTCGAGACCGGGGCCGCTATCTCACCGTCAGATAGCTCCTCAATTCTAATCACGTAGGCTGAGTGAACCTCGAACCAGCCCTCAGGTCCAGGTAAAAATCCCTGACCTGGCCGGGGATCAAACCCGGGACCTCCGGGTAAGAGGCAGGCACGCTACCCGCACACCAAGAAAATTGGCCAACCGGACACCAGTGGGATCTGAACCCACAAACACCGGATTTCGCATCTGTTCTATCCAATTTAGCTACGGTGGTCTAGGTCATATTTGGTCTGTTGTACAATGCGGTATCCGGCTGCCCTGTTTTGTTCTGTACGCAACATCTCCTCAATATACAGGGTGGTCATACTGAGCAATAATTTGAAAAAATCCAATATCGCGCACCATTGTCATTTTATCAGCTGTCTGAGAGCACCAATTGAAGGAAAACTTCGCCAGGGCAGGGATTTGAACACGGACCTCCGAACTGACAGGATCGAGCGTTAGCCAGTACGCTACGGTGACACCGGCTGAAACTGCGGTGTATTGTGTTTGATGCTCTCAAGGTTGTCTTAGGCCACGTGTAGATTTAGCAACACCGCCTCGCAAAGCCCACTTGAATTCGCTCGCGAAGCGATCTGATTGACTAACTTCGGCAGCTGATAAAACTACAACGGCGCGAAATACCGAACTATTTTTATTCAAATTATTTACCAGTATAACCAACCACCCTCTAACGTTCATATACCCTCTTCACGTTCTTTCCAATCACCCCGTATATTGAACACGACCTAATATGTTGGAAGTTTATTTCGAGTAAACATTAAATATTCATTTTACTGAAATTGTTGGTGATAGTCCCACCTGACACATCCTACTTCGAGTAGCTGTAGCCATGTTTGTATACAAGAAGTAATCAAAATGTGTCACATGTGTGATGGCTTTTTGGCTACTGAACAGCGTATTTTCGAGTCTTGTTGGGAATCGTGCATGTTGTTTTCAACGAGGGAATCTTACTTTGTTTTGGCCATGTAGGAAGTACAGACATCATCAACTCGTAATGATTAGATGGCAATTTAAATGGTACGAGACCTTCATACAGAATTTCTGACTCTAAAGTTAATAGGATATTTCCCCTCTATTCCACTCCAAAATTCAAGGCATAAATCATAAACGATCGGCCATATGGCATAGGCCTATGTTTACAGGGACATGATGTGTTGTTTTGTGGTATACTATCTACATCTCGATTACGTCCCACATTTTTTCGGAACACACTGTATACACTTCTCTAACATAACAAATAAGGCCCAGATGTTGATGATGTAAAGAATATTTTAAAAATGCACTTACAAATGTTAAAAATGACTTTATTAAATTACCTAAAAATTAAGAAAATGCATTAAAAAACGTAAAAAAGATGTTAAAAATTAACGTTTAAAATCCCTTCATAAAATAATAGGTTAGATACAAACTTACAAAGTACCGAAACCATTCAATACCACGTCAATAGATATGTCGGGACGCCTAGAAAGATTTATGTACCATTTCCGCATCAATTTACGAAATATTTGGTTGTAAATAGCATGTTATGCCCTGTCCGGTACACGAGCGACGCTGCGCAAGTTCGGAGGCAGGAGCCCTAATTACGCGTAAGGAGAGTGAGAAGATTTGAGTACCACGTGACGTTAGTATTTCCCTTTAGACTAAAAATGCTGCCTGTGTCAGGAGACGTGGTTAATTTGCAGGATTTCAACTTAATAACTGTACATTACCATCACTTCTCTGCCTATTTCCTGGATACCAAACCCACGGATTTCGCAGTTTCGCTAATAATAATAATAATAATAATAATAATAATAATAATAATAATAATAATAACCATAGTAATAATAATAATAATAATAATAATAATAATAACCATAATAATAATAATAATAATAATAATAATAATAATAATAATAATAATAATTCGTCACAAGCTCTGGAAAACTACATAAAAGAGATCAGTAAACTTCGCATAATTTACAGTATTTAATGATGTAAAATATATTATTTACTTCTCGACGCATTCTTAATGACGCAACTTGAGAGAGCATCACAGTGACGAAGACCAGATGGTATTTGGGGGTTTTCTTACCGCAGAGCGTGGAGTCCCAACTACCCATATCCAACGTGCCTAAAAAAAACAAAGGACGAATTTTCAATTACCATGAAGCCTGCGATCCGATCAGAATGAAAATAGTTCAGTAAGGTGTAAAGAGCTACAAATTGAGCATCCATTCGACTATTAGCGGAGCGAATATGCCAAAGTGGGAGGAGCGTTCCCTCTCCACAGCGAAATCCACTAGTCGACTATATAAGGCGTTTCACCCTGCACATTTCATCTCATTGTACATCATTCTTCGTGTGGTTCACATCACAGTGCAGACTAAGTGTTTCTTTCTACAGTCATTGTGTGAGATGTGTGTGTGATACTTACATCAAGTACGGTTGATCAGTATTACTCTTGTGACAAAGTGAATACAAATACAGGCTAAATAAATGATTTTCATTTAGAGGCCGGGTCAAGCTCTCTGTAATCGTCAGTGTGTAGTAAGGCAGTGAGTACGGAGAGCTAAAGATCAGTATGCTATAGTTAGCCCATATGAAATTATCAGATGCTATAAACGCTACCATATAAATGTAGTCATATTAGCCAGTGACGCTCAGTTTGGAGGATAGGGAAATTCTCAAGTATCGCCATCCGTAATGAACGGGGCGCGAGTGTCGATCTTCAGGGACATTAAACGCTACTTGTGGTAGTCCATCTCGAACCTATGAGTGGTCACTACCATTATCCCACGTATCTCGAAGTCAGATAAGCAGTACTTCAAATAACTTGACTTACATCTGTGTTCACATGTGTGTGAGTACCCCGTGAACCCAGTACCTACAGCTGCGAAATCGCGCCTATGTGCCAGCGGTATTCCTGAGTGGAAGGACAGCGTAGGATTTCAACGTCTTGGAGGTGGCAGTTTCCAGTACATCATGGAGTCAACGCGGAGCCTGATGAAACTAGGACCTTCTTATCAGCGAGATGGCGGTCATGCTTAACTAAATCCATATGGGTACCACCATACGACAACAGGTTACACACCGAAATGATAAGTACATTCCAATGATATCTTAGCATGAAAATCCATCAAAGGTCGCATTATTGTGATAATTTAAATTTGTGGATAAATTCAGCAGCATGCATTTTGATTTCATGTATAGTGTGTAGACAGCGAGATATGTGATTCTCAAAGAGCTACAGTTGTTTTTCTATTAGCTTTATCTTTATGTCTTCTGGATGATTAGTGGTTAATCACCAAAGTTATCCCCGAGAATGTGCATGAATTAGTGTGTACTTCCCTATACGTTGTTATGTGTGTTTAGTGAAGCACTCGTAGATGGGTGGACTTAAATAATTCGGATAACT
Organism: Anabrus simplex; assembly: GCF_040414725.1. NCBI lineage: Eukaryota > Metazoa > Arthropoda > Insecta > Orthoptera > Tettigoniidae > Anabrus > Anabrus simplex. The sequence continues at coordinate 219,228,381 of NC_090265.1, read as the reverse complement.
TATATGTATTTCCATTTTAAATCACCTGGTAGGATCTTCTTAAGTTACAATTAATAATTGTCCAGGTGCTTCACAAATTAAAATCTTACATGGTTATAGACATCCTCCCTTAGTTTAAGGATGCTGATAAGTGAAGAAGGAGAACGTTGACTCGATGTGCGAACCAATGATCAAGAGAGATAGGCGAGTGTGTTAAATGTTATACTGTGATTCCCTGTCGGTAAAGGTCATCTTAAAATATTCCAGAAAGTATTTGAATATGTGGATATTAAGTACATGTGTTTGAAATTGAAGGCGATAGAGAAAATATGTGAAGATATGCAGAACATGAGAAATAATAACAATAATAATAATAATAATAATAATAATAATAATAATAATAGAAAGCAGAAGTGTAATTTGCGGAGGCATTGTAAGAATGTGAATGATACGTGAATGATGCCCATGGAGAGTAATATGTCAGGAAAACGTTCGATAGATGAATTAATAATGAATCGTTTATTCCGGATGGAATTGTGTATATCCGCTCAGCTGTTTATGGCCAGGGTGTGTTTTCCATGGCTAGTGATATATGGCTTCAGAGAAGTGTGAAAGGAAGTGGTGCTTCTGATCTGCAGGGATAGTCTAGCCCATTTAGAACACAGTACTTAAATATTCGCTTGTGTAGTAATTTGTCTTTACCACTGGTAGGCTTTGTGTTGAATAAGCAGGTAGTCGATGCACTCCTCCAATTAGGATATTAAAATAAAGTCGTAGTTAGGGAATTTCAGCTAGCACCTCGAAGTAAAGAAGGCGTGGTTCGATACTCGACTGGTATCAAAGTCCTTGGACCGATACCAGGAGACCTCTTCGGGATAACATGTTTTGGAGAGCATTGGAGTGTATTTATTGTCTTGCCTACAGGAATAATGGTAATGTGTAATATGATATTAATAGGAACCATTAATGATATTCGAAGGCGGGATTTTCATGACTAAGAAATTTTTTGATGTAATAAGGAATGAATAGGTCAAATACTCTCAAATTCCCGACATAAGAAAAGAAAACGCTCGAGATGCCACCGTCTTCACGTAATTTATGTATTCTTTCACAATACAGTGGATATCTAAATTATATCATTATTAAAGTGAAACGGAAAAGTCTCTAACATGTGGCAGTGAATTTGTAATATATGCAGTGTTCAATGGTTTTTGGCTTGGGAATGTCAGAATGCAATTCAAGAGTGTATAATGAATTCCTAAAGATATTAAATGGCATTACCCATGCGATAAGTTAAGTGTAGTAGATCTTAAAAATTGCCACGCAGGCAATTATTTGGCATCTCATGTGTGTATAGAATTTTTCACCAAAGATCTCTCAGTGAATAAAATTATGTTTTGAATTTGGTAAAAATCCATTCTTATCATTTCTTAGATTAATGCATTCCTCTTACTATAGTGCCCTACTTTCAAGATATTATGTTACATGCCCACTTTATTTTTACCGGACAGAACCATGACCCATATGCTCTTACGCGTAGCCGTTGCTCTGAATGAATGTAGGGAGGATGGAACTTCGACGGCCGGGTTTGATTCTCCGAAGTCCTTGATCCGTAAGATCTCCATCCGTGACATATTTGTGAAGCAGGATTTTATACTTAGTACTCTGTCGATGCTTGGGACAGGTACAGTACATAATATAGACATTTTATTTGGAGACTGCTCGAAGACAAAGAAAACACAACACAACGAATATTGGTTGAAAAAAAGAAACAGTTTGAAAAGAATTCAAAATAATAAAAGACGATTTGTGAAATTAAAGTCTACAAAAATATTTTTCAAGTTATAGGAAACAACTTGAGAAATTAATTTTTCTACAAAATGTAAAATATAAATACGATTCAGAAATAAAGACTGGAAAAAACAAGAATAAGACCACTTAACATGATATTGAAATATTTTATTTCAATATATATGTATAACTGCTAGTTAAGGCTTTGAGGCGTAATTTCGTAAAATAATATTGTAACATGAAAAAAAGAGATAAAATGACCTAAAGAGACAAAAGTCACGAAAATATGATCGACAAATTCTCCAAAATCAATGAAAATGTTCTTAAAATATAAAAATCTAAACATGCAAATATTACAAAATAAAAATGACATGTTTGTAATCGGGGTGTCATGAACAGAGTTTGTATATACCCATTGTTGCATTGCACCTGGCCACTTAATAAAAAGATGACATATCATTGACATACGGGCCCTATTTTAAAAACGTTTCATTTTGTGATCATCCTGATTCTAGCACTTTCGTTTTGAATAGCAGCGATATTCAATTCTAAACGGATGTGCACGACACCGTCGGGAAAGAGTCTGGTGTGAGAAGCAGCAAATCTATACACCTCGCTGAAGTGCACAGTCGTTGATATAATATGCTTCAAGCAGAGAATAAATCAAGTATTTGACACGAGAAACGAAAAGCCGATGTTGTAAGCTTGTTGCACACAGTCGATGTATTATACTGGAACACAAAATGAACATCACAACCTAAAACCGGAAGCATTATTGTGATAGAGAAGTTTGTTTTAATGTCCCGTAATTTTCAAGACCAGTCACCAATTCAAAGAGTGTATGTACCCCAAAATATATTCCAACATTGGTTCGTTCTAAATAAAATGTTCCATAGAAATTCGTACGGTCCGCCTCTGTAGTGTAGTAGTTAGTGTGATTAGCTGCCTCTCCCGATTCGATTCCCGGCTCTGCCACGAAATTTGAAAAGTGGTACAAGGGCTGGAACGGAGTTTACTCAGCCTCGGGAGGTCAACTGAGTAGAGGGTGTTCAATTCCTACCTCAGCCATCCCTGAAGTGGTTTTCCCTGGTTTCCCACTTCTCCTCCAGGCAAATGCCAAGATGGTACCTAACTTAAGGCCACGGCCACTTCCTTCCCTCTTCCTTGTCTATCCCTTCCGATCTTCCCATCCCCCAAAACTCCTCGTCAGCAAAGCAGATGAGGCCGCCTGGGCGAGGTACTAGACCTCCTGCCCCGACCCAAAGTCCCACGCTACAGGACACTGCCCTTGAGACGGTAGAGGTGGGATCCCTCGCTGCGTCCGAGGAAAAAAAAACTCTGGAGGGTAAGGGGATTAAGAAAGAAAGAAACAAAGAAAGAAATTCGTACGGCTAACAGGGTAAATTATTAAAACCAATCAAATATATTTATGTTAGCAATTAGACTACAGAGAGGATTCATTTTAAGAACTAGTGCGGTTCATTTTTTATTTTTTTATTTTTTTACAATTTACTTTACAACGTACCGAAACAGATAGTTTATGGCGACGATGGGATATGAAAGGGCTAGGAGTGAGAAGGAAGCAGCTATGACCTTAAGTTACAGCCCCAGCATTTGCCTGGTATGAAAATGGGAAATCACAGAAAATAATCTTCAGGGCTGCCTACAGTGTGGTTCGAACCCATTATCTCCCGAAAGGATGCTCACAGTTGCGCGACGACCCTAACCGCACGGCCAACTCACTCGGTTGAACAATATAAATTCAGTGCTATTGACATGATGAGAATTGGATTCTCATTGGTCGATATATAGTGTTTCTCAGTCTCTGCCGGCACGATGTCAAAAACATTCAAAAATTAATAAGATAAGAGGACCTCTTATTACGTAAATACACGTAACTCATCCATACATGCATAAAGCAATACGGACACTTTTACGCATAGTCCTCATGTTTGCCTAGCACTTGTTTTATACCGCTTACACCGTAGCCATGTAAGAAATTAGGGGTCGGCTGTGTGACGTCAGGATCTACGATGGCTCGCTGAACATCACTGTCGGGTCCTAATCCTCTTCTACCATTGCAGTGTTCCAATAAGATGGACATAAGCCGAAGCAATGTCTGGATAGGAAGTCCATTACCTCCCAATTGTAGCACCGTGGCAACTCATGTATGCAGCTGGTGGCGTAGTATTCTCGTGTACAGGTCATTTTCTACGATGTCTGGAGGTACTGAAGTGCCCTTTAATTAAAAGTAATAGATGGCAATTTAGCACATAACATTACACTATGCATCTCAACGTTTTCTCTCATTTCAATCAGGCGTACCTTCTAACAACTGTTGTTTGGACGGTATAACTGACATTTTGTAGTTAAGTGGTGGAATTGGAATGAAACAGAAAACATTTCACTCGTGAGAGTCTGTGATTACCGACTGCCTACGATGGCTACCTACGTAATATCCGAGAACGATACATTGTCCATTTTTCTGGGATCATACAATTCTTTTCGAAAAATACATGACATTTCTCTGTTTTAACATAGACGTAAACCATAAGCCCCTAAAGGAATCACGAAAAAAAGCAAAGGATCTTACTGTCATCATAAGACTAAGATTTTTATAACAATAGAAACCAAATCAATCAAAATATGAAATGTTACAAACTTTCCAAAAATCACTTACCATTATCGTTCTTCCTTATTTCCACATCACATTTTTCAGACAAAAATCTCACATTCCCATTCCGAAGTGGTGCAGCTCTTTTCAGATCCATCCTCATTGGAGGTGAACAGCATGTACCATTTTCACAACATACCAGCCCTCTTGCTATTCTTAAATTTCTGGCAGTAGGCTACTGGGAAACGAGCCCTGGCCTATACAGTCTGCACATTCCTTTCTAAACAACAATGTCTTTAGTAACATTGATTGCACTGTCTTTATGGAAACTCTGTTCTTTTCGTCAGTCGTTAGTGACGGTCTTCACGAAAGGAAACTGTTTCCATAAATCTTCTGTGAAGATGTACTTTGGGGGGGGGGGGGAGGGGGGTAGTTTTAAACATTTTTCCTATATACACGTTAGCTATATCCACGAGATGCTATGTGGCCTATGGCTACAGTCGTTACACCACAAAACAACGTTAACATTTACACGTATCGACCACGAAACTTGAACAGGGAAATAAAGTGCCTCGACGTAGTGTTGATAACCTCCGAATAGACAAATTCTGCCAACCTCTGAACAATAACAGACAAGTCATCTCATTTATACATCAAATGGACGAGTCTATAATAAAGATTATTTGAAAACAGAAAATATTGCTTAACAAACTACAGGATATTTAAGCGTCCCGACAAAGATTTCCTGGACAAGCTGATAGGTTTTTGAAGAAAGGCACAATCCCGCGTTTTACGGGACGTATACGAACCCTATCTGTTTTCCTACCAATTTTCCCACTTCCTAGAAACTCAGCAAGTTGACTACGTGCCTGTGTAACATGGCAACGTGGCCTCGTTAGCGACTTCAACTCGCCACAGGTAAACTAAAGCATTTCACTCAAAATGTAACTTTATTACGTCTGACAGGCCTGACACTGCTAAATGTAAGCAAGAGAAAATGAAGTGATTTAAAAGAATTTCACTGCTGCACAACAAAACCATACTGTGCAACTCAGAACCTCTTCACATATCTTAAGGCTAGTACACACCTAGCGTCAAAGTCGCGGGACATTGTATGGGGACAGTTGCGAGACACTGTCCCTAGACTGTTGCGATACAATGTCCCGCGTCCACATCTACAGAGCCAGTTGCATCACAGGAATCGGCGCGAAATGGCGCAAGAAATTGATTGATGTGCTTTTAATGTTGTGAATCTTTTTCTCCATCTCGTGAATGGACACAGTGAACTTTTCAGCCAGAGACTCCATTGCTTCCCTCCTTTTGTCTCTGTTTTTATACTCGGTAGACGTAACATCCCAAAGACAAGGGAGGGTGTGTAAATCCTCAATGATTTCAGAGTAGTTTCCATCGCAAAACAACAGAACACGAAACACAACACCAACACGTGGCGGCTATCTGCACACTGGCATCGGCGTGCCCCGGGACTTTGTCTCGCGACACGTTCAGACTACATCATGTTGCGCAACACTTGTATCATGTATCCCATTTCGAATGGGAGACCTGCGACATGCAACTTTTGTATCGCGACAGTCCCAAACACGGACAAAATGTCACAGGACATCCCTGGAACTTGTCGCGATACACGTGTTCCGCAACTTTGTCGCTTGGTGTGTACTAGCCTTTATAAACAGTGGTAATAAACTACAAACACGAAAACCTCGCTGTGACGTACTTGAACCAAACGAGAGTGCGGTTAAAATTGTCGATGGAACAAACCAATCATCCCACAGTCTCGTTCGGAGGGATATCATGAGAGCTCTACGAGGAGGGCATTATAAATTCAGAACGCACACTGTGTAATAAGTAAAAGCTGATCGTGCAACACAACGTCTCATTGGAATCACGAAGAACACTGGGTGTTCATGAAATTCGGAAAGTCAAACCTACATAGCCTATATTCTAGATGCCGTCTGCACGTTAACTGTGATATCGAAGTGCCTTAGTCGGGCAATTAAATTAGTAATATTTCATGAACAATAAAATTTATTTATTTATTTATTTATTTATTTATTTATTTATTTATTTATTTATTTATTTATTTATTTATTTATTTATTTATTATTTGCTTTACGTCGCACAGACACAGAAAAGTCCTCTGGTGACGATGGTATATAAAAGGGCAAGGAGTGAGAAGGAAATGGCCATGGCTTTAATTAAGGTACATCCCCAACAATTGCCTGGTGTGAAAATGGAAAAACACCGAAAACCATCTTCAGAGTTGCCGACAGTGGGGTTCAAACCCACTATCTTCCGAATGCAAGCTCATAGTTGCGCGACGACCCTAACCGCACGGCCAACTCGCTCGGTTGAACAATAAAAATGCAGTACTATTGACATGATAAGAATTGGATTCTCATTGGTCGATGTATAGTGTTTCTCAGTCTCTGCCGACACGATGTCACATGGCATAATTAAGGTATTGGCTACAGCTACAAGGCGCGACCTTTAGAAGAAGAGGAGGAGATGATGATGGTGATGATGATGATGATAGTACTCGTTAAAATTATTATTTAATTATTTATTTGTAAACGCATATTATGCATATGTCCTCTCTTAACATATGCATGCGTGAGTATTTCGGATGAAATTACTTCTTATCGATAAAAATTAATAGTGCGGTATTACTAAACTTACTATGGAAGATCGCGAAAGATTTTCACTGTATGAAGTTTATCACACGATAAAACGTCGTTCGGCCCCCTCTGCTATAAGGGTTGTTCAAATGAAACACAGACTGATATCTAGAAACGAGCACTGAAGTGTTGGATAACATACACAATATCACAACGACAGCATACTGATGTCAGTTCGAGGACAATCTGAAGATGATCACCTCCATCCTTCGGGCATTTCGGAATTATGTCCTGAAGGACATGGAAGTCGAGTCTAATTTAAACATCCTCAAATATCGTTCATCTCGCCTGGGATCGAATCCGCTTTCCTGGAAAGAAAAGGATGACTAGCTGATTGTACCATTGAAGTAGACACCCTCTTTCCTAAAAGAATGGAGTCATATCATGATAATTATGAAGTATTATAATGTTAGTATTTCACACAGTTTATTATTTCATTTTTAAAGCTGATCATCTCACTCGTCCTTTCTCCCGAACCTGGACCAATCGTGACCTCTCTACATGTCGAGTATCAATCAATATTCGACTCTTGTGCAACCTGGACCCAAATAAAATATTATTTTTATCTGATTAGACTGAATCAATGAGCTTCCTAAGATACAATAGAATACAAGTGGAAAGTTCAGGAAGAAGCGATGTCGTAGGCACCCGCTATACAGACGAAGAGAACTTCCCTTCTGTTATGTTTGGTGATGAGGACTGTTGTATCAGGGGGAAATATATCGACATCATCAGTCTATGTAACAATAAACTGAAGGCATGAAGGTATCGGATAAAGAAAGGGAACAGCACTATAAGGTGAGAAATGACTCATTTTAAGTAGTTTGGACAACTAACAGGATTGATTGATTGATTGATTGATTGATTGATTGATTGATTGATTGATTGATTGATTGATTGATTGATTGATTGATTGATTGATTGATTGATTGATTGATTGATTGATTGATTGATTGATTGATTGATTGATTGATTGATTGATTGATTGATTGATTGATTGATTGATTGATTGATTGATTGATTTTTATGTATTTTACTTATTTATGACGGGGCGTAGTTAGCTCAGTGGCTTAGCTGCTGTCTTCCCATTCAGAAGGCTGTGGTTCATATCCCGGTCGATTCTGGGTAGAGACTTACATCTCAGATATTCGGTACCAGCAGGGTGGGCATCCGGCCCAAAATGGATCTGGATGGCTCCAAAAACTCCGGAAATAGCTAGGATGAACTGAAGAAATGTATTTATTTATTTATTTATTTATTTATTTATTTATTTATTTATTTATTTATTTATTTATTTATTTATTTATTTATTTATTTATTTATTTATTGTTCTAAAGACTACGCTTTGTCGATGCAACAACTTTTCTCTATCTACTGCAGCTCGTCTAATCATTTAATTTTCACATCTCACTCTTCTCCTGACGTCAAACAGATACCTTATTCCTAGACTGCCCTCTCCCTCTCTTCCTTAATTCTTTGCCCCAGAAAATACTGTTGATGAATATGTTGTATCTAATGATACGTATAACAAATTTAATTTTTCTCCTTTCCTTTTAACAATATTCTGACCCCCTTTACTTCTCTTAATACTACTCGATTTGTTTTCCTTTCAGTCCAGTTCGTTCTGGTATTTTTGCGCCATATTTATAATTCTACTGCTTCAAGGTGGCTATTCTCCTGTTTCCCTAATGTTGAGTTTCACTTACATATAGCAGTGTGCTGCGTACTAGTGATTCGAAAAATAGTCTCTATGTTCACGAGCTAACCGGTCATAAGAGTATTTCTTTTTACCGATTTAACTGGCTACATGGTTTGGATCACGTAGCTGCTAGCTTGTATTTGAGAGATAGTGGGTTCGAACCCCACCGTCGGCAGCCCTGAAGATGATCTTTCGAGGTTTCCCATTTTCACCTTAATTAAGGCCACGGTCGCTTTCTTCCAGTCCTTTCCTATCCCATTGTCAACAAACACCTATAACTTACCGTGTATGTCAGTGACAGGTAAAACTAATAGCAGGAAAAGGATTTTTCTTTGTCATAAATGACTATTTATTTATTTATTTATTTATTTATTTATTTATTTATTTATTTATTTATTTATTTATTTATTTATTTATTTATTTAAACTCGATACCTAAAATAACACGTATTTTTACCGAAGTGCTGGAATTATCTCCCAGAGTTGTACGACGTAGGCCTTCTGAACTCTCGCAAATTTTGTTCCTTACGGAATTATATAACGTTGTATCTATGCAATGTTTATACTCATTAAAATTAAATGCTGTGATTTCAGTTAAAAAGTAATCTTCCCCCTGTTAAAAATATTTCATTCAGACATAAATAAAGCTATCTCTACACACTACTTGTGTTGCGTCGCACCGACTTTGACTGGTCTTATAGTGACTGTGGGACAGAAAAGAGCTAGGGCTGAGAAGGAAGCGACCGTGGGTTAAATTAAGGCACATTTGTGAAAATGGGAAACTACGGAAAACCATATTCAGGGATGCGGACAGTGGGGTTCTAACCTATTATCTCCCGGATACAAGCTCAAAGCCGCGTGACGCGAAGCCACTCGCTCGGTAAAGCTACAGTATCTCTGCACAAGGCCATAAACGACCATACAGAAGTGAAGCCTTCCACTATCATAACCTGGGCGTGGAGTAAAACGGTGTGTTAATTTCTATATCCGGTCGCATTTGTGTAGGTTGATTAGGCTGATCGAACTCTGACGCTATACATGTCTCCAGAGATGATATTCTCGTTCCAAAGTTTGTCATCTTCGTGACTAGGAATCGAACCCATACCAACCGGTTGAGAAACTGCTCTGCTATCTTCTAGACAACTGTGTGCTATGTTGTTTTCGTCACCAGATCGGATTCCAATTATCAACGTCAGAAATGCACCATGGTTCCATAACACACCAACATTTACTATGAGAATATGGTGAGACTTTGGACATATCATCATTGGCTTCCCATCAAGGTGACTACTGTTCCAATCTTGGCCAATAAATGTGGCATTATTTAAATGCGAACTCATGTTCATATGGTTCAGATTCTGTGTAACAATGATGGTCCCATGTTTCTGAACATGTCAACAAACACATAAAACAATAATAATATTAATGTTATTTGCTTTACGTCCCGCTAGTTACTTTTACGGTTTTCGGAGACGCCGAGGTGCCGGAGTATAGTCCTGCAAGAGTTATTTTACCTGCCAGTAAATCTACCGATACGTGGCTGACGTATTTGAACACCTTCAAATACCACCGGACTGAGCCAGGATCGAACCTGCCAAGTTGGCGTCAGAAGGCCAGCGCCTCAACCGTCTGATACACCCATCCCGGCTCACATAAAACACCGAGTTTGCTTACTTATCTGCAATATGGTCAGCATTGAAATTATCAATTCAACAATTTCGATCAGGTATCGATACCGCGATATTAGAAAGCTAAACAATTTCTGTTAAGGCCTATATGCCATGGAGGTCTCAAAAGAAGTGAAAGGTTAAGGCTTTAATTATTTTTCTAACCTAGGTATCAAGTATAATTAGGTAATTAGGCCTATACCTGGTCATTTTAAGAACTGAACGGGTATTCATTCCTGTCGTAAACAGAGTGAACCCTATGTTGTAGTAGTGAGTATTGCTTTAAGTGCAATTGGACAACCATCTCTCCTAACAGTAATGAGGGGAGGTCCGACCTTTCGAAAAATGAGGACACTTATTTATTTATTTATTTATTTATTTATTTATTTATTTATTTATTTATTTATTTATTTATTTATTTATTTATTTATTTATTTATTTATTTATTTCAATTTTCCTTTAAGTCGCATTGACACAGATAGGTGTTATGGAAAGGGAGGGAAGTAGGAAGTGACCGTGTCCTTAATTAAGGTACATCCCCAGCATTTACCTGGTTTTAAAATGAGAAACCATGGAAAACCACCTTCAGGGCTGCCACCGACACTAAACGCACGGCCAACTCGCTCAGTAATGACGGTACAGGCAAAGGAAAGGGAATGATAAGGAAGGGCGAGACAATTAAAGACACCCTAGGCCTCGCAAATTAATACGGCCAGGGACGGAAGAGAACAAGAATTTACAAGTTGCTTCACGTCGCACCGACACTGATAGGTCTTATGGCGACGAGGAGGTAGAAAAGGGCTACGGGCGGGATCGATGCGTCCGTGGCTTTAATTAAGGTACAGCCCCAGAATTTGCCTGGTTTGAAAATGGGAAACCACGGAAAACCATCTTCAGGGCTGCCGATAGTGGGGTTTGAACACACTATCTCCCAATTACTAGATACTGGCCGCAGTTAAGCGACTGCAGCTATCGATCTCGGTAGAACAAGAATTTATCAAGGGAGTAAGAAGTGGAACGATGAAAGTGAGGAACCTGAAACAGTAATCGGAAACAATACCACACTCAGCAAGAGGCTCCGTGGTCATCAACCCATCAATACCCCTCTACGTTCCCCCTTCAGCCAACTCTTTCGCCAGGCAGAATATACCATGGATGTATGCTACCACCCCCACCAACAATGGGAACCTGGCATCATGTACCTCTTCTGAACTAGAAGTCTCGTTCCTTAATTTCCCCACTTTTGGCTGAAAATCGAACCTACGGCCTTTCACGCAAACTAAGTGCATCTTTCCCATCTTGGCGAGTCACCTCTCACGAACCCAGAAAATAGGACACACAAAATGAACTCCCTATACACTCTGTCGCTGGTGCCAGCGTTTTGAAATAACCTTTATCAATTAAGCATTCTCTAATTGGATAAGAAAGTATTCAAGCTACCATTGGGGGTAAGATAAACTTGTTACCAATCTTGTTGTATTCATTGAATGTCAAAACGGAATCTGTATAATTTATACACTTCTCAATTCTAGCACCCTATAGTTCTACGAATTTGCTCTCTACTATAATTGTGGAGAGCTCTAAATACTTGTTTTCTTTGTCGCTACATAAATCGTCGGCGGATATGATTTAAACGGCTGTTTCACAGGAAATCGTCCCTGGCACATAGTAAAATCTATTGCAATAAATAATACCGCACACTTGTTGGACCTCCTATACTTAACAGCCCCTTTGGGCTATAAAAGAGAGAAAAAGGGAAAGAGAAAGCGAAAAAAGTTACCATCATTAGAGAAATGGGGTTCTTCTATCGCACAGCAAGCAATATGGCGTCATTTAAAGGCGCATCAAGGGTAGTGGCAATTTAGAAGGCCGTGGGGACTAACGCGCATTAGCGAAACTGCAGCTTAGTGATAGCGAAATAATTGAAACTACAACGGTGAAGATACCTGATATAGCTATAAGCACACACACATGAGAAAGTAATCATTTCCTTTATCTTTCTTTTCTTACCTCGAAATTTGCATTTACGTTTCAGCACAACCTGAAATAATCGCTCTTGTATAATTAGTACGCAATGAGTAAATATGGAAACATCCTTTTCTAGAAAATGAGAAATTAATGTTAAAGAAATTGTGCAACCGAAATATGTCAGTAAAATAGGAAATATCTTTACGGTCTTTGAAAAACATCACTTACCGAAGATTTCCGTTATAAAATAGATGGCATCATTGATGGCTGACATGAAGGAGGTAGGTGATCAAGAAGTCGGTAATAAAATAATGGTGGTGGTTAAATGATGACGATCTTTTATATATGTTCTTAAATCAAAAAATCTTGCTAGAACAAAGATTGAAATCCTTTCCATTCACAGTCATTGTAATGGAGTTCTCATCTATCTTATTTTCTTTTTATTAATTCGAAGTTTATATTATATCTAGCGGTGCCCGTAAATTTCATTACATCTAACGTCGGACTCGTTGGCTGAATGGTCAGCGTACTGGCCTTCGGTTCAGAGGGTCCCGGGTTCGATTCCCGGCCGGGTCGGGGATTTTAACCTTCATTGGTTAATTCCAATGGCCCGGGGGCTGGGTATTTGTGCTGTCCCCAACATCCCTGCAACTCACACACCACACATAATACTATCCTCCACCACAATTACACGCAGTAACCTACAAATGGCACATGCCACCCACCCTCATCGGAGGGTCTGCCTTACAAGGGCTGCACTCTGTTGGAAATAGCCACACGAAATTATTATTATTACATGTAACAATAGCAATGAAGATGTTCATAAAATGATCAACAGCAAATGCATATTACTAATAGATTCGACCGTGTTACCTGCCAATATTTTTTTTTAACAGGTGAACCAGGCCTTTCGCACTCTTCAGATGTAAGATTCATATTTAAGAGCGGCTTCTCAAGGGAGCTGCAGGTTTGTACAAACCCCAGTTATTTTTCTGAATGCACTGAGCAACCAATAGCCCTCATTTTCGTCAGCAGTCTCCCATGATTTACCCTGTCAAAAGCAATGGATAGGCCAGGAGCTATACAGTCCATTTTACTTCCTGAATCTAAAATATCTGCTGTATCTTGCTGGAGTCCTTCAAGTACAGACTCACTGCAATAAGATTGCTGAAACCCGAACTGCCTTATGTCAAACCAGTTAATAATTTTGCAAACGTGTCTAACATAATCAGAAAGAATACTTTCCCAGAGCTAACATGCAAGACATGTCAAGGTGACAGGATTGTAATTATACGCTTTATGTTTATCACCCTCTCCTTTATATACTGGGGCTACTACAGTATCACTCCAATAATTTGGTATAGCTCCCTTATGCAGACCATAACCAAAAATGTACTTCAGATATGGAACGATCCTGCGTCCTGCAAATCTTCATTTGCTTTCCTATTTTTCAACTTTTGTATCATCTTTGTTATGATACGTCAGTTTCACTACTTCGATAGTACTGTATTAGTCACTTCCTCTACCTGGACGTTATCCTTCTAACCAATTATATTTACACATGTCTGACTAAATACTTCTACTTTCTGTAAATCTTCACATATAAACTCCCCTTATTCATAAACGATACCCGGAATATCCTTCATGGAACCTGTTAGGTCCTTAAAGTACCTATACATATCCTTCCATGTTTCACTGAAACCTATATGACTGCCAATTATGTCTGCCATCGTGTTAGCCTTACTGACTTATTTGCTAAATTTCCTTCAGTTTCTCATTCCAAGTACTCGCGGCTGTCAGACAGTGGGGAGGTAGTGGGTTCGAAACCTACCGTCGGTAGCCCTGAAGATGGTTTTTTCGTATTTTCACATTGTCACATCAGGCCAATAGTGGGGCTGCACCTTAATTATGGCCACGGCCGCTTCCTTCCCACTCCTAGCCCTTTCGTATACGATCATCACCAGAGGAGCTGTCTGTGTCGGTCCCACGTAAAGCAAATTATAAAAAGTAAATATATAGGTACATTTTATTGTTCATGAAATATTACTAATTTAATTGTCCGACTAAGGCACTTGAACGTCACAGTTAACGTGCAGGCCATAACCTCCCTACGCTTTCATCACCGTTCTCTGATCCACCCCGTTGCCCTGAATGCACCTTCCTATAATTCTTCTAAACAAATCCCCTAACTTATAGGTGCCATTGTAGTTCAAGTGAAGATCATCTAAACGTAAATCCCTATCTTCTACCCATCCTTTAGGATCTACAAATCTCACTCCCAATCTCCCACACCCTCCAGTCAATATCCTCCCTATACAACATCCTACTGACAATCTCCGCCCCGCTCCTTTAAACTCCTCACGCGCTGTCATAGCCAGGTCGCATGCATCCCCAACTATGTTAATACCTATTCCTGTTTGCCTTACCTTGTTGGTACAAATATAAAAAATTACCACCTTCTTCTTACCCTCCTAATTCCCCTGTACTTTCTTCAGCATTTCCCTTAATATAATGCCTACAACACACTACCCTAGTTCCCTCTCATCCATACATTTTCCACACATGCCTAACAATAGACCAGAGCCTCAACCCCACCCACCTCATTCGATTCCCCCCTCCTCCCTTACCTGAGGATGGTTGCCTAGTTGTACATCCTCTTAAAACAATGATCACCACCACACCTCAACTGACCCTCCTTAACTTTCCTGATGTCTACGGAACCTGCTTCCTCCTCCCTTCTCTCCCTCTCACGACCCTGTTCAAATTCCATCTTCCTATCTTCAACTCTACATTTCCCTTGCCTACCTTTCCCTTTCCTCTTGCCTCGCCCCTCCTCACTTCCCTGCTCCCCCATCTTCCCTCAGCTGTTTTACCTGCTGTGACTCGTACTCATTCATCACCGATACTGCTCCTGAACTCACTCCCTGATGAGAACCATTAGTCCTCATTTTCCTTCCCCTTAAAATATTAGCCCATCTGTCTTCCACAACTTCTCCCCTTCCAAGCAAGATGCTATCTAATAAAATAACCACTAAGATTCTAAACTTAACTTAGGCGTATATTAACCGTAGTAGGCAAACAGAAACAATAAGACTGAAGTTAAAACTACGCGCTATCAGAAACTAAAACTGCCCTACGAAGCGATTTGGCCGTGCGGTTAGGGTGGCGCAGCTGTGAGCTTGCATTCGGAAGATAGTGAGTTCGGCAGCCCTGAAGATGGTTTTCCGTAGTTTCCTATTTCCACGCCAGGCAGATGCTGGGGCTGTACCTTAGTTAAGGCCAGGGGCGCTACCTTCCCAGTCCTAACCCTTTCCCGTCCTTTTGTCGCCGAAAACCTACGATGTGTTAGTGCGACGTTAAACAAGGAGAAAAAAAAGAACTGCCCTTAACTGCTAAAATATCAAAAGTGGAAATAAAGACGTCTGAAACAGTGACCCATTAACTTTTCTCGAAATTATTTCAAAAAATTGAACTACAAATAATGAATGATATTAATCAGCTGATTTACTCGACCGTATTCCAACAGCGGAATACTTGAATTAGAAGAACAGCAACAATGAAAGATCGTTAACTATCTTGAGGTCATTTTTTTCATAAAGTGAATGTATAATTGTACTAATTATTTACTGAATTTGTTTCTTTCGTGATAGGTGCTACGGAAGTGTTATACGAAGTAATCGTGTCTAGTACGTTACCTACGCAAATGTAAATGTAGATCCTACCATCAACACCTTAGATATCTAAACCAGCAAATGGAATATTATTTCCTATTAGCTGATGTACCCGTGCTTCGCTACGGAATTCTACATTGTATACAGAATACTAGACTAGGTAGTGTACACGTTGTGAGCAAGATTGTATTAAATCACATAGCTCTTAACGTTACCCTAGAAATGCTTTTATTTTGTAGTTGCTTTACGTCGCACCGACACAGATAGGTCTTATGTTGATGATGGGATAGGAAAGGCCTAGAAGTTGGAAGGAAGCGGTCTTGGCCTTAATATTAAGGTACAGGCCTGGTGTGAAAATGAGAATCCACGGAAAACCATCTTCAGGGCTGCCGACAGTGGGATTCCAACCCACTATCTCCCGGAGGCAAGCCCACAATCGCGTACCCCTGACCGCACGGCCAACTCGCCCGGTCCCTAGAAATGCGACGGGGAAGTCACCAAACGTCTTTTCTCATATAAAGACTAAGTTAGGGAATTTTCATTGTAATGGTAGGACCGCTTGCCTACCATCAGTCAAAATCAGGTTGGGGAGTTTTCATTATAATGGCAGACACTCACTCTCCGCCTGCCTTCTTTGCATCCTCACAAAGACTGTCTTAGTGGTTTTCCCAACTGAAATGAACATAGGTCATTACAATGACGTCAGTAGGAATGGCGCGATTAAAAGCAATGCTTTCATATGAAATACTCGATCAAATGACAAGACACATTTTCTCACTTTTAACGAACAGTACTACGCTGCCGATCTAACAGTCGAAAGTTCCAGAGCTGGAATGACCAAGCCGCAGGCGGCCGTGGTCCGTGAACACTCTTAGTCCTTTTTTTCGGCGGTGGGGGGGGGGGCGTCCAATAGTGGAGAGTCCCGGCTGTTTCCTAGGAGTACCCGATGAGTCGGAAAATTTCAATTCACTACACTGGCGGTGGAAGAATCTATCTGACTTGGAGGCAAATCTTTCCTCCAAGCCATAGGAGAACCCCCATCTTCACTGCTAATTTGGAATGAAATTAATGTAGAATTTAATAAAAGTGAAGAGAAAGAAGCTTTTCTTAAGAAACGGTTCTTTTCAGGGTTGAATTTTGAGTTATTTAATAAATTGTAGTGCTATAATTTGGAATAGGGCTAAATTGTAAATCTTTACGTCGCACAGACACAGATAGGTCTAATGTTGATGATGGGATAGGAATCAGAGTAAGGATCGAATAGCTGGAATACTATGATGAACCAGTGTGTTACGTACCAGCAGCATCAGAAAATGTATGCACCAGATGAATGGCATGCCAAAGAAGAACTTTTTCTAACTCCCCAGCTATTTCCCTCCAATATTCAGTCAGGCTGTAATACTCGGTACGCAGCAGTACTCCCATCTATCGGAGTTGAGTGGCAGCATAAGAGACAAAGAACATCACAACAAACAATGGTCAATTTAATTGTTGATCAATCCCATGCGGTTTCGATATTGCAGGCCTCCACATTTAATTTTCTTCCGACTCTGAAATTCCACTCTTATCATAGTCGGTAAGGTAAAACTGAATAATACATAAATGATTGGAAATTGTATTCTCTATAACTTGTGTTATGTAGTACTTCCCGATAGGACCAATAACATAGATATTTTAAAATTAAATATTAGGTGCCTTCTCCTAAACCACAATTTCATTCAAGGTTGAATAAAATTGTTTATAGCTTAGACTGTAGTGTCTTATTCCCCGATTCTATATACCGATTTTCATTAAATTCTATTTACCCATTTTCTCGTGGCTCGGCGTTGATATGGACTTAGCAACAAAAATAAAAATTTATGAATATCTGCATTATCATAGCCGGTACGCTAAAAATGTATAAGACATAAATGATCGAAAATTTAATTCTATATAACTTTAGTTATGTAGTATTTATCGATAGGACCACTAATGTTATAAATATTCGAGAATTAAATTTTAGGCCTTCCGCTAAACTACCATTTCACTCAACGTGAATAAAATAATTTATAGCCTAGATTGTAGTGGCTCATCCCCCGACTTTACATATCGATATTTTTCGTTCTCTTCAGACGTTTTTTCGTGATGCGTGTATAGACAGACAGAAATTACGGAAAAGTAAAAAAAAAGTGCATTTCCGTGTTACTGTGGACATGACCGATACAGAAATACCATTCTTTTCAAATTCTGAGCAATGTACAGAAAAAACTCTTATTTTATATATATACAGATTTCTCCCAACTTACATACGAAACAAAGTAAACCTAACCTACGTAACCTAGAACACGTAATCTACCGAACACAAAGAGAACCACTCAATGTAAAATTTAAACATGTATCACTAATCTTAAATACTACCATTAAGCACTAAACACCAATATTTATAGCACTTACATCGATCACACACACACACAACTAACCAAATTTCTTTAGGTATTAGTACTTTATGTCCTCTTCGACAACTACTGTAGTTTTGTTTTCGTCAGTCAACTATGACCATTCCACGTTGTTTTTTGCGAACTACTGCCAAGAACTGCTCTTTGCACTAGTTGACTAATGGTACTTCAAAATACAATTTATTAAGAATTTCAGATGGTCGTATGTTAACAAGAATAATTGTTCATCCTATTTGAAGCGTACTAAAACATACAACAAGTTCAAAGTACACGTTTTCATTTCCACAAATTTTGGACCTCTTAAGGTTAAGGCGGAAAAGTAGAGCACGTCATAAACAAAATGGCCAGGCCTTCAAGTTCAATGTAGAACGCCGTAATTGTGTGCTTGTTCGCGAATTATTACGATTATTCATTCTCTATACGTAACTGATTTGGTCTAATATCTGTAACCTTTACTTACAGCCTCATTAATTTGATGGGGGTATCTTCATTAACGATATTTTAATTAAAGTTTACAGATCTCTTCATATGATTATGAGTTGGACAGTTTATATAAGTTACCAATCCAAATAGTTTAAACATCGAAACATGTTTTTTCTATATAGTAACAAAAGAGCGAAAAAACTTCTCTCAGTAGAAGAGATAAATTTCTTCTCATTAAAGACAAGATTTACGCCGAAAACAATGTTCTGTTAGAACTGATCGAGATCGACAAATACGAGGCTGAGTTAAGGAAGTAACAGAATGCACGACAGATTCTTGACAACAAATGGATCGTGGCTTTGCGTTGTCGTTTATTTTACCGAGGTTTCTATTGAGCCATCCACAAGTGCACAAATCACACAACGTCCATCTTCAGAATGAGCGACCTTGAAAACCCTTACATAACTATATTTATTGATATGACATTATTTTTTGTTCGCCATATTGGGCCCGCCATTTTATTTTCCAAAACATTGGCGGGTTCAAATTCAGCAATCTAAAAAAACCTTATATAGAGATGTATATGAAAAATGGCACATGTTTCGGACTTTTGGCCAGATTTCCGGCATTTGGGACCGCTGTGGAACGATGAAATTACACTACCTGCCCCTGTCAGAGGGGGCCTCACCTATTAGTTTCAGACAACTCTGTTACCAATATAGACTAAGTAATAGATGAATACCTAAATTGTACAACCTGTCACAATAAAGTTCGGTGAATACTCCCATACTATCAACCTAGATGAACAATACACGACAGTGACCTTACTGTTCTTCGAAATAGTCCCCTCCCATAACTAAGCACTGCAGAGATCAGCGATACATGCCCTGGAAATTTTGCAAGAAGGCTTCCTTTGGGATGGTGTTCAAAAGCCTCGTCACGTTTCGTTGGATGTC
This sequence comes from Anabrus simplex, assembly GCF_040414725.1. Classification (NCBI taxonomy): domain Eukaryota; kingdom Metazoa; phylum Arthropoda; class Insecta; order Orthoptera; family Tettigoniidae; genus Anabrus; species Anabrus simplex. The sequence goes on along the minus strand of NC_090265.1, from coordinate 219,208,486 downwards.
AGGAATATCGTCAAATCTCTTTCCTTTCAAAGCGACTTTGATGCGTGACTTTTTGGCTCTGACCTTTTTCCGATGAGGGGATCCCGGAGAACGCCATTCCATACTTTGCCGTTACGTTTCAGGGTCGTACCTGAGACACCAGGTTTCATCATCAGTGACAATACAGTTCAAGAAATTTGGTGTCGCATCCGCCGTTTCGGGAAAATCCTGTGAAGCCTCTAAACGTGCTGCTTCTGATCGTCAGTAAAGTGATGTGGCACAAGACGAGAACACGTTTTCCTCTTCCCAAACATCTGGGTAAGGATTTGTCGCACAGATTCACGGTTAATCTGCAGTTCATCCGCTATCATGCGGACAGTTAATCGCCGATCGTTCGTGATTAATGTCCTCACCTTCTCAATGTTTTCGTCACTGACGGCGGTCGCCGGTCTTCCGATACGGGGGTTGTCAGAAATACCACTCGCACACACACTTCAAGGACAGTGCTTGATCTCCATAAACACGTACCATCATCGCATGTGTTATTTTCGGTGTCTTGCCAAGCTTAAAACAAAACAGTACATTGATCGTTTGGTCGTTCATGTTCCTGTTCGTAGTTCAGAACCAAAGCACTAAACACGCACTGTGTCAAACAGATCTTACACGGCACACACACGATGCTCAACTGAACAACGTTGGGAGCAGGTGGTCAAAACCTGCTGCTACGCAGGTGCAGCGTTGTGTGTCGCCAGTGTTGCCGAATCGCCCATTCTGACTTCATTCACCGAACTTTATTGTCACAAGTTGTAGTTCGTGTGTTATCTTAATATTGTACATTAGGCTTTCTTCAAACTTTTGGCTTTACATAATCAAACTGTTATTATTAGGGGTAATAGAAATTAGCTAACATTTTATGAATACAATAGCCATCTCATAATTTTGTGTAAATCATCAACTTTGTTATCATCATCATTTATTTCTTTGTTATTGTTATTGTTTATTATAATATTGTATTGTTTTGTAACTGCAATATGTTTCAGTTGTCTATTTATTTTAATTTTGCACATGTTAGATGGAAGAGAGGGTCTAATGTCCTTAATCTTTCCAGGCAATATAAATCCATTGTATTGTATTGTATTGTATTGTATTGTATTGTATTGTATTGTATTGTATTGTATTGTATTGTATTGTATTGTATTGTATTGTATTGTATTGTATTGTATTGTATTGTATTGTATTGTATTGTATTGTATTGTATTGTATTGTATTGTATTGTATTGTATTGTATTGTATTGTATTGTATTGTATTGTATTGTATTGTATTGTATTGTATTGTATTGTATTGTAGTGTAGTGTATTGCAATTCAGCCGTCTCGCTGTCCATACTTCTTAACAGGCCTACTCCAAGCTAATCTGTTCAGTGCGTTACGAACCAATATAATTTCTAGATGTTTTTATTTCATTTTCTATTAGAGTTTATAAAAAGACAGTGGTTGCCACAAGAAACGTGAGCTGAAGAACTAAAAAAAGAAGTATCACTGCATGTAAGTGCAGGGACTTCCCTTTCCTCCCTCAACCCTCTTAGCATGCGAACAGCAACGCGTGCGATAAAGTAGACGTGCTCCCCAAGTTGATTTTATTTAGCACTCATCTACCATCCATAGTGGTTTCTTTAAACGCTGGGCTGAGTGGCTCAGACGGTTGAGGCGCTGGCCTTCTAACACCAACTTGGCAGGCCCGATCCTGGCTACTGACTGGAAGGTGATTGGGGATTTAAATGAGACTATGGAGTGGGTATGTGGGAAACTAGGAGTGAGATTTCTAGATCTTAATGGGTGAGTAGAAGATAGGAATCTGCGCTCAAATGGCCTTCACTTAAACCGCAGTGGTACATATAAGTTAGGAAATTTGTTTAGAAGGGTTATAGGGAGGTACATTTACGGAAACAGGGTGGCCTAGGGAGCGGTGTTAAGGGAACAGGGAACTGGAAATCAAGTAGGGATGACATAAAACTGTTAGTGCTCAACTGTAGAAGTATTGTAAAGAAAGGAATAGAATTAAGTAATTTAATAGATATATACTTACCAGATATTGTAATGGGAGTTGAATCATGGCTGAGAGGTGATATAATGGAAGCAGAAATTTTCTCACGAAACTGGAGGGTGTATCGTAGAGATAGAATAGGAATGGTAGGAGGGGGAGTACTCATTCTCGTGAAAGAAGAACTTGTAAGCTATGAAAAAGTTAAAGATGACAAACACGAAATCCAGGGTAAGGCTCATCTCTAAAGATAATAGGCAACTTGATGTCTTTGGAGTGTACAGACCAGGAAAGGGTAGCGCAGATGCTGATTCAGAATTTTTGATAAGATAATCAACTATGTGGGAGACGATAAGGAAAGGAACGTGATCGTAGCGGGTGATCTCAATTTACCAAATGTCAATTGGGAAGGTAATGCGAACGACAGCAAACATGACCAACAAATGGCAAATAAGTTAATATGGGAAGGGCACCTGATTCAGAACGTGATGGAACCAACTAGAGGGAATAATATTCTGGATGTGGTGCTGGTAAAACCAGATGAGCTCTATAGAGAAACCGAAGTAATAGATGGTATCAGTGATCATGAAGCTGTTTTTGTGGTAATTAAAAATAAATATGAAAGAAAAGAAGAGATTAAAATTAGGACTATTAGGCAGTACCATATGGCTGGTAAAACAGGTATGAGGGAGTTTTTAATAAGTAACTACGATCGGTGGAAAACGGTAAATAAATGTAAACAGACTCTGGGATGGGTTTAAAGCAATTGCTGAGGAATGTGAAAATAGGTTTGTACCTTAAAGGTGGTAAGGAATGGTAAAGACCCACTATATTATAACAGGGAAGTAAAGAGACTAAGAAGGAGGTGCTGGTTGGAAAGAAATAGAGTTAGAATTGGCTGTGGAAGTAAGGGGAAATTGAAGGAACTTACTAGAAAATTGAATCTAGCAAAGAAGTCAGCTAAGGATAACATGATGACAAGCATAATTGGTGGCCATACAAATTTTACTGAAAAATGGAAGAGTATGTATAGGTTCTTTAAGGCAGAAACATGTTCCAAGAAGGGCATTCCAGGTATCACTAATGATCAAGGGGAGTGTGTATGCGAGGATCTTCAAAAGGCAGAAGTATTCAGTCAGCAGTATGTAAAGATTGTCGGTTACAAGGATAATGTCCAGATAGAGGAGCTGACTAATAATAAAGAAGTATTAAATTTTACCTATGACAGCAGTGACATTTACAGTAAGATACAAAAGTTGAAAACTAGAAAAGCAGGTGGAATTGATAAGGTTTCGGGGGATATACTAAAAACAATGGGTTGGGATATAGTACCATATCTGAACTACTTGTTTGATTATTGTTTGCATGAAGGAACTTTACCGAATGAATGGAGAGTTGCTATGGTAGCCACTGTATATAAAGGAAAGGGTGATAGACATAAAGCTGAAAATTACAGGCCAGTACGTTTGACGTGCATTGTATGTAAGCTTTGAGAAGACATTCTTTCTGATTATATAAGACATGTTTGCGAAATTAATAACTGGTTTGATAGAAGGCAGTTTGGGTTTAGGAAAGGTTATTCCACTGAAGCCCAACTTGTAGGATTCTAGCAAGATATAGCAGATATCCTGGATTCAGGAGGTCAATTGGACTGTATCGCGATTGACCTGTCTAAGGCATTTGATAGGGTAGATCATGGGAGACTACTGGCAAAAATGAGTGCAATTGGACTTGACCAAAGAGTGACTGAATGGGTGGCTCTGTTTCCAGAAAATAGAACTCAGAGAATTAGAGTAGGTAAAGCTTTATCTGTCCCTGTAATAATTAAGAGGGGAATTCCTCAAGGCCGTATTATTGGACCTTTATGTTTTCTTATATATATCAATGATATGCGTAAAGAACTGGAATCAGGGATGAGGCTTTTCGCAGATGATGTTATTCTATACCGAGTAATAAATAAATTACAAGATTATGAGCAACCGCAAAATGACTTCGATAATGTTGTGAGATGGACAGTAGGCAATAGTACGATGATAAACGGGGATAAAAGTCAGGTTGTGAGTTTCACAAATAGGAAAAGTCCTCTCAGTTTTAATTTACTGCGCAGATGGGGTGAAAGTTCCCTTTGGGGATCATTGTAAATACCTAGGTATTAATACAAGGAAATATCTTCATTGGGGTAATCACATAAATATGATTGTAAATATCTCTGCACATGGTTATGAGAGTATTTAGGGGTTGTAATAAGGATGTAAAGGAGAGAGCATATTTGTCTCTGGTGAGACCCCAACTAGAGTATGGTTCCAGTGTATGGGACCCTCACCAGGATTACTTGTTTCAGGAACTGGAAAATATCCAAAGAAAAGCAGCTCGATTTGTTCTGGGCGATTTCCGACAAAAGAGTACATACATACATTATCATTATAGACTGTTATGCCTTTCAGAGCTCAGTCTGCAAGCCTCTGTGAATTTACTAAACGTCGCCAAAATCCTCGATTTGCTACTACTGTTGTGGTCTCATTTAGTTCTATACCTCTTATCTTTAAATCGTTAGAAACTGAGTCTAACCATCGTCGTCTTGGTCTACCTCTACTTATCTTACCCTCCATAACAGAGTCCATTATTCTCCTGGGTAACCTATCCTCCTCCATTCGCTTCACATGACCCCACCACCGAAGCCGGTTTATGCGTACAGCTTCATCCATCGAGTTCATTCCTAAATTAGCCTTTATCTCCTCATTCCGAGTACCCTCCTGCCATTGTTCCCACCTGTTTGTACCAGCAATCATTCTTGCTACTTTCATGTCTGTTACTTCTAACTTATGAATAAGATATCCTGAGTCCACCCAGCTTTCGCTCCCGTAAAGCAAAGTTGGTCTGAAAACAGACCGATGTAAAGATAGTTTCGTCTGGGAGCTGACTTCCTTCTTACAAAATACTGTTGATCGCAACTGCGAGCTCACTGCATTAGCTTTACGACACCTTGATTCAATCTCACTTACTATATTACCATCCTGGGAGAACACACAACCTAAATACTTGGAATTATCGACCTGTTCTAGCTTTGTTTCACCAATGTGACGTTCAATTCTGTTGAATTTCTTGCGTACTGACATCAATTTAGTCTTCGAGAGGCTTATTTTCATACCATACTCATTGCACCTATTTTCAAGTTCCAAGATATTAGACTGCATGCTTTCGGCACAATCTGCCATTAAGACCAAGTCGTCAGCATAGGCCAGACTGCTTACTACATTTCCACCTAACTGAATCCCTCCCTGCCGATTTATACCTTTCAGCAGATGATCCATGTAAACTACGAACAGCAAAGGTGAAAGTTTTCAGCCTTGTCTAACCCTTGCATGTACCCTGAACCAAGAGCTCATTCTACCATCAATTCTCACTGAAGTCCAATTGTCAACATAAATGCCTTTGATTGATTTTAATAATCTACTTTAATTCCATAGTCCCCCAGTATAGTGAAAATCTTTTCCCTTGGTACCCTGTCATATGCTTTCTGTAGATCTACGAAACATAAACACAACTGCCTATTCCTCACGTAACATTTTTCATTTACCTGGCGCATACTGAAAATCTGATCCTGACAGCCTCTCTGTGGTCTGAAACCACACTGGTTTTCATCCAACTCCCCCTCAACGACTGATCGCACCCTTCCTTCCAAGATGGCAGTGAATACTTTGCCTAGTATACTAATCAATGAGATACCTCGACAGTTGTTGCAATCCTTCCTGTTCCCTTGCTTATAGATAGGTGCAATTACTGCTTTGACAAAAGAGTAGCGTTACAAAAATGTTGCAAAGTTTGGGCTGGGAAGACTTGGGAGAAAGGAGATGAGCTGCTCGACTAAGGGGCATGTTCCGAGCTGTCAGTGGAGAGATGGCATGGGAGGACATAAGTAGACGAATAAGTTAAAAGTTAAAAGTAGGAAAGATCACAATATGAAGATAAAGTTGGAATTCAAGAGGACAAATTGGGGCAAATATTCGTTTATAGGAAGGGGAGTTAGGGATTGGAATAATTTACCAAGGGATATGTTCAATAAATTTCCAATTTCTTTGCAATCATTTAAGAAAAGGCTAGGAAAACAACAGATAGGGAATCTGCCACCTGGGTGACTGCCCTAAATGCAGATCAGTAGTGATTGATTTTGATTTGATCAAACACAAGCTGATACCAATCTTCATCCCAGGAAGATAATAATGGCTGACGGTGTGCATCGGATATTATTCATGGTCCTTTCCTGAACCATGAGTACCCAGGTGTAATGCACTCAGATGGATGAAATTCATCAGAAATCGTGCATTAAATGGCCACGATTGGCAACAGAGTTGGGGTTACACTGCATTTCAACAAAGTGCGACCATGTGTGTCTAGAACAACTGTTCGAAAACTACACAATTTACACTGAGATGCTTTCTAACAAACCATACTAATTAGACCTGTCGACAACCGATTACCACCTTTTCAAATATCCGGATCATGTTTTGGCGAGGAAACAATTCAACAGTCAAGCAGTCGTTAAAATCATCTTTGTGGAGTTCCTTACTTCCAGACAGTTGGACTTCTACGAAACGGATGCTCTCTCTCACGTTCGATGAAGCGTATTACATCGAATTGTGCCTATTTTGATTACAGAAAACTCGCGACCACAGAGTTCTGTGTGAACTTTCACTACCAAGTCCGACACTCAATTGGCAACAATTTGATATCCCACTCCTGACATAAACGTTCTAGTTCACAAGGACGGGTGTTACATAATGAGGTTTAGGAGAGGTGTCTCCGCCTAAACCTAACCAAGGATTACCGACATTGAACGTTTATGTAGACCCTAATGGAACAAAAGAAAGAAATACAAGATGCCTTCATATGTAATAACTAGAATGTAGTAGAAGACTGAACATGTCAGTGTCTCCACCTTACAACTTATTCCTAAGCAAATCAACATAGTTTTTACAACATTGTTAAACTTAAGTCACAAATAAGAGTACCTACAGTTTTACATGGAATCCAATCTTCTGGAACGTGAGTCATGAAGAAAGTCTCAGAGAATTAAATCCAGAATACTCGGTTTGGGAGTTGAATGACAAGACCACAACGTCAACGCATCCCCCTGTTTGGAAACTAGACTATCCTTATCCCGTTTGTCTCTAGGGTTACGGCAACCACGCTGGCTCACTTTAGTTTCGACTACGATTTCAATTCCAGCCAAGCGAGTTTCCAGGTGAAAATTCCAGCTTGGATGCAGAGCTGGATGTCCTTCCGGCGCTAAGCAACTTCTCGAGTAAAAAAATTCCAACCCGGAATCCACCGGGATTCAAACCTCTACCGTTCAGTTAAAAACAAGGAGTTACGCTGCGCCCTCAATAATAATAAGAAGAAGAAGAATGTCGGTTCTTTTAAGTGTTACGGTTTTAGGAGATGTCGAATTGTTGGAATTTAATCTCGAAGTATTTCATTAAGGTGTTTGTAAAGCTATCGAGCTGCGTCGGGTATAATAACGAAGGCATGACTAACACAGGCTCTTCCTCTGAAAAGCTGTTGAACGTTCGCTGATGATCTTCCTGCTATTATGACTGCTACAGAGGGTAGGACTATCAGCGCTGAATGATGATCCTGTGCGGTGCAGGAAGATATCCCAGCATCCATTAAGGCCATAATGTAATTAAGTATATAAAATTTCTTGTGAAATAAGATTTTTAGTACATCAAAACCTATCAGAGCCTAATAAATGTCTCTCCATTTCATTTCAAGTAACGAAAATTTGGTCGTACGACAAATTAACATACAAATTGAAACATTGTTCTATATTTCCTTTTATAAATAGTCAGATTTGTTTTACTTGTAATTGCGTTAGTTAAGAAATAACGAGAAATTCCCAATACAACTTGAAGCAGTGGGAGTAAGGAAATTTCCGAGCACGCCGACGTCTCCTCAGAGCAAGAGTCTACACATTTCTTGAGGTAATAGACATTGTAGTCTACTTGGCATTCAGTCTCAATCATTTTCCTATTACTTTTCAAATACTTTTATATTTAGTAGAGACCTTAAAACCCCTCTTATTAGCCCTTGTTTTAAACTGGAACATAAACTTCGGTTGTGTATGAAGAGTGTGGAACAGCCGATATCATTCTCTTCTCCCTGTATTCCCACACCTCGGTGAGATTTGGGATACGAACAGTGTCGCATATGTGAACCTGGACCCGTGTGATGAGTTGTGTGTACTCAAAGGACGCGACCACAGCCTGGACCTCAGAGTACGTCTTCTGCGTTGTTATGTCTTTTCAGTTCTTTACAGAGCAGCATCGTGATAGGAGATTCTTTGAAAAAACTTCAGGCATTCGAGGTGTAGTGCTATCGCCGTAAGTTTCGGATCAGCTGGTAGATCGGATTCGAAATGAAGACGTTGTGACACGGATGGGAAAGGAGCGGGGTATTATCAACAGCGTCAAGACCCGGAAACTCGCCTACTTTGGTCATGTAATGAAACACCCTGAGAAGTACGGTCTGCTCCATCTCATCCTTCAGGAGAAGATTTATGTGAAAGACGTGGTTCGAGCAGAAGAAGGAACTCGTGGCTGGGAAACCTACGTCACCTGGCTTTCCACAAACTCTCTTCAGATCAGCCATCAACAGGATGACGTATCTAAAATGATTGCCACGTTCACTTACGGACACGGTGCCTGAAGGAGTGTATTGGGACAGTAACAAACACTCAGTCCCCGAGTCAGAGGAATTAACTAGAGGTGATTAAAATCCCAAATCCAGTCGGGAATGGAACCCAGGACCCTCTGAATCGATGACCTCAATGCAGGCTATTCACACAAGGAGTCGGACAATATAATATAACTGGAATTTACATTTCGTTTCTACATTCTGAAAATGGTAATTTTGTTCGACTAAGACCTTAGAGACCAATTTCTGTCGATCAGCCAGTCAGTGAGTGTGTATATTCGCTAGCTAGTTGCTTTACGTCGCACCGACACAGATAGGTCTTATGGCGACGATGGGGTAGGAAAGGCCTAGGAGTTGGAAGGAAGCGGCCGTGGCCTTAATGAAGGTACAGCCCCAGCATTTGCCTGGTGTGAAAATGTGAAACCACGGAAAACCATCTTCAGGGCTGCCGACAGTGGGGCTCGAACCCACGATCTCCCGGATGCAAGCTCTACGCGCACGGCCAACTCGCCCGGTATGTATATTCGAGCGTCGCGTGAAAACAGCACGACGTGCTATTGTGAAAGTCGACATTCATTTTACAAATGTGTTAACTGAGATGCTGCAATTGGTGTTACGATACTGAAAGGAGATAGGGGGACGAAGAAGCGTTTAGAAAATGTTTCTTCTGAAATTTTGAAAACGGACGAATTTATTTAGAAATGTTTCATACAAAACGTACTTGAAATATAATGTTGAACATCCCATGTTCTGTCATCTTTCTGACTTGCATTATTAATTGCAATTAACCTTGGTAATTGTATCGCTGTCGATTTTGAACATGCACTCTTAGAATTCCGAGTGGGACATTCAACCACTGGGGGATTATTATTATTATTATTATTATTATTATTATTATTATTATTATTATTATTATTATTATTATTATTATTTTGTTGTTGTTGTTGTTATTGTTGTTGTTTCGTTTCTGCCAACTAAGGATCACGTCATTTCAACTGTTTCCTTTGAGCTTTAATGTTGGTCCAGTATTCCTTCGTTCGTATACGGTGTTGCTCCTTTCGCTCTTTCATCCATGCCTTTCCAGTTTTCAGCTTCGGCTTTCGTTGAAAACTCTGATGTTCTTGGAGTTTTTTCTTAAGTGGGTCACGCTCCTGGATATCTTCAAATAAGATCCCAATCTCCTGCAGATCTTTCTATACCTCACTTATAATAATAATAATAATAATAATAATAATAATAATAATAATAATAATAATAATAATAATAATAATAATCAGCCGCTTTCCTACACCCGTATGAGGTCACAGGTGCGAACTGTGTCGCTTTGGTGGACTTGCCCTATTTTACGGCCGGATGCCCTTCCTGACGCCAACATTATGTGGAGGGTTGTAATCACTAATGCGTGTTTCTGTGGTGGGTGGTAGTGTGGTGTGCTGGCTGAATTCGAAGAGCAAAGTGTTGGGAAAAAATCTCTAACACCCAGTCCTGGAGGCAGAAAAAATAATGAGACGCGATTAAAATCCCCGACCCGGCCGGAAATCTAACCCGGGACCCTCTGAACCGAAGGCCTCAACGCTGACCATTCAGCTAATAAGTCAGACACGGTTAAAATCTCCGGAAATCGGACCCGAATCCTATGAACCGAATGTCTCGACCCTACCATTCAACCAAGAAGCCGAATAATAATAATAATAATAATAATAATAATAATAATAATAATAATAATAATAATAATGAGATGATGCTTGTTGTTTTAAGGGGCCTAACATCGAAGATCATCGGCCCAATAATAATAATAATAATAATAATAATAATAATAATAATAATAATAATAATAATAATAATAATAAATTCTTAACAAACGTTCCAATGTTGAAATTTCGTCCAACAAGTGTTCCTTAATGTGGTTGAAGCTAACAATGTAAATAGTGTGTTGTCGCACAAACCGATTTACCACTGAGGTCAGCAAGTGACACAAGGGAGAATGTTTCTAACAATAATTCAGTTTATGGGAACTTCTTTCTCTTGGTGTGGGGGAGGGGCTGTGCGACAGCGAAAATAATTTAAACACACGCTCACTTACAAGAAACGAGGACATTGTTTTCTACTATTAAAATTCGGCCATATCTAGCTCAATCCACTCTGCAGAGGGTTAGAACACTGCTTTGAGCTGCGAACACCAGACACCAAAAAAAAAAACTTAAGCCTCATCAATTTATCCCACACATTCACCATTCTACTGGAATGTAGCGTTTGTAGCGGAGCATTAAAAACACAATACCGCACTGGAGCTCCAAGTTATTGTTCTCGTGCGTTGGTGGAACACCACGGACTTCGCAACTTGAAATATCGCTCAGATTATGCTGACGAGTGTGTTCCTGCACTGAAGTGAGAGCATTTTAACCGCGTTTTAATTCATACGCCTGCCTACCGATCATTATCTGACTTTGCTCACGGTGGTAATTTGCTCGTCATTGAACAGCCTATCTTTAAACTTCTTTTAGTTCTGTTTCACGTCCTTCGTTTATAAATTCCTCTATTAACCTGTTTCTTCACGAGCTCTTTCATCCTCTCTTAGAGGTTAGCAAACGTCGCACACTGCTGGACGGTGACGTTGCACATGCGGCTCTGTCGTCCGGGGTAGGCCAGTGGTGACTTGTTTCTTCTTTTACAATTGACACCGACACAGAATAGCGACAATGGAATAGAAAATGGCTAGGAGTGGGAAGGAAGCATTCATGGACCTTAATGATGGTACAGCCCCGGCATTTGCCTGGTGTGAAAATGGGAAACCACGGCAAACCACCATCTTCGATGCTACCGACAGTGGGATTCGAAACCACTATCTCCCGAATACAAGCTCACAGCTGCGCGCCCCTTACCGCATGGCCTACCCGTTGGGTTCCAGTGATGATTCAAACGTTCTTGTGTTTGTCATTGAAAAAAGAACGATATCCGAAGTTTTACTATGATACCGAATACTTGCTGGACAATGGAAGTCTGATTTCACATTATTATTATTATTATTATTATTATTATTATTATTATTATTATTATTATTATTGTGCTTTTATGGCCGCATTGGACCACTGTAGTCAATTTTTGTCCGGTCTTCTATAATGTTTTATGTTTTTTTTTTCTTTTCTAATTTTCCAGTATTTCTTCATTCTACCTGAACTTCGTTGTCGTTCTTCTTCTTCTTAAAATACCCTTTTAGTTGTTTCTTTTTTATCACATTTTCGTAGTAATCTAACTTTACTATTTTTCAATTTATTTACTTTGTTTGATTTATTCTTTAAATCCTCCAGTAAAAGGTTTGGTTTTTTTTGTTTTTTTTTTTTTTGTTTTTCAGTACCGTAATAAAATTACTGAGTCGAGGTTGCGAATGAATTTTAACGACAATCTCCGAAGATTTCTGCATTTGTTTGTGTGTAGACCTTTTGTCTCGACTAGTATGAGCAAAATAAAGTAGCAAGGCGTAAAAAAATGCGACATTTTTTCGCATATAACGACGGAGGTTTGGTAGAAACGTAAACACGATATACAGAGGAATAACGCCTTGGGGGAACATGTAGCGATGGAACACACTGGCAGAGCGAGACTGCTGGGAGAGAAGGATTAGAGGAAGGGAAGGCGACTATGATGGGGAAACTTGCAAGACAACAATCGATCTGCACGTATGCGAGAACTCTGCACGCGTATGAGATTCATGCTCACCCCAGTTTTTTATTCATATTCTTCAGTCGGTAACTACAATATTCAACCAGAATTCGACTTTCACAGAAACCGTGATATGGTAATTTTATAAGTCTCCGTCCTTTTCCCGGGCCTGGTGCTGGTTCTGGGGCGAAGTTTTACGGTCGGATTCGCTCGCTCCTTAGGACCTAAGAGGCCGCTCCTAATCTGGAGTGCGGACACTACCTGATGGATTTCAGCAGCATTTTCTCCTCTGATGGGCCATTACCCTCCCAAGAGGGCTGCTCCGACCGAAAACATTGGCCCTCTCAGGGAGTAAGGTTATTTCCTGCCACCCAACACTCGGCATTGAGACGCTGGTTGTATGGTCTACTGCTTTACTATAGCCGGTTCACCTCACCAGACCAGACCAGAAATAAATACATGAATACCATACTTAGGCATGTAATGGAAGTTCTAGAGGACTGAGGCATGATTGCAGTTTGTTCCCCCTCCTTTTCATTCTTTATATAGAACATGCAATAAAGGAAATCAAATATATATTTGAGAAGGGAATCGCAATCCAAGGAGAGATAATAATAATAATAATAATAATAATAATAATAATAATAATAATAATAATAATTTCGTGTGGCTATTTCTAGCCGGCTGCAGCCCTCAGATTCTCCGATGAGGGTGGGCGGCATCTGCCATATGTAGGTAACTGCGTGTTATTGGTGGAGGATATTGTGTGTGAGTTTCAGGGATATTGGGGACAGCGCAAACACCCAGCCTGCGAGGAATTGGAATAAACCATTGAAGGTTAAAATATCCGACCAAGACGAGAATCGACCCGGGACCCTCTGAACCGAAGGCCAGTACGCTGACCATTCAGCCAACGAGTCGGACGAGAGGAAATCAAAACCCTGAGATTTTCTGATGATATTGTTATTTTATCTGAGACTGAAGAAGATCTGGAAAAATTACTGAATAGTATGGACAGAGTCTTGGGTAAGGAGTACAAGATGAAAGTAAAAAAAGTACAAAACAAAAGTAATTGAATGCAGTCGAAAGAAGCCAGGTGATGCAGAAATGTTAGATTAGGAAATTAAGTCTTAAAGGGAAGTAGATGAATATTATTACTTGGATAGTAAAAGAACTGACGATGGTAGAAGTAAGGAGGACATAAAATGCAGACTAGCACAAGCAAGGAAGAGCTTTCTTAAGAAAAGACATTTGTTGACTTCGAACATTGATACAGAAATTAAAATGTTTTTGAAGACTTCCGTCTGGACCGTGGCATTGTATGGAAATGAAACATGGACGGTAACTAGCTCAGAAAGAAAGAGCATATAAGTTTTGAAATATGGTGTTACAGAAGAATACCGAAGGTAAGATGGATAGATCGAATCACGAATGAAGAGATACGGAATCGAGTTGGTGAGATGACATCGATTTGGCTAAATTTGACCAGAAAAGATAGAATGATAGAGCACATCTTAAGACACCCAGGACTTGGGCAGTTGGTTTTTGAGGGAAGTGTAGGCAGTAACAGCGGTAGGGCTAGACCAAGGTATGAATATAACAAACATATTAGAGCATATGTAGGATGCAGCAGTTACGTAGAAATGATGAGGTTAGCACAGGATAGGGTGGCATGGAGAAGAACTGCATCAAACCGGTCTATGGACTGATGACTCAAACAACAACATAATTTTATGGATAGCCTACATTTGTAAGTAAATGTTTGCTAACGTGAATAGTTAAATCTAAATGAAACATTTTATTAACATTGTTATTAAAAGGTCATCGTGATCTCACAGCTGATGAATTTGTGTGGGATGCTTCCTGAAGTTTCTAAACACAACAACCTTGGCGTCCTCATTTCATCTATCTTGTTGACCTACAGCTACACACCCACTGTAATGTGCTCTTCCACCTCCTACCATCAGCTTAATTACTGTTTAACGTTAAGACAGCGTCACGAATTTTAATGAGACGGAAGTGCGCAATGCAAGGAGTTACATCGTCTCTAACATTTCACGAAGGTTACAGTGATATTGTTCTCAGACTGTACATGTGAAAATTTCAACTTTGATTCGTGTCTCAGTCAGTTAATTTAATTCTTGTGTATCTATACTTGAGTAAATTTTCCAATAATAGTCTAAAGTGTCTACCATAAAGCTACCGTTAACATTCAATACATTGTTGAATATCATGGCTCGCCAATATTTGTAAAATACAGTACATGTTACAATAATTGGTTATCAAGCCAGCATGCAGGAAAATACGGACACTCAACAGCCAAACATGCTATAAAAATGTCCATGATTATTGCCAATTTTAAATATTAAACGTTCACAATTTGCTTGTGGTGCAATATGTAAAGACAATTATATAATTAACACAGGATATCACAGAATTATATCTAAGCCCGACAAGCCATATGGAACTCCAGCCGGATGCCACAGATCCATTACAATAATTAGATTGCTTTAGTAGAGGATCAATTACAAACATTAATAATAATAATAATAATAATAATAATAATAATAATAATAATAATCGTAGTAGTGGTGGTGGTGGTTTTACTCTAGTAGTTTTATGTCTTAACTACTTTTACGGTTTTTTGAGATGCCGAGGGCCCAGAAACTTGTCCCACCTGAGTTTTTTCACGTAGCAGTAAATCTACCGACACGAGGATGGCGTATTTAAGTAACTTCATATACCTTCGGACTGAACAAGGATCGAACCCGCGAGCTAATGTTCTATCACCCGAGTCATTCATCCCGGCTAGTAGTAGTGGTACTAGTGCTGAGAAACTGATAAGATGTGTTAATGTAGGACCTTTGATTGACTTATTTACGTATTTTCTTACAATTTGCTTCACGTCGCACCGACACAGATAGGTGTTATGGCGACGATGGGATAGGAAAGGCCTAGAAGTGGGAAGGAAGCGATCGTGGCCTTAAGAAAGAGCCCCAGTATTTTCCTGGTGTGAAAATGGGGAAACCACGGAAAATCATCTTCAGGGCTGTCGACAGTGGGGTTCAAACCCCATATCTCCCGGATGCAAGCTGACAGCTAGGCGCCCCTATCCGCACGGCTAACTCCAATTCTTAAGACCTAGGATAAAGGTAGATATACCAGGATTGTTAAATGAAATACTATAACAACAGTAACTATCTTGGTGTAAGTGTTCGCTAATTTGGTGAAAACTTCACTCGCAAAGGAACTGCCTCTCACCGAAAAATCGAATAAGCATGAAATTTTTATAGTGCATCTTGAAGATAACGTGGGCGTATTTCTATGTTCTGGAAAGTTTCAAGACACAAATTTCCGAGCGAGTTAGCCACATGGTATAGATGTGAGATTGCATTCGGAAGATGGTGGGTTCGAATTCCACCGTCGGTAGACCTGAAGGTGGTTTTCTGTGAATTCCCATATTCACACCAAGCTAATGCCGGGGATGTACTTTAATTAAGGCCACGACCGCTACCTTCCCATCTCTATCCCTTTCCCATCCTTCCGTCACCGAAAACCTTCAGTGTGTTTGTGCGACGTTAAACCACTAGTACAAAAATGAACACAAATTACAGGGCTCTTCAGACTCCTTGGCTGAATGGTCAGTGTAATGACCCTCGGTTGAGAGGGAATTCTAGCAGCTTACGGTTCATTCCACAGGTCATCTTGATGGACACATCTTCATTTACATACAATAAGTTACTCCACTAGTAAATGAGGGTGGCAGAATACTTCTAGAGTATCTACAGTATCCCCTGTCTTTTGTAAAGAGGTGATTTATAGGGGAACTCAGGGCCCTCACAACTTGCAAGAATACGGGGGGAGGGGGGAGGGAGTAAGCACGGGTCCCATAGCTGAGTCTGGTAATGCTCCCACTTACTTGTAACAGGCTCATCACTTTCATCTTTCTTAGAATATCCGACCTCTCTCGGTCAAGTCTTGTTCCCTTCTGACCTCAACGATATTAGTTTTGCGACGCCTTGGAAATCTTCCATTTTCACGCCTTCCATGTCCCTTCCATTTCTTTCCCCGATACCTTCATTCTTTGAGTGGTGGGGCCTTTTCCAACGTTTCCTGTGATTAGTGTTAAGAGAAAATATTTGATCAGTTTTATTCTTTAAAACAATAATCATCACCACTAGACCATCACGCTACAAGCCAATAAAGGAACACGTAACAGTGAATACACGTAGAGTTGCCGGCAGGAATAGCATCCAGCCATAAAACTGACTTAAACTACACGTAGCGCCAACCAAAAATAATTGGGAAAAGATTAAGAAGAATAAGAAGACAAATTACAAGGATCAATCACAGTGCTATCGTAACTTGGTTTACGTTCCTCTGTAACCACCCTGGTTTCGAACTTGGATGAGATTGGAAGCATATTTTAATGCGATAACTCCGCTTCGTTGCTTTCTACTATGTCAGAACCCCTGGTGACCCGATACCCTGACACCTCTTAGAACTTCTTTGAATACAAAACCAAACTCCATGGCGCAACAGCCCCAAATGGCCATGGCCTACCAATGGCCGCTGCTTAGCCCAAAGGCCTTCAGATTACGAGGTGCCGTGTGGTCAGTGCGACGAATCCTCTCCGCCGTTATTCTTGGCTTTCTAGACCGAGGCCGCCATCTCACCGTCAGATAGATCCTCAATTGTAATCACGTAGGCTGAGTGGAACTGGAACCAGCCCTCAGATCCAGATAAAAATCCCTGATCTAGCGATCTAGCCAGGAATCGAATCCGCGACCTCCGATAAGAGGCAGGCACGTTACACTACACCACGGGGTCGGCTCGATGAATACAAGGGACTTTAAAAAATATTATTGTTGTTGTTTCTGAGGATGTAATTAGCGCAACGATTGAGCTTCTTTATTTCCACCTGGGTGGCCGTAGTTCAAATCCCCATCGATTTCAGACTGGAATTTTTTATGATCATGATAATAATCATGGTTGTATTTTTCACCGGAATAAGCATGCGATGTCAGGAAAGGCGTCCGAAATTAAAGTAAAGGTAAGGTAAGGGTGTGTTCTGCCCGAAGGCAGGTCCGAACCTCCGCAGAGGTGTAGGTGAGCCGGAGTTTACGTATGGTAGGGTGGCCAGTTCCTTTCCGCTCCTCCATTCCCTTACCACCCACCAACAGCGCGTGGCAGCCCATCCATTTCTCGACCACGCCCAATGTCGCTTAACTTCGGAGATCTTACGGGATCCGGTGTTTCAACATGGCTACGGCCGTTGGCAAATTAAAGTAAAATCCTTTAAAAAAAACAGAGTGGCACCTGCGACTTCAGAAATATTTGAGATAAGCCAGAGAATGTTGTTATTATTATTATTATTATTATTATTATTATTATTATTGGCAAGAAATGGCTCAATTTACAGGAAGAAAATACATCTGGGTTTAATGTGTCTCATCCCTGAAGAAGAAACTTCCGTACATGTACGAGGTGAAATATAATAGCACAAATTCCTTCCTCGGAGATATTCGTAAGCCCAGAGCTTATCAGTATGAAGACTTTAATAAGTGATTAATACATACGGTGTCATTCATTGAGACTAAAGAGTTACCGACAACAAAATAGCGCTGCGTCATGTCAACTGGGAACTACCATAAGCCCTTAAGATACCAAGAGTCGAAAACTTTTGCAGAAAAATAATTGAAACAACAGAAGCACTTCATCACATCGCAATTATCTGTAAAACTTCGTTTATCTGCAATAACACGAGCCAACACTATCTGAGGGTGATTCAGTAATTAAGTTGGTAATGTCTCTCTTCAAATAATTTTAAGTATCACATAAGCTAAATACACGTATAGATATTATGAACTTTGTTCAAAATTATTATTATTATTATTATTATTATTATTATTATTATTATTATTATTATTATTATTATTATTATTATTGACAGAATTCTATAGTGCGTGGAATTTTCTATCAGTAATAAATAACCACTGGGGGCCGGCCCCACAGTGTAGGGGTAGCGTGCCTGCCTCTTATCCGGAGGCCCCGGGTTCCATTCCCGGACAAGTCATGATTTTTTTACCTGCATCTGAGGGCTGGTTCGAGTTCAACTCAGCCTACGTGATTAAAATTGAGAAGCTATCTCACGGTAAGATAGCGGCCCTGGTTTAGAAAGCCAAGGATAACGGCCGAGAGGAGTCGTGCTGACCATACGACAACTCGTAATCTGTAAGCCTTTGAGCTGAGCATGGGTCGCTTAGTAGGCCATAGTTCTTCGGGGCTGTTGCACCATCGGGAGGGGGGAGGGGAAATAACCGCTGGGGACAGTACTGAACGAACCATAAATTCACCGACCGCGCATACAGGATCGTCTCTTTCGACAGCTGGGAATATTGCATTTCCTATGACCTAGTATCTATTGGTACTGTTGATATTACCTGCCCTTCTGAAAGGTTAAACCCTGTGACCTCTCTTTGCTAGGGATCAGACTGCCTGCTGATTACCTTCGAAGGGTCTGGCTCCGTGGCTTACCGGTTAGCATGCTGGCTTTTGGTCCAACGGTTTGAGTTTGGATCCCGACTGCGTCAGGATATTTTTAATCGTCAATGGTTAATTCCTCTGGTTCGAGAGCTATGCGTTTGTGCCGTCTGAAAAATTAGATTTCATGCTTTATATGCACCCTCGTTCACCCTACGTATGTTTGACCTAATTAATTTCCCCCTTTTCTTCTTAATGTTTAATTTTGGAAAGTATAGTTTGAGATAACCGCTGTTTGAAAGGGTATCGAATGGAACCTCCACAGGTATGTGATAGTTATTTTCCCTCTTATAATTTAACCATAATATTGTATTTCTTACATGTCCGGCTTCTTGGCTGAATGGTGACCATAGTAGCCTTTCGTTCGTAGGGCTTCGGGTTCGTTATTATTATTATTATTATTATTATTATTATTATTATTATTATTATTATTATTGTTGTTGTACCGGGAGGTACACCTCAACTCTGCACTTTCAAAAGAAGCGCAGTAATGAACTCTATCTATCCAACAAAATGTGAAACTGCTATTACAAGAAGTGGGAACTTTAATCAGAAGATGTCACTACTGAAGTACTGAGTAATTGTGTTGTTGTGAAGTTGCCTAAAGTGACTGGATTTATTTGCTTTGTGTTCGTTTACTTCAAGAAGTTTGGACATTTCCCCATAGAGGTCACTACCAAAAACTATGGTCATGCACTCTGGTGCAAGGGAACAGAAGTTTTTATTGAAAGAAATTTTGTGTTCGTGGGTTTTCTCTAGTAAATCAACTTTCACTTGTTTTTCTTATATATTTCAAAGTTTGCAACACTTCTTTCTAATTCCCCCAGTTTTCAATCTGGCCAATGGGAATTTTCTGTAATTATTTTTCAGCCTATCATAGGCTTCTTTTTGGTTCTTTGGGTGTAACTTTGGGTTCTGCCAATAAAATTGAAAGGGTATGTCCGGATTAGTCCAGAATACTCTCGAACCTTCCCTTCGTGTATATAAACTGCGGCTGCTCTGGCTACCTCGTCATTGGATCGCCGAATTTCTAAGAGTGTGTGTTAAGACAGGAGGCGGGGCGCCTCATTCTTCGCCAGGCAGTTCATCAGCCCAGGTAATGGCCATCCGTTTTATCTCTCTGTAGCCACCTCCACCGACTTACACGAGGGGAAGGTCCGAATTTCTAACTATGTAACCAACCTTTTCTAAAATGTAAATTTTTGTTCAGCTAATGTAAAACTTCATAAAGTCTTTCACTGTAAATTGGGGATAGAGAGCGCGTTACCCTCCCGAGTTCCCCTTCAACTTGGTTTTGAGGAGACTACGATTTAGTACCGTTTTCATTTTCTGTAATGTATTAAATTAACTTTCATTCCAGCCACCTCAGTAGCTTGAGATTAGCCCCTGTATCATCGGGCAGAGAGCCCTGTTAGGGTTTTAATACTTCATTATCTAGGAGCGCAAGTGTACGCCACCATTCATTTTGTGTTCGGGCCATTTACTTAACCTGTTCTTTTTCCACAAAGGCCCAATAGGTTGGGTAATTAATACCCCTGTGTAAAACAAATTTTGTAAATTGTGCCTTGAGAGGCCAAGAGATCATAAAGTTTTGTGTAATGTTGCCTTAAGCGGGCGGTTAAATTTGGATGAATATTGGAGAGCAAGTAAGCTCTTTTCTAGTTTTCTGTAATATTGAAGAGTGCCTTTGGAAGGCTGTAAATTTGTTGTAGCAAAGTGCCCTTGAATTGGGGGATTTCTGCCCTTGCCTAAATAATACCACTTTGCAATTGTAAACTAGGGGCTTGAAGCCCAGAATTAAAGTTCTGAATCTTGAATTTTCCAATTTTTTGTCATTGTACCTGTAACCTCATTATTTCACTGAGTGAAAAATTTGTTAAGTTTGAAATTGTGAAAGAAATATAACCTTTAGTTAAAGTTTTAACTCTATTTCTGATATGAGTTAGACCCTTTCAACCCCCGCACCTTCTTTCAGCTCTTTCTGCTCCACGGATAAATCCGGAACTATTATTATTATTATTATTATTATTATTATTATTATTATTATTATTATTATTATTATTATTATTATTATTATTATTATTATTATTATTGCCCGCCTGGTGGTCAATATCATTAAAGCTTGAAGTCTATATAGTATGACACCGTGGTTAGCCGGTTCAAATCCCGTTGGTCGAAAAAATTTCACCATCAGAATTTTGGCCGGCAGGAGAGGGGAGGTTGTGGTATACAATTTATAATCACTGGATTGCTTACTAAAAGTCTGCATTAAATTCCAAACCTCTCTGCAGTGCTCATATGGAGTGAGGGCATATGACGCTGTTGATAGTGATTCGTCCGTCGGATGGGGACGTTAAGTCTTGAGCAGATCCCTTGGTACAATTCCACAGGATTAGGCTACATATAGGCACCGGGATTCACACACACAACCCGCACCCCTACTACTATTATATTTCACGTCATTCATTTCATCTCATTAACTCCTCTGATGAGGTTAACGTCAGGAAGGGCATCCAGTCGTAAAAAGTCGCGTCGAAGATTATCTCGTTTCATATCCGACCCCGGAGAGAAACGGGCAAGAGTTGGACATAGATTGATGTTATTATTATTATTATTATTATTATTATTATTATTATTATTATTATTATTATTATTCAAATGCGTATATACAGCGTGCTTCAGATGCATACAAGTTATTATGTTGGGTTCCCTAAGTAAAAGGTGCATCAGAAAAGTATACTTTTCAGTCCAAGCTTCCGGTGTGTTATCAACCTCTGTGCTTTATCTGTACAGCTGGACGATCTATTCTATAGGGGAGAGCCTCGAGTAAAGAATGAAAATAAACGGTGCAGTTCGTTATTGTGTATTGTAATGCTATGTTTGAAATGATCACCATCTTGTTCTGTCCAATGCATTATTCGCCTCATACCGCTTTCTTGCATTCTCTATAGCATGATGGGTGTGACATTTTCACTTGCGACGCTGTGCTCCCACAAGGTCATCCCTATTATCAGGTAATGTCCCATGTATTGCGACACTGAAAGACAAAGACACCTCCGTACAGGCCATGAAGGCCCTTGGAGGAGTGGAAGGTAAAGGCTTCCACCATTGTTAACCGCGGCACGTGATGGGGTAGAGTGGTTAGCTCTACGCCCGGCCGCCTTTGCCCCCAGGAATTAACCTGGTACTCATTTTGGTGTAGGCTGAGTGAACCTCAGGGCCATATGCACCTCCGGAAGTGGAAATATCGTTTCTTAAATTTCACGACTTCCTGATGGGGATTCGAACCCACGTCCTTCCAGGCGAACCGAGCACGCCTTTACCGCCTCGGCCAGGCAGCCCCTATTTCAAACATGTGTAGGCTATGTATGTTCAGTCCGTCAGCGAATCCGCTGGTGGGATCTTCAACAGCTCTGCCATCAGCTGTCATAGATGGCCTAGGCATCACTGAAGAGGCGTACTAGGGAAATGAGGAGTGAGGTAGTTTCCCGTTCTTTCCTGACCGAGCCAGAGTTGCTATTACACATCAGTCTGCCAAGCCCACTGAAATGCATGCACCAACTGACCCTATGAGCAACATTTTCACACCATTCATAGCAGGGGCTGGCTGCATAAGGATTAGCATTACTTTTTTTTTTGCTAGGGGCTTTACGTCGCGCCGACACAGATAGGTCTTATGGCGACGATGGGATAGGATAGGCCTAGGAGTTGGAAGGAAGCGGCCGTGGCCTTAATTAAGGTACAGCCCCAGCATTTGCCTGGTGTGAAAATGGGAAACCACGGAAAACCATTTTCAGGGCTGCCGATAGTGGGATTCGAACCTACTATCTCCCGGATGCAAGCTCACAGCCACGCGCCTCTACGCGCACGGCCAACTCGCCCGGTGATTGGCATTACTAGCATCGCTCATACCTCAGTCACTTTCATATAGTCAAAGCCAAGGATAAGACAGAGACAGATCTATGAAAGTAACAAAATTGTTCTAGCCTATACCAGAAGATATAGTGCACTGTAAACACTAGGTCCTGCCAGCAAAAGTCTCGTTAAATAAATACTTTTTTTCGATTTTCCTCATGCGCTAACAACATATCCACCAATTTGTCATTAGTATAACACCACTTTTCTATTTATTTAATAACTAGGGCCCGGATATTTTAAAAGTGCATATGCGCATATACAAATGCATATTGTGAACGTTAGTACATGTTTTGAATGTTAGTGCATATACAAATACATTTTTATCGTATGTGTGATCGATTATCTAAGATTTCTGAATCAAATGAAAAATCTAATGAACTCTACATAATGTTGTACATCCCTTGGCACACGAGATGCCTTCCCTGATCAACGAAAGGGCTTTCAGTGTCGCAATACTTGCAGGTATTTCACAACAGCTATTTCCTTCTTTCTGACATTCTCTTTACAGTAGCCTCCCAAGGTTCGCTTAAACAAGTGCGTTCATCGGCTAACTTACTGTTCGTCTATTGCAGTGTTTTACCAGATTAAACTGTAAAAATACCTGTACCTAAAGATAAAGGGCTTTTTTAATTAAGCAATGGATATCAGACAACAGTGACTATAGACGTGACGGTGATGAAGTGTACTGTCAAGTGTGCGGCAAGAGTGTAAAATGCGATAAATAATTTCAAATTGAACAGAATTCGAAAAATAACTTCATATCTCAGATCAAATGAACAGAGTAATAATACGCAACAGCTACTATTAACCGACGTGAAAACACGGCGTAAAGTCAGTACATTTTCCGTTGATATTTGTAAAGCTTTTGTGTGCAGCAACATTCCACTGCATAAATTGAATAATCCACATCTACGCTCGTTTCTCGAAAAGTATTGTGCTAATTGAAGGATACCAGATCAATCTATCTTTAGTAAGAACTATTTACTTTCACTGCATGCGTCTGTCGTTGATTCGATACCATGTGACACAGGAGGAAACTGTGTCTGTTTATCGGTAGGTGAAACAACCGATTCGTGTTGTCGACGCATTTCGAAATTCATAGTGGGTAAATTATGTTCGGAAGAACCCGGCACACCTCATTTTCTACCGTACAAGGTGCTAGAAAAAAACAACCACGCTACAGTCTTAAGATATGTTAACGATTCCTGCGACTTCTGTGGCATAGTGAATCGGAGAGTGATTGTTACAAAGTGCGCCATTCAGTCACACATGCAGCTTTGGATACGTTGTAAACTGATCAGTCTCTTCGAGTATGTTTTTCCAAATCTCATTCGTGTCACATGTTTTGCCTATGGATTGCATAGTATTGCAGAAGAGATACGTACCCTCTTTCGATCTGTCAACGAAGTAATTTCAAATGGGGAAAAACTGTTCCTAAAAGCACCAGCTCGTCTACAGTTGAAGAAAACTCATCTGCCTCAGGTTTCTCTTCCACCGGAACCTGTTCTCACAATATCGAAGGTCATCGGCCCAGTGCTGCGTGTGTTTGTGAAGCAAAGTGCGCATTTTAATCTCAAACTGTATATAAAGATATCAGTCTCATCCATGTGTACAGGGCGAGTTGGCCCTGTGGTTAGGGATGCGCAGCTGTGAGCTTGCATCCTGGAGGTAGTGGGTTCGAACCCCACTGTCGACAGCCCTGAAGATGGTTTTCCGTGGTTTCCCGTTTGCACACCAGGCAAATGCTGGGGCTGTACCTTAATTAAAGCCACGGCCGATTCATTTCCACTCCTATCCCTTTCCTATCCCACCGTCTCCATAAGACCTATCTGTGTCGGTGCGACGTAAAACCAATAACCATACATGTGCATTATTCGTCACTTTCTAAGGTGATTAGGGGCCTAGAAACTCGTGGTGCACCCCTACACGAATCCCTTTATTTCATTCAAAACACCATTAGCTCTTAAAATGGTGACGGTGGTGAAATTGGAGAAAAAGTTAAAAGAAAGCTCAGTGGGGTGTTGGACTCAAACCCAGGACTGAAGAATATTCAATGCATAAGCAACTACATAAGTGGAATCAGGCAGTCTTAGCCAGAAGAATGTTCCGAGCAATGTCAGTGTACAAGTACTGCTCAGTTACGCCCGTCGATGTGGAACAATCATTCCCAGTATAAATTAATTCTGTCCGGCAACAGAAAGTCATTGACCCCTGCAAACATTGAAAAACTCTTGATAACCTACTGCCATGCATCATTTTCCCAGGAATGAAACATGTTTGTCTTTTTTTTTTTTTTTTGCTATGGGCTTTACGTCGCACCGACACAAATAGGTCTTATGGCGACGATGGGATAGAAAAGGCCTAGGAGTTGGAAGGAAGCGGCCGTAGCCGTAATTAAGGTACAGCCCCAGCATTTTCCTGGTGTGAAAATGGGAAACCACGGAAAACCATCTTCAGAGCTGCCGACAGTGGGATTCGAACCCACTATCTCCCGGATGCAAGCTCACAGCCGCGCGCCTCTACGTGCACGGCCAACTCGCCCGGTGTGTTTGTCAATTTAACACTGAGTTAAAATTAAATAGGCCTAATGCATTTGGTAAGTGTATTTTGTTTTACTTTTAGTGCATATTATCTTGCATATTTTCAACATTTTTAATGTATATCTGCATGCATATTTTTGGAGTGTTTAGTGCATATGAATCCGGGCCCTATTAATAACAACCAATGTAATGGAAACTTTTATTAATGTTCTGCTGAAAGAAGTCACTGCGTTAAGAAATATTCCTCCCCTCGCAGTAAAAACTAATTTGCCTTCAACATGAACTTTTACACGCATGGAGAGAAATGCTGACCCGATATAAACAATCAACAGTGCCCCACTCCAGTACTGAAGAGGAAGGGAGGGAGTGAAGGGATAGTGTTGAAGGCCACTCCCGTACCGAAAAGGAGGGAAAATGATGTAATGGGTATAATACTACTGAAAGCACAGTGTATGTATTAATATTCATCCACCAATGTGCCCGTATCAATCACAATAGAGTCTTGTAGCGTGCTGTGTACCCGCTGCAATGCGTTAAGGGAGAAGGTGGGGGATACCATGCTTTGTTTTTATTGGGACACCATTTCTGTGCATGTGTGTACCATTCCCCTTTACTAAGATTAGACCACCCGCAGAACAATAAAGCGGAAAGTTTGGCGACACATTGCGAGATTGGACCGTAAATCTTCTTCTCCTTCTTTTCTTCTTCATCATCTTCGCAGCACCCTACACTATAGGCAACCCAACGTACTCAGCTGCATATCTCTCCAACATGCTGTACAACTTGCAAAATAACGAACACGCATAAGTACCGTCATCAGATCACTTAACATACAATGCAGGTAGTAATGATCTCATGTAGCTGTTATAGCCTGCGTGCAGTTCTTTATTGCCAGACCCTCCGTGGAGAGAAAGCGGCATCTGCCGTCTGAGGTACTGCGTATGTTTGTAGTGGAGGAATGTGTCGGATGTTGTGTATGACTTGCTGAGAAACATGGAGACAGAACAGACAAGTCACTATAATTAACCATCTGCGGTTCAAATATCACAGCCTCGCCGGACATCGAACCCTAGCACCCTCAGACTAAACGCTAAAGCTCTACCGTTCAACCAAAACCTGGCCCTGACCTCTAAAGTGAACCAACAAGAACAGGAAACTACTTTCTACAAATTCTAAAACCACTACATTGATAAAGTTTGCTAATCTTACCACATTCGTGGGAATGTAATGAGTTCTAGAAACCTTTCTCTCTGACATTTAAATTGGTTGGTACAGAAAACTTTAAAATGTGCTCTGCATTCAGCCGCACGTACTAGAAGCTTTACTCGTGTCGAGGGGGATTATAAAGAGAACTACAATCAGCAGTTTTCGTGTTAACAGCCGTGACCTGCCGCTATTTGTAAAACAATGATACATCGTCACGATAACTATACAACCGTCTGTTGACCTAAGAAAACGATACTGCCTCAAGTCGGGATTTGAATCCACGGAGGAGATTAACAGTAAAAGGTAAGTGAGAATTAAAGCAATCTTATTCTTATACTTCCTGGTATTTTAGCAATCACCTGGGGTCGGTACTTTGTATGGATGCATGTAGTCTAACTTTACGGCCGGATGCCTTTCCTGGCACCAATCCTATATGGAGGGATGTATTTACTATTGTGTAGACTACTTCTGTGTTGGTTTGTAATGTTTTGTGTTGTACGTAAATTAATATGTGTGTTACGGCGAACACAAACATCCAGTACGCGAGCTAGAGAAATGAACCAGAAAAAGTTAAAATCCCCGATCCGGCCGGTAATTGAATCCGGGGCTCTCTAAACCGAAACCCACTACCCTAGTCATCAAGCCAAGGAGTTGGACATCAAATTTTTTTAATAATATCAGCATGTATTTTATTTATTTATTTATTTATTTATTTATTTATTTATTTATTTATTTATTTATTTATTTATTTATTTATTTATTTATTTATTTATTTATTTATTTATTTATTTATTTAATTTTCACGCCATAGTATTCTGAAAAAACCTGGTCATCATTAGGTGATTATAATCACCTTTAAAAACTTATTCGTCAATTATAACTTGCGCCCTTAACGTCACAACCTCCTTCCGGAACTTATTCTCCACTGACAAGTTTCTTGCTTAGAACCTCTCAGCACCTTCTAGAAATTCATATTATCACTTTCATCCTTAGTGTCTAAAATATCCTTGCAGAGATATCCCAGGGATCAGTTCGTCATTACGTAGTACCTAAAATCTTATTCCAGAACAGTCTCTGATGATCAACTTCACATTCAGTATTTAAAATATTTGTCCAGTTTACTGTCCAGTGATCCGTATCGTCCTTAACGCCTCCAAGCTCCTTCCTCAACTTACTTTTAAATGATCAGTTTATTCCTCAGTGCCGTCAGGCTCCATGGCTAAATGTTTAGCGTCACAGGGGTCACGGGTACGATTCCCGGCAGGATCGGGAATTTTAACCATCATTGCATAATTCCGGGGCTGGGTTTATGTGTCGTCCTCATTATAAATGCATCCTCATCACAACGCGCAGGTCGCCTATGGGAGTCAAATCAAAATAATTGTACCTGGCGAGCCGAACATGCCCTCGGACACTCCCGGCACTAAAAGCCATAGGCCATTTCATTTCCTTCGTGCCTCTAAGGTCCTTCCAGAACTTATTTTCGTAATAATGTTATTAGTTTTACGTCCCACTAACTACTTTCACGGTTTTGGGGGACGCTGAGGTGGCGAAAGTTTTTCCCGCAAGAGTTTTTTAATGTGCCAGTAAATCTACTGACACAAGGCTGACGATTTTGAGCACCTTCAAACACCACCGGACTGAGCCAGGATCGAACCTGTCAAGTTGGGGTCAGAAGGCCAGCGCCTCAACTATCTGAGTCACTCAGCCTGGCACCTTACTTTCATATTATCTGATTCATCATTAACATCTACAACTTATTTCCAGAACTTATTCTTCAGTAATCAGATTCCTCCTTAGTGACGACATCCATAACTTATTTTCAAATTATTAATTTCGTCCGTAGTGCCTACAGTATCCTTGCAGACATTACTCTCCAGTAACCAGTTTAATCCGGAATGTCTTTAATCTCCTTCCACAACTTCTTCTCCAGTGATCAATTCTATACCTAGTACCTAGATCCTCTGATCAGAATTTACTGTCCAATGGTGATCAATTCTATACCTAGTACCTAGATCCTCTAATCAGAATTTACTGTCCAATGGTGATCAATTCTATACCTAATACCTAGATCCTCTAATCAGAACTTACTGTCCAATGGTGATCAATTCTATACCTAGTACCTAGATCCCCTTATCAGAACTTACTGTACAGTGATCAACATCATCCTTAATGTTCAGAATCTCTTTCCATAGCTTATCCTACAGTAATAAACAGTCCTAAGCGACCATGGTTCCTTACCAGAACTTATTCTCTGTATATCAGTTCCATCCCTAATGCTTACAGTCTTCTTCCAGAAGTTATTCACAAACCACTACTTCATCTCAAAATTCTGGGAAGATATTGTGGACATAATCCTCCAATTATAATCTCGATCTTAATGCATAATTATTATAACCTCTTCCTACAACTAATTATCCAGTATGAATTCATCCGAGCAGTATCTACATTCTCTTGCTGCTAGTTTTGATCGTACAGTGCCTGTAATACAGTGACGAGCTGTACCAGCCTGCAGCAGGTCAGCTGTGCCGCTGCGAGTATCGAACGCTACCTCCTCTCCGCCCCCAACAGTTTTTACAGAGGGGAGAAGTGCTGGTGATTTGCTTTTATCTAGAACTCAGAGTCGGTGCAACGCGCCCCACAAAATTTTATCGCTGACATAGAAGCGCTGAAATTATGGCACTGTGTCATCGGAACTCCACCCCTCGGCGCTTACGTTTAGGGGTTCACACACCAGCCTATTGCTATGCATATTCTAGCTGCAAGAGAACGCTGCTACAGAAAGACATTCTTACTGCGCTCCAGAGGGAAAGGAATCAAATCTAGCGAATTCCCTGCCATATCTTTTAGCGTCACTTATATATTCCATTAATAAAGGACATATCAGCTACTATCCTTCAGGTTTACTACGTGTGCACATGACGTTTGATTTTTCAATTGAGGGTTTAATGTAGACACTACTCAAAGAGGTAAGAAATAGGGCCATACCGTACCAAATCAAACAATGCTACCCACCATCATGTCACAAAGTTAATAACTTTAGTTGAAGTAGTATACAGCATTGATACAATACGTTATCCATAGTTAACATGACTCTACAAATAAAATTTTATTGAGGAGGGAATATTACAGTTATGACTGGTTTGACAAAAGAGGTATTTATCACATTTGTCCGACTCCTTAGCTGAATGGTCAGCATTAAGACCCTCGGTTCAGAGGGTCCCAGGTTTGATTCTCGGCCGGGTCGAGATTTTAATCATATCTGATTAATTCTTCTGGCTCGGAGACTGGGTGTTTGTGTCTATCCCAACACTCTCCTCTTCATATTCAGACAACAAACCACACTACCAACCACCACAGAAACGCACAATAGTGAATACATCCCTCCACATAGGGTTGGATTCAGGAAGGGCATTCGGCCGTAAAACAGGGCCAAAACACCCATGTTGGACACAGTTTGCACCGGAGATCTTTATTTTCTAATAGTCTAAGAAGAAGAAGTCAATGTTCACATTTCTAAATATATTAAAATGATAAAATTTGGTTTATTAAAATAAGAAATGATGGATATAAATAATAATAATAATAATAATAATAATAATAATAATAATAATAATAATAATAATTAGCAAGTCTCAAATACTTTCAAATGAAGAAATACGTGAGTCACTTACCTTTTAAGAGCTGTAAAAAATGTCATTGGAGAGTATAAACATTATGTGGAAAGGAAATGATCGGTAGACTTTTATATAATTTTATTCTTATTACTTTATTATTATTAATATTAATATTAATATTATTATTATTATTATATCGCTAATTATATGTAGCCCTTTCAACCCCATACAATGCTCTATAATATAAAACCCACTAAAATCCACAATTGTACTAATAAAATCAGATGGCCTAAAATTAAAGCAGTAAAATAATCACATTTCAATTGCCACATGTTTAAAAATCTACACTCAAGAGAATATAATTCAATATTTGAAGGACTAGTCCAGATAACGCTTTTGATCACTACATATTTGGAACACGTATTCCTATTACGTAAATTCCTCTCACGGACAGGAACAGAATTAAAGGTATTAAAGTACCGAAAGATGGAAGTTCAATATTGCGCTCAGCGTACAGTACTCTCCTTGTTTTATGAGTAAGCTGCATATTACATGCAGTAGAAATATGAAAGAATACACACTAAGACAATTCTTCTCGCAATAGCAATTCCAAGAAGTGAAATAACTAGCCATCAGGCACCTTAAACATGATAATACCAAGTGGTCTTTATTTTCTAAATGCATTATACTTTCAACACCTATGAGTTATCAATAGACCCCACTTCTCTTTAAGAAAGTAAGAAAAGGCTTATCGGTTGTGGCTGATTCAATGTAATTGTTGAGTTGAAAATTGAACGAAAGTATAGTGATTTTTCATGTTCAAAAATGCCAGTATGCAGTGGTAGAGCTTCTGATCCATACGTGACAATACTACTTTCACAATGCAAGAACATTATCCGAACCTGGACATTGGTGATCTATTGTTCCAAGCTAGGCCAGGCATCCTGAGGCGAAGTTTACGTGCGTTAGGATGGCCAGTTCCTTTCAGCCTCTTCTCTGACCAACAGTATGTGGGCTTCCCATCCAGCTGGTGATCACGCCCAATGTTGCTTAATTTCGCAGATCTCATGGGGCCCGGTGTTTTAACATATCCTACCGGTCATTACTTTCAGTACACAATGTCTATTATCTGGTATTTCAGATATGGACACAAAATTTATTTCTCCAAAAAATAATTATGTACACTTAAACGTATTCAATACATACAGAATAATTATATTTTACTTTAATCAAAGTATCTTCTCTTGGATTTTATGATTGCCTTACAAACTCCACGCATATGTTAAATCAGTTTTATGTAGGTATTTGAATCTATATGATTCCACACATCCTGAACAAAGTTCCAAAGATGTTCCTTAGTGAATATATGAAATTCCCTGATACGTCTGTCCACTTCACCTCAGACCATTTCAGTGGGATTACAGTCCGGGTTTTGGGACGGCCAGACCATATCTTTCAGTACATTCTGTTTTTTTCTTTGATGCAATGTACTTCTTACAGATCGCTGACCGATATCTTGGATCATTATACTGTTGTAAGGTCAGCCGTTTCCCAGTTAACTGCAATACTGTACGTAGAGTGCACTACTGCGCCACCTTTTCTCCTTCACGTCGGTGAACAAATATCCTCCTTCTGGTTCCAAAAATCTCGACCTTCGATTCATCTGTGAATAACACTTTCTTCCACACTTCACCTGTCTAATTGCGATGTTTTTATAGCCCATTCGAGCCTCTTATGTTCATTTATGGGCTTCAGAAAGGGTTTCGTTGCTGGCACACGTCCTTTCAAGCCAGCTTCGGTCAGTCTCATTTTTACTGTTGCAACAGATATTTGTTTCTTGTTGATATCTAACAATTCTCTGCGAATTTGTGGCGCTGTTTTGAACCTATTTCTCTTACTAGTAATTCTGATGAATTTATCACGTTTAGTTGTTTTACGAGGTTGTCCTGATTGTGGTCTGTCCTTATTGCTACATGTTGTCATCTGGCAGTGAAGGGCGTATTGCACTCCCCGTATAGACACGCTACACTTTTTCTCAATTTGGCGAATTGATAAACCTGCTTGTCTGAGTGCTACAATTTTCATATCCCTTTTCTATGGATGTCTCCACTCTTGGAGCCATAATGACAATATGCACACTGTCAAAAGTCACTAAGGAGGTGAAATGCAGGCATCAAATAGCATGTATCTTAGCAATGCGGACATCACAACACTGTACAACATTCTCGTGGAGTAATATTGCATCTAGATGAAAAAACATATACGCCTGACATGTTTTCAAGTGCTGTACTATTCCTTTGCTTACTCAAGCGTAACCATGGCATTAGAGGGAATTAGATGTAAATTATTCGACGTATTGAAATTAATGAGCAATATCCCTACCAGAAATGAGCCTCCGTGGCTCAGACGGCAGCGCGTCGGCCTCTCACCGCTGGATACCGTGGTTCAAATCCCGGTCACTCCATGTGAGATTTGTGCTGGACAAAGCGGAGGCGGGACAGGTTTTTCTCCGGGTACTCCGGTTTTCCCTGCCATCTTTCATTCCAGCAACACTCTCCATTCTCATTTCATTGCATCTATCATTCATTAATAAATCACTTTGGGAGTGGCGACCCCATCGTACTAACAGCCTATTATCTGCTTCATTCCTTACATCCCTGACCCGGTCAATGACTGGAACACAGGTTATAGGTTTTCATTTTCATTTTCATCCCTACCAGTAAGAAAGCATGTCATGAAGAGCTTCATTTGGAACATTGCGACCTATGGCTCTGAAACACGGACTCTATTAAAGGCTGATAAGAAAATAACAAGCATTTGAAATGTGGTTCTGGCGTCAAATGTTACGAATTCCCTGGACTCACAGGCTAACAAATGAAGAAGTTCTCAAGAGAGCTGAAGAAACTATCAGTCTAGAGAAAATGATCGCGAAAAGAAGATGTAGTTGGATAGGTCATTTACTCCGGCATTTATCATGGTGCACCACACTGCTTGAAGGGAAACTGGAAGGAAAGACTAGAAGAGGACGACCAAGAGCAGGGTTCCTCGATGGCATTAAAGGGCGACGTCCATATCAACTAATCAAGCAGCTGGCTCAGGATAGAAGGTCGTTGGACGAGGACAGTCATGCTACCCACCAACCATCAGGTTGAGGAGAATGAGAGAGTGTAGCTACGCCGTTAGCAACAATACTTTCGCAAAATTCTTAATGTTGAACTTTGATATATATACATAATAAAATATGTTACTGGTTACACGTCCCACTAACTAATTTTACGGATTTCGGTGACACCTTGGTACCAGAATTTTGTCCCGCAGGAGTTATTTCAAGTGCCGGTAAATCTATCGTCACGAGGCTGATGTATTTGAGCACCTTCAAATACCACCGGACTAAGCCACGATCGAAACTGCCAAGTTGGGGGTCAGAAGGAAGCCACTCAGTGCCGCAAACACCTTCGTTCGCATAGGCACAGTCACCATCCATGTGCAGCACAGGTCGCTGAACTGCCTTTTTAGACAGTTCATTTTAACGGTGATTTCTTCCACTGTAGCGTGTTGCTCGGCCCTCGTGAACTTTCATATCCCATGTTCACGGCGAATCAGTGGTAGAGTGTCTGACTCTTGATCCCAAGTTCACAGGCTGAGGTAGCTGATGTTTGAAGGAAGGTCAAAAATCTTGGCACTCAATGTCACTGTTGCAGATTGCATACGTCCATACAGTGAGATTCACGGGAAACAGTAGCGATTGGCTGCGAGAATACGAGTGTGCGATATACGAACGATGAGACGTGGCGATAGTTTCATCTCGCGTAATCTTTACGGGACTGAATTAAACACAAATTAAATTTGCAGTTATACGATGTATACATTTCATAACAGAACATAAAGGAAGAAGACTGCATTCACTTTTTCCTGTCAACTCCAATGATTCCAGTGGAAGGAATTTCCGAAGTTACGTTAATTTTACTGCGGTACAACTGATTTTACCTTGCAGCGTATTTCGTCCTAGACTATACAGTACATTCTTGTTCGAAAGTAGTTGTAATTCGAACCTCTGCAGCAGGGCCTCTCAAACGCTCAAAATCTCACGCGTGCATATCGAGGCGCAGAGACTCCGTGCACTGTGCATCGTTCCGACTCGACTCAACTCAACTCAACTCGGCTTGACTCGGATAGTGTAGTGCGCTGAGAGCGACTAAGCGTTCGGTGATATACGGCTTGTTTATCAGTGAAATAGATAAGCACAAGACAACAACATAATAATGGAGCAACCTGTTTCAAAGAAAGCAAAGACTTCCGAAAGTCCATTTTAATCGAACTGGGAACTTTCGTACTTCTTTGTCAGGCGTGACGATAAAACCAAATGTTTAATCCGTGGGACAATAATTATGTGATAAGTTAATCAAAAAGATCTATTTCCAAATACAAAGGCTTTGCTCAAATTCTACGAGAATTTTTCGAAGGAAGATTTTCCTCAGCTGCATCGAGAAACAGCTAAGATCATTTCTATGTTTGGTTCCACATGCATATATGAAAGGTATTTTTTTCCTCCTTTGACTTGTACGAAAACTAAATTGCGTGTGAGAAGGCCTATTTCTGATTCTAATTTAAAGAAGGCTCTTAAATTGCTGTAAGCCGGTCCCTTGTTGCAGGCATAACTGGGATAAATTGTCTGCTCA
Source organism: Anabrus simplex (assembly GCF_040414725.1). Classification (NCBI taxonomy): domain Eukaryota; kingdom Metazoa; phylum Arthropoda; class Insecta; order Orthoptera; family Tettigoniidae; genus Anabrus; species Anabrus simplex. The sequence goes on along the minus strand of NC_090265.1, from coordinate 219,173,611 downwards.
AACCAAATTGAAAGAAGAGTGTTTTAACACCGGTAACGTTGTCCCATACAACACCGCTCACCGCACATAAACATTTCGCAGTGAGGAGAGGATCAGTGGGGAAGGTGGAGAAGGCGAAAACAGGCAGAACGGGTGAGACAGGTGTAGGGGAAGTGGAGTGGGGGTTTGCACTCTGGTCAACCTAGTGAAGTCGTCCCCTGCACCTTGCGCCCGTGCACTGCACGGCGCATGCACCCTGAGAGGCCCTGGTCTACAGGACACTTCAGTTTCTATACAAGCTTTGGAATCACCAAGAATATATCACTTATAGACTGTGGGGGAGAATGAGTTACAGCGAAAGTTGGAATAATGGTGTACAACATTGGCAGAGAGAGAGGATTGAAGATAAACAGAAAGAAAACAGTGTACTTCAACTTTGGAGGACATGGAGAGGGATCGATCAAAACAGGGGATGAAGTATTGGACAGAGTGGATAAATTTTAGTACCTTAGTTCTGCAATAGATAGGGAGAGAATTTGGACTCGGAGATGGCGCAAAGAATAAACATTGGCTGGTTTATCTGGAGGAAGATGCCGGGCGTATGTTGTGACACGATCTTGAATATAAAACAGAGTTCTACGCATCTGTGGTAAGGTCTGTATTTTGAACGGGGAGGATACGGGAGGGGAGGTTCAAGAAATTGCATGAAAAGAAAATGGATGTGGCACAAATGAAACTATGAGGTGGATGAGTAGAGTCACGAGAATAAAATATGAAATGAGAAAATTCGAGACAATGTTTAGATGAAATGAATTTCCAAGAAGGCTTAAGAGACAAGGCTACAATTGTATGGGAACGTTATTAGGAGGGATGACGATTACGATAATAAAAGAATTGATGAAATGAGTGTGGAAGGAAGCAGAAGAAGAGGTCGGTCGGGAACAAGATGGGGGCATCGCATAAGCCAAAGAAGAAGAATAGTGTGGGGGGAAATTCACCTTGCAATTACTAAGTCCATTTTTCTTTTCTAGCTCAGAAAAATAATACAATTTGTCAAACCATCTTGGTGTAGACTTCATACTTATTTATATATTTCCTTTTTAGGTGATGTGAGGATTCTGAAGTAGTCTACCTGACTGGATGAACTTAAAATTCAGTGTGTAGTAACGTTTTGATTTCAGCCTCTATATTTTAAGTTTTATGTTCGACTCATTGAAACATTTTCACAGCCTCAACAACGATAATGAAAAAATCAATCGAATTGAACATGCAAATACGTGTAATAAATCAAAATGAACTAATGTGCATGTAGCACAGAATAAATTAGCATTAATGCATAAATTTTACAGAGTACTTGCAGTCGAACATTGAAAATCATATATATTAAATTTCGTTCAGTTTTTTATCAATGTTGTTTCAGTGGATTTCTCTAATTAAGAGCCCTGTGTAAAGTGATCTGGTTACCACAAGAGTGGGATCCGGATGCAGAAATCAAGATCAGAATTGACATTGCAAGAAGCGCCTTTCTGACTGGTTGGTGTATCGTGAAGTTCTGTGTGTTACAGATGCTTCTTTGAGATGTTAAACGCTTGACATTAAAAGTATCGTCAATGAACCGACTGTAGGCCTTTGAAATGTGGATGTATCGCAGAATGTTCAAGATCTCATGCATTACGTCACCAACGAGGAGGTAGTCCATTGTGTGGAGTCTTAACCCTCACAAAACATGATATCGAGCAAGTTGGGTGTGTGGGTCCTGTATCTATCAACCATCGGCTACCCTCGAGATGGTTTTCTGTTGTTTTCAATTTCCACAAGAGGCAAATTCCGTGGCTGTACCCTAATTATACTCACAGTCGACACCTTTTTAGTTCTAAGTCTTCCTCATTCCATCGCTGCCGAACATGTGAAAGTGTTGGATGACGTCAAACCATTGTACGTTGAGTATTAAGACCGAAGGCTAGTTTGATCTTCAGCAGCTGTCATCACCTGTCATAAAGGTCCTACGCGTCACTGAAGAGGCGCTCTAGGGAGATGAGTGAAATAGTTTCCTGCTGCTTTCCTCACAGAAACAGACGTTACTATTACATATCTGTCTGCCAAGCCCAATGAAATGAATGCACCAACCGACCCTCTGAGTGACACTTTCACACCATTCATAGCAGGGACTGGCTGCATAAGGAATGGTATTACTAGGATGAGATTGAGACAGGTCAATGAAAGTAACAAATTTGATCCAGCCCGTACCAGAAGATGTAGTAAACTGTAAATAATGTAAACACTGTCAGAAAAGGCAGGTTAAACCACCAGTAAAAATTAAAGGACGTGAGCTAAAATGTTTTATAAATAAATAGCGATAGTTTGAATTCATCCATCTTGTTGCAGATATTTTGACTGAGCGCCATGTTGTCTTCCCGGGTATAAATTTCGACATTCCGTTTTACTCTACCGAAAGGCAGAGAAACCGAAATATTGTTATACAATCTGTGACAATAAAGTTCCGTGAATGAAGTCAGAACGGTCGATCTGGCAACACTGGCGACACACAACGCTGCACCTACATAGCAGCAGGTTCTGACCACTTGCTCCCACCATTGTTCAGTTGAGCATCGTGTGTGTGTGTGTGCCGTGTAAGACCTGTCTGACACAGTGCGTGTTTAGTGCGTTGGTTCTGAACTGCGAACAGGAACATGAACGACCAAAAGATCAATGTACGGTTTTGTTTTAAGCTTGGCAAGGCACCGAAAGAAACGCGTGCGATGCTGGTACGTGTTTATGAACTGTCCTTGAAGTGTGTGTACGAGTGGTTCGCCCGTTTTCGAGGAGGCCGGGGAAGTGTTTCTGACAAACCCCCTAGCGGAAGTGACGAAATCATTGAGAAGGTGAGGACATTAATCACGAACGATCGGCGATTAACTGTGCGCATGATAGCAGATGAACTGCAGATTAACCGTGAATCCGTGCGACAAATCCTTACCCAGAAGTTAGGGAAGAGGAAAACGTGTTCTCGTCTTGTGCCACATCACTTGACTGACGATCAGAAGCAGCACGTTTAGAGGCTTCACAGGATTTTGTCGAAACGGCGGATGCGACACCAAATTTCTTGAAAAAATCAAAATCAAACTGTTGTGCATCAGCGGGCTATTTAAAATTGGCCCTGCATGTGGTTATACACAAGTTAGACAACTTTCAGGAAAAGAATCAATCAATACTGATCTGCATTTAGGGCAGTCGCCCAGGTGGCAGATTCCCTATCTGTTGCTTTCCTAGCCTTTTCCGAAATGATTTCAAAGAAATTGGAAATTTATTGAACATCTCCCTTGGTAAGTTATTCCAATCCTTAACTCCCCTTCCTATAAATGAATATTTGCCCCAGTTTGTCCTCTTGAATTCCAACTTTATCTTCATATTGTGATCGTTCCTACTTTTATAGACGCCATTCAAACCTATTCGTCTACTAATGTCATTCCACGCCATCTCTCCGCTGACAGCTCGGAACATACCACTTAGTCGAGCAGCTCTTCTTCTTTCTCTCAATTCTTCCCAACCCAAACATTGCAACATTTTTGTAACGCTACTCTTTTGTCGGAAATCACCCAGAACAAATCGAGCTGCTTTTCTTTGGATTTTTTCCAGTTCTTGAATCAGGTAATCCTGGTGAGGGTCCCATACACTGGAACCATACTCTAGTTGGGGTCTTACCAGAGACTTATATGCACTCTCCTTTACATCCTTACTACAACCCCTAAACACCCTCATAACCATGTGCAGAGATCGGTACCCTTTAACTGTATTGTCACTGAGGATGAAACCTGGTGTCTCAGGTACGACCCTGAAACGAAATGGCAAAGCATGGAATGGCGTTCTTCGGGATCCCCTCGTCGGAAAAAGGTCAGAGCCGAAAAGTCACGCATCAAAGTCGCTTTGAAAGGAAATAGATTTGACGATATTCCTGACATCCAACGAAACGTGACGAGGCTTTTGATCACCATCACAAAGGAAGCCTTCTTGCAAAGTTTTCAGGACATGTATCGCCGATCTCAGCAGTGCATAGTTATGGGAGGGGACTATTTCGAAGGACAGTAAGGTCACTGTTGTGCATTGTTCATCTACGTTGATAGTACAGGACTATTCACCGAACTTTATTGTGACAAGTTGTATAACGTAATGAACGAATTTGTAAAATAAATAACAAATGTGTCCGATCCTTGTCCCGTTTCGCTACGGGGTCGGGTATGAAGTGAAATGAATCATCGTAGAGAGCTTTTACGACCGGATGCCCTTGCTGACGTCAGCATCATCAGACAAAATGAGATGAAATATAAACGACGTGACATATGGCAGTAGGAAGGGAGAGGGTGAAACCCGGTGTCAGCACATAGCCTACTCCTGACAAATAACGCCAAGGGGTCTGTTCAAGACTTTACGTCCCCATCCGAGGGATGAATCACCATATAGCCTCATATGCCCTCACTCCATACAAACACTGTGGAGAGATTTGAAATGTAATCCAAGCGTTTGTCATGCAATCTAGTGATTATACAACCATCTCTCCTATCCTGTCGGCCAACATTCTGATGGTGAAAATGTTTTCAACCAACGGGATTCGAACCAGTTAACCACGGTCTCAGACAATATAGACTTCACGCCTTAACGGTCATGGCCACAAGGCGGGCTAAATCTCTACATCGTAAGCCAGCCAATCCCAAACTGTGGTCCGCGGACGCATGGGGGGCCGCGACGGTAATCCAAGGAGCGCGCAATAACAATGTAAGTTGTAAGTATTTGAAGAGTGAAATATTATTGTACACACACAAATCATAGATCATTATTCTGAATTTAGGAACTTTTTTTACAATTAGCTTTCCATCGCACCGACACAGATAGGTCTTACGGCGACGATGGGAGAAGAAAAGCTTAGGAGTTGGAAGGAAGTGGCCGTGTTATTAATTAAGGCACAGCCTGGTGTGAAAATAGGAAACCACGGAAAACCATCTTGAGGGCTGCCGATAGTGGGGTTCGAAGCCACTATCTCCCGGATACTGGCCGCACTGCAGCTGTCGAGCTCGGTTATAATAAATGGTACAAGTTGGCAGTAGGTCTATCTCGTGAAGACCTTGTACCACAACTCCACGTCTCTGATCGACTTTTGGCTCCATGGCATCCACTCTACAATTTCTAGAAAGGAAATACTGCGTTTAATGCTCTTCATGACAACATACCTGTGTGAGTGTACCTTTTCCGCTCTCACACAAATGAGAACGAACTACAGAAACGGAACTAACGTTGAAGCTGATCTTCAGTTTGGAAGACAGCACCATCCGTCTCATTGATACAACTACTGTACCAAGTTAATTTTCTGATGAAGGTTTCTATATCCAGACTGTTGGAATTATTAGCCAAGTGTCACAATGTTTTATAATTTCTATGCATATATAAAGTATCTGTATGTAAATGCAGTTGCCTTTAAATTTGAAGGAAAGTAAACATTAGTCCTAAATTATACGAATACAAACAAACATGGTAACATTACAAAATTATGTTTTCGTTCTTCTTCTTCTTCTTCTTCTTCTTTATCTGTTTACCTTCCAGGGTCGGTTTTTCCCTCGGACTCAGGGAGGGATCCTACCTCTACCACCTCAAGGGCAGTGTCCTGGAGCTTCAGACTTTGGGTCAGGGGATGAAACTGGGGAGGATGACCAGTACTTCGCCCAGGTGGCCTCACCTGCTATGCTGAACAGGGGCCTTGCGGGAGGATGGGAAGATTGAAAGGGATAGGCAAGGAAGAGGGAAGGAAGCGGCCATGGCCTTAAGTTAGGTACCCTCTCGACATTTGCCTGGAGGAGAAGTGGGAAACCAAGGAAAATCTCTTCCAGGATGGCTGAGGTGGGATTCGAACCCACCTCTACTCAGTTGACTCCCGAGGCTGAGTGGACCTCATTCCAGCCCTCGTGCCACTTTTCAAATTTCGTGGCAGAGCCGGGAATCGAATCCGGGCCTCCGGGGGTGGCAGCTAATCACACTAACCACTACACCAGAGAGGCGACGGTTTTTGTTCACTGAATTCAGTATTATGTTCTGTGGCTAGGTGGTCCTTCAACATGAGCGTGATATGCTAAGGGGGCCTCAGTTTGGGAAACCCTGCCGTAAGCCATTGAATTGCAGACCCTTTATTCTCCAATCAACATTACGTCCAAGTCTCCTTGAACACTCGGCTCCATAATCCTTACTCGGGATGTTTCGGTCAGCCTTGTAAACGGAGCAAACAACACGAAGCAAATCGCCCCGAAATCACATGGCTTTACTAGAAATCTTTCGGTTTTGTCATGCTTGCCATGCTAGTGCGTTGTCTTCTAGATATAGCAACTCCTTTCAGTAGTCCTTTTGAACTAAGAGGGTTACACAATCACTAAGGCTGATGCGGCACCAGCTACACCACATACACATGTACCTCAGGGGCTCACAACTACTTCTCGGAAAAGCATGCTTGTTAAATTCAAAAAAGGTTTATATCAGACTGTCGTGTTGATGCAAACGCCTCATTTTCGTAAACAGAGAATGCTCTATGGCATGTAATACAAGTGTACTTCTCTTTCAAGTGCTTTTGTGTTACTTACTAAATATCTTACATCATTTCATAACTTTTACATATCATTACTCTAAACAATAATTGAAGTGATTCATATTAGAAGTTACTTCTACTTAAAATGTGTTTCCACATTATTTTTAAAAACTGACCATAGGTCGAATTAATATTAAAATTTAAAATTAAGCTTTCAGTTTTTAGGTCGTATCGAGTACATGATAAATAAACGTTTGCGAAAACCAAATAATTGCCAATAATTACTGCAGCTCGTAAAATATAATTACAGTATTCGGGAGATAGTAGGTTCGAACCCCACTGTCGGCAGCCCTGACGATGGTTTTCCGTGGTTTCCCATTTTCACACCAGGAAAATGCTGCGGCTGTACCTTAATTAAGCCACGGCCACTTCCTTCCCACTCCTAGCCCTTCCCCGTCCCATCGTCACCATAACACCTGTCTGTGTCGGTGCGACGTAAAGCAAGTACCAAATATATATTTAAATACACTATTCATTTACAATAGTCCACTGTGGATGATTGGTGCACTCAGATGTTGTGTTGATAGTGAATCCGTAGCAGAATCCATAGAGCACTGGCCGTGGAAGTTGAAATTGTGAGTTTGGAGACCAACTGAGTCAGGTGAGTCATTTTTGCTCTATACCTAGCATCTCATGTTCAATATTTACTCCACAAATTCTAAAATATGAAAGCTCAACTTAAGGTAGGCCTATAAAGCGGTAGTGAAATTTAAATATTCATTTTGAAAAAGTCTCAGCCTGGTAAGAAGTACAACGCGTAAGATATGAAAATTCTAGACTAAAGTGAGCTTGAATTCGGGAGATGGTGGGTTCGAATCCCACTGCCGGAAGACCTGAATATGGTTTTCCGTGGTTTCCCATTTTCACATCAGTAAAATGCTGGGGATGTGCCGCTTCCTTCCCAGTCCTAACACTCTCCCATCCTTGCATCGCCGAAAACCTTCAAAGTACTGCCCTAGAATACTAGCAACAAAAAAGACTACTGTGACATCAGTTAGGAGGAAACCTAAGAGAAAAAATATCAGGTCAGGAATACAAAACTGGAACATGTAAACTATTTCAAGTATTTAGCGTGCGTATTCTTCCAGAATGATATTATAGTAAGTGAAATTGAATCACGGTGCAGTAAAGCTAATGTAGTGAGCTCGCAGTTGCTATCATCGGTGTTCTGTAAGAAAGAAGTGAGTTCTTGGACGAAACTCTCATTACATCGGTCTCTCTTAAGACCGACTGTGCTGTACGAGAGTGAAAGCCGGGTGGCTTCAGGCTTTTCATAAGTTAGATGTAACAGATAAGAAAGTAGCGAGGATCATTAGTGGTATAAACAGGAGGGAACAATGGCAGGAGGTTCCTCGAAATGAGAAGATAAAGGCATTAGCGATGGAGTTATGCGAGACGAATGGAGGAAGTTCGGTTACCTATGTTGGCCATTGGAGGTAAGAGAAGTAGAGGAAGACCAAGGAGACGATGGTTAGACTCAGTTTTTCATGATTTAACGATAAGAGGTGAAGTAAACGAGGCCAAGAAATACTTGCGCGTAGTGAATTCACAGAAACTTGCAGACTGAACGCTGAAAAGCACAGCAGTCTGTTACTAAGATGTATATATCACGTGTTCACCGACAAAAAAGCCCCAGTTATTATTTTCACTCAAACTAGGCATCATTTAAAATGTTGGCTTCTGAATTAAAGTCGGTTTTTACATACCAGCGGTACTAATCCTCCATACTGTGTCGAGTGTCGATTATCGGTATAACAAAAAAACGAGGCACTCGAGAAGTTTATGATAAAATCTTAAGGAGATCAGGTATGCCGTTAGAGAATGGTTTAGAAGCCATCAGGGAGTATTTCATCTAGCAATAAAGAGAAGGGTGTAGCAGGAGACTAAGGAGGATAATTTAATTAGTGCCTCGAAAATTTCTTGACTGTAGAATTGCGTAGCTGGTGCTTGTCATTAGGTAATAAAGTCTGAGGGAAAGGTGACGCCCATTTAGATTACAGATTTAGATTAGAGACGTCTGGAATTATTTCATTTCATTTTAGAAGAATAAATTGGGGGCTGAAGCTAATCTGTTTAGTACCTCGACATTTCTTTGCATATAGAGTGATGTACTTAATGTGCAGAATGCAGAGGTAAAATGACACGGTACAACCATGTCGTTAGCTGAAAATGAAATTCGTCGTAGAACTTCAATATATCTTCAATAAGTTGAAAGTGTCTGATTATTTCTGTTACATACTTATTGTTCTTCAAATGCCTCTCGTATTATTTACTCAACCTGTTGTCATCATTTTGGGATGAAATTTGCTTGTACAGCTAATTAATACATACTTTCCTGAATAACTTAAGTTTCACTATAGCTACCCATTCAGATACTTCCTTGCATTCATTTTGTGACGTGTGCTCCCCCTTTGCGCTAGAACAGGCAAAATGCGTATTAAAAAAATGAAAAGTGCACCAATAAAATAGTAAGGAAATATATTGCATTGTGATCATTTACTTTCTTTTCCATCATTAAAATATATTTTAAAGCCTCCTTCCGTAAGGCGAGTTAAACGTGCTGTGACGTAAGCGGCGGGTTTTGACGTCACTGTCCAGTACCGCATGAAGCTCTACCACCCATTGTGCATGAGCTGTTACTAAAAGCCGAATGTTTATTGTATTGTATTGTATTTAATGAACATAACAGGCGTTCAGCCCCGAATACATGTTCACAATAATAATAAATAAATAAATAACTAATAAAATTAATAAACTTAGTCCAACCTAAGCCACCACTCTCCACCATATACAAAATAAAATAAAATGAAATGAACAATAAAACAAAAAAGGACCTAACTCCACGGTTCTATACCAGAACTAACTCCATCTACACCAGTTAACAACAGCCTGGTCCATGTTTACATTCTACTGCTGGTGTTGCAACTTTCTGCTTGTTATCACTCATACGTACCCACTCATCACGCAACCTTCATGCTTCAGCATTTTCATCACCTCTATTGTTCCCTGACCTACTCCAAAATAAGCTACAACAGCAACATTACAAGATTGCATACCAAACCAGCCATAACACTAACATTGCTTTCAATCTCTCAGATTCCACCTCCTCTAGTAAAAGGCTAAATAATAACAACAATATTCCGTCATTGCATTCCAATCCATCATACCACAGCTTTTACCAATCCGCGTTAACATTGCTTCCTTTCATTTCATTCCGCCATAACACTCCATAATAAAATTACATCTCCATCTCCAAAAATTTCGGCAGTGAATAACAAATACCAATCACGCATATACCAACACCTCTCCAACATCATATTTCTTCATCCTCTCCATACAAACAAACCAAAATTTACAAAATGATAATAAAATCACCTCTCTCCAGCTCCAAAAATTAAATACTCATACCAGACACCAATACAATAATACCACCTCCCAGCTCCCACGAAATCAGCCGTAAATAAACCATCTCTATACCAAACCATACATCACCTAATCATAAATACTAAGCCTTCAATACTTCCAACACCACATTTCAGCCACAAATAAATACCATCATAACCTAATAAAATTACAATGAATAACAACTACCAATCACGCATATACCAACACCTCTCCAACATCATATTTCTTCATCCTCTCCATACAAACAAACCAAAATTTACAAAATGATAATAAAATCACCTCTCTCCAGCTCCAAAAATTAAATACTCATACCGGACACCAATACAATAATACCACCTCCCAACTCCCACGAATTCAGCCGTAAACCGTCTCAATACCGAACCATACATCACCTGATCATAAATACTAAGCCTTCAATACTTCCAACACCACATTTCAGCAATACAACACCAACTCCACATCATATACCACCTCTACTTATATCACCACTTCTCCCACACCACATTCCAACGATATAACACTTCATAAATTAATCATAACATATAATCATACCAAGCCCTAAATATTTTCCGACACCACATTTCAGCAATACAACACCAACTCCACCTCTTATACCACCTCTACTTCTTCTACCATCACACTCACCTTCTGCCATCCGCCATCTTATACCACCACTTCAACACAACATTTCAACCCTATAACATATCATAACTTATACATCACTTCTCCATCACAACATTTCAGCCCCCACAAATAAATAACACATAATCATAAATACCAAGCCCTCAATATTTTTCCACACCACATTTACCACCACTCCTCCATGGTCTACTTGAACCCCACATTTCTCTCAGATCTCTGTCCCTGTGACTGGCCCTACTCTGGTCGAGACTCAACAAGCTTAACCTTGCCGTTACCTTTTTACCCTGCTCTTCCCTTACTTCACTGACACTTCCCTTACTTCTCTCTTCCCTGCAAATAGTCACATTCTCACTTGTCCTTTCTACCCGCACTTCCTCACTCCGAACACTGCTATTGGTCACTTTATCACTTGACACCTCTCCCTGCCTCTCTTCACACGGTACACTGTTACTTCTTGTATTTTGCCTATCCTCTCCACTAATCGCTGCACTACTCCCTTTTTCTTCAGCCCGCTTTGACTTCATCTCTAAGTCCATCCTCAGCACACTGTTATTTGTATTTCTCCTCCCTTGCCTACAGTTTATTGCACTACTCTCCTTTTCTCCCTCTTGTTTTAACTTCGATTCTAAATCCATCAATCTATCCACAGACCAGATTCTCTTCCAGTTTCTGTCTGACACCACTAGATTTTGACCTCTGATAGTTGCCCTCAGCCCCTGTTTTACAGCCAGTATCTTGTGTTTTCTGAGTAGCCTCTCATTTCTGATCGCGTCACTTCCCACGTCTCTCCTTATCCATATTTTATCTCTCTGGACATTTCCCGCATTTGCTAACACAATATCCGCCATCAACGTTGAAAACAATTGAACCTTTATAGGCCTATTGCCTCTAGTTCTCCCCACTCTCTGCACATCGTCAATATCCACTTCACTAAAATTTATTTTCATTTTTCCCTGTATTAGGTCCACTACTTTATAAGTTGTAATTACTTTGGCTTCACTCGTCTCCTCAGGCAATCCATAAATAAACAAGCACTTCTTCCTTCTATATAAAATATTCGCTTCCACTTCTACTTTCAGCTTTAAATTCTCCTCTTCAAGTCGTCCTACTTTTTCCCTTAATGCTACCACTTCCTCGGTGTTATTTCTCACCTGTGCTGCTATGTCGTCCGTTTTTCCTCTTATCCACACTTCCATTTCTTCAATCTTACTGGTCTGTTCTTCAATCATCTCTTTTATTTGCCCGAAAGGGCAAACTTCTGTCAACACCTCTCGTACAGCTCTTTTGATTTCGTCCATATTTTCTCTTTCCTCATTTCTACTAGATGACGGGCCTGGGTTCAACTCGACTCCCCCAATACATAGTAAAATTATAATCACTGCTGCCGATAACAATAGTTCTCCTTTCCTCTCCATATCCATTTTACACCCACCTGGCTTCTTTTCTTCTTTCTTCATTTTCCTCTGCCATCTTCCTATCGTCGTTCTGAACTGCTCTATACCAATCATTGTCGGCCCACTTCTAGGCGACCTTCCAGCACTCCACACTCTCGAACTCCACTCCCCCTCCCGGGACTCACCGCTCAATGCGACCTCCTTTGTCGGTGGCTTAGGCAAGACTGGAATGTTTATTATTTTTGATTGGGAATAACTTCGAAATGACAGAAGAAGGGTTCAAAAAAGCACAGTCAGACAATCCACCATGTGTGGATGCCATCATAGTGGCATCATTTTTGAAAAATAGAGACTCTTTTGTGGCTGCAGGAATTCGCGGAACAAAAGCAAATTGGCATCTTTTATAAACGTGCAATGTATAGTATAAGGATAACAAGAAACATGAATAGAAATCACTTAAAATCACCTTTGCAATTTGCTTCTACATAGATTGATTCCCATATTAGAAATTACATTAATTTTTCGAGCATTCACCATTACTAAAGTAACAAGTCGGACTTCAACAGCTAGCTTTATAATACTATAGTTATATAACCTATCGTTCCTGAAGATGGCAGAATGATTAAATATATTTAGTTCATTTATCTGTTTTTTACAAGCTGAGCATATCAAGCAAGAACAGCGCCCTGGTGATTTTTACCCATTGGTTTACTGATTTGGCATGTATAATCCGAAAAGGATAAATTTGGACAATATTTAAAACAACAACATCATTGTTATTTGTAATAATGTACTTCCACAGTAGTGTGCAATTATGTTATTTATTTAGTTAATATTGTTATTAATGAGCAGAGTTAACCTGAAAGATTGAGACCACACCAACCAACAAGCACTCGTTTTCTAGATATATGCATTTGTTTTTTGTATTTTCCTAAATTCACGTTGTTTTTCATTATGTACACACTTTCTGTCATGTATTTTTTCTTTTTACAATTGGCTTTACTTCTCACCCACACAGATAGGTCTTATGACGACAGTGGGATGGGAAAAGGCTATGAGTGGGAGAGAAGTGGCTGTGGCCTTAATTAAGGTACAGCGCCAGCATTTGAATGACGTGAGAATGGAAAACCTCGGAACTCCATCTTCAGGTCTGCCGACAGTGAGGTTCGAACCCACTATCTCCAGAATGCAAGCTAACAGCTGCGCGTCCCTAACTTCGATGTTATATTACAGAGTATTTAGTTGTTGCCTAAACGTGTTTCGATAGGTAAGCTCTTCAATAAATAAATAAATAACGACCGCATGCCAAGATAAATATTTGTATAATTAGAGCAATCAATTTGGTTCATAAACCCTCTGGTTTATTAATTTGACATTGATCACCGAAAACTAGGGTTAGGTTTGGAGAATACTTTAATAATCAGCATTAACTTACGCACTGTAGATTACTTTCGTACTCCAATATGTAATTGGAACATTTAATTAAAGAATCATAGATTCAAATTGTTTTACCATTAGGAGAGCAGATATGGAAAAGTTATTAAAAGTTCAGATAAATTCAACTTACACCGGCATTTCTTCCTAGTTTTACTGTTCTTCGGCACATTGATAAATTATTTGTTTGGAGTGGTATGCCATGTATTTGTGCACATCGGAACTATACACCATTTATAAATTTTCTGCTTCACTGTCTGCAGAGGATTCATTTTAATTCAAAAAAGAACACTCATCCGCCTCTGTGGTGTAGTGGTTAGTGTGATTAGCTGTCACCCCCCGGAGGCCCGGGTTCGATCCCCGGCTCTGCCATTAAATTTGAAAAGTGGTACGAGGGCTGGAACGGGGTCCACTCAGCCTCGGGAGGTCAACTGAGTAGAGGTGGGTTCGATTCCCACCTCAGCCATCCTGGAAGTGGTTTTCCATGGTTTCCCACTTCTCCTCCATGCAAATGCCGGGATGGTACCTAACTTAAGGCCACTGCCGCTTCCTTCCCTCTTCCTTATCTTTCCCTTCCAATCTTCCCATCCCCCACCAAGGCCCCTGTTCAGCATAGCACGTGAGGCCGCCTGGGCTAGGTACTGATCCTCCTCCCCAGTTGTATACCCCAACCCAATGTCTGCCCTTGAGGCGTTAGAGGTGGGATCCCTCGCTGAGTCTGAGGGAAAAGCCAACCCTGGAGGGTAAGCAAATTAAGAAGAAGGAAAAATAATACTCATATTATTACACACTGTATCTAAATGAACTTAACTTTACCGGACACTAACATAAAGGAAAAATACGTGAACTGAATCCTGTTTCTCAAAGCACACTATGTGATATTTCGTCTGTTAATACAGTCAACCTGGACGACGACGTCTTACCAATGAAATCGCATACTTACGTCACGTGACATTTTCTTACTTTACTTTGGTATTTTACCATATTTGGAGTTATTATTTCTATATCCTGACCACATTTTTGATTCTTTATGAATTTTTTAATCAGATCAGTAGATTGTTAATTAAAACTCCGGATCAAGCATCTTCCCTATTATGTTAAGTCGGTATTCGGGTATTCTCCTACCGACATAAATTCGGCAGCATTACCATTTGGAGAAGGCAGTCTGAACATTTTCTGCCCTCCATGAAGTAATGTGATGTTAAAAGAATGTTATCCGGTATCTTTTTCAAGTAAAATTTACTCGGCGTGCCCCTATGCTATGCTAGAAGGGGAGGGTTGTGTCGACTTGACGAGTGAACTCCGACTTTGTAGGTCGTGTGTGACAAGGTCTTTGTTGTGTGACAACCTACTGGTGTTCAGGAAGTAGCGGCAGTGTTGCACGCCCGAGCTGTTTTATCTTTTCTCTGGTTCGGGGTGTATTTTTAAACTTAAATTCATAATGTAAATTTTGCGTATCTTTTTTTTCTTTCAGTATAAGTTAAATCTATCATGTAACTTTGTATTTTAAAATTTATCTTGAGTAACTTTGTTTAGTAGCCGTAGATTTTGAACTGGGTCCCTGTGTTATGGCTGGACTGTAATGTTAGCTTGCCATTAGGTACCATGTAGTATATTTTATTCATTTCATCAACTTCTCTAGCTGGTGCTTCGATTTTTTTATTCTAGTGTGGTATTTTAGTGCGTATCACTCGATATCCATTTCAGCTTGTTTGCTAGTGAAATTCTTCTAGGGTCAAAGACCTATATGTTAGGCCCCTTTGAAGAACAAGCAACAAGCATAAACAATACATTCTTCGAAATTATTTTACCCTTGTGTTTCTTAATTCTCTGATTGTCGCACCGTAGAATGGGTCCATTCCATGTGTGACTGGGCTTTTAGACCCCCGTCGGAATTTTGTGAGGTGTAGGGTAGGTTTTCCCCGCCCTCTCCTCTAGTAATTTTGGGATTATCCCTTGTTTAATTGGGAGACTTCCATCCCCAAAATAGGTTTCTCTCTGTACCCAGTACTCTAAATTTGTGTCAAATGTCGTACAGTATATTATAATCTAACTGGTTGTCTTTTTTTTTATGAAATGTACCATGTATTATAAATTATGTCTTTGGAATTTATGTTCGTCTTTTAAGCTAGTTTATTGCCTGATAACATAGTTTCTATGCTATAGTCATTGTCGCACATTCCTCTTGTTAATAAAGAGTTTGTTAATTCATTGAAAGAGGGCATTTCTTCCCTATTTTTCCATTGAAGTGTACTGTGTTCTATACCAGTACGGCTGTTTTGCTCTTATCTCACTTTATTTTGTAAAATACTCTGCTTTCAGATGTGAATGTCGTACCTCGTCCAGACACAAACTCACTTCTTACTTTCTTGCTATACATTTGAAGTAGAGAAACGGTAGAATTCTCAGCGTTTCATCATCCTAGCATAATCAATCTTTCCTGATACCTTCATTACCTCACCAACAAGCTCTAAAATTGTTTAGAAAAGTTTGAAACTCCTGGAATTCCACTCAAATAGCCGAGGTACGAATCCCATTCGATTCCATATTGGAATTCTCTCCTGAAAAAATACGTGGTATTAGGAGATATAACCGGCCTTAAATCTTCTCCAAGGCAAAAATGAGCTTGGATGGGTCAAGCGACTCCATAAATATCCGGGATATTTGCGTGGTGTGAAAATAGACCTCGGAAAACCATCTTCTGGGATGCTGACAGTTGGGATCGAACCCATATCTCCTGAATCTAGGTTGATAGCCACCAGACCCAAACCGCGTAGCGAACTCGCTCGATAGATAGATAAATTAATAGGCCTAATGTGAAAGTGGAAGTAAAGGAGAAATTTGTATCTTATGTATAAGCCTATGTATGTTCCAAACGAAACATCTGCCTCGCTTCCTGGGTGATCATGAATTTCCAGAAAGAGAATGCATCCATTGGCTTTCTTTTTTATGAACTCACCACCCTAATATGTAGGTCTGACGTGAGTGCAGTCAAGAGCAGCCGCTGTTTCTGGATAATTATGCTCTTTCTGCCGCTCTGGTTTTGCAGCACCAAGTTTTGTATTAGTTCCACACTGCAGCTTTAGTAACGAAGTACCGTACGTAACTTCAACAATAATTTTACTCAGTTGTTTGTTGGGTACTAATTCTCTTATGCCGCATTGAAATCCAGGGTGACCTACTAGTTTTAAAAATGCCTTAAATTTAATTATATTCTAAATATCACCTCCAAATACAATTTTGAAAAAGATGTAGTCTTACGATTCTTAGAATTCACATGTCCATGCCTATCTAGGAAAACATTTCCATGAGTAACAACATTATTAATAAACTCAGCCGTTTACATCATACTTTTAAGAGCAATAAATCAGTAAATGCTAATACCTGAAACACATACCAGCCCTACTCAAAACAGAGTGAGCATGCACTCATCAATCTGAGAATTTACTCTCTCTTTTTTTCTTTGCGTTTAGGCCAACTGTGGACCACGGTGCTTGTGTTCTAGCTGTGTGTTTGTCATCGTCTGTCCCTTTTGGAGTACTGGATTGTGTTCTTAGTGGCCTCTTGAGCCTTCCTGTTGGCCCAGTATTCCTTCATTTTCTCGCTGATTTTTTTTTTTTTTTTTTTTTTTTTTGCTAGGGGCTTTACGTCGCACCGACACAGATAGGTCTTATGGCGACGATGGAATAGGAAAGGCCTAGGAGTTGAAAGGAAGCGGCCGTGGCCTTAATTAAGGTACAGCCCCAACATTTGCCTGGTGTGAAAATGGGAAACCACGGAAAACCATCTTCAGGGCTGCCGATAGTGGGATTCGAACCTACTATCTCCCGGACTGCATTCTTTCCTTCGCTCCTCTGACCAATTCCCGGCTTGTTTGTGACTAGCTGATGTAAGGGATGTTAGAAAAGGTTTAGTTTTGACCATTAAATGGTATGCATTCCTGTCAGTTATAGCGGCTTGATTAATATTAAGCTCTGCAAGATCTTTGTCCACTTGCTTGGTCCAGGGAAATCCAGTAGCTTTGCCTTTGTTAGCAACCTTGAAGATCTTATGGGATAATCTATTAGGATCCATTCTGTGTAGGTGTCCATAGAAAGTCAGACGTTTTCTTCTGATGGCATCTATGAGGTTTTCTTGATGCTGGTAGAGCTCTTTGTTGGGTTCGTACCATCGCCTTCCATCTGGTAGGATCCTTGGCCCTCTCTTTTATTTATTACCCTCTTTTATTCATATCACAAATGAGAATCTACTCTCGGGCTGTTACAATTGAGAGTTTATACTACACCACCACCATGACATGAGTATATACACAACTAGTGAGTACATTTTCATGAACTTTACTCTTATGAAGTGGAGTATATACTCAGAGAAGTTGAATATACACTAAATATTCTTGGTCATTCATATCACCCAATAAACATCTACTCACAAAACACCACACTACCAACCACCAAAGACACTCGCAATTGTGAATACATTCCTCCACTTAGGGTTTGCGTCGGGAAGAACATCGGACAGTAAATATAGACCAAATCCATATCAATTAAAATGAAAAGCAAAGTCATCTTCGTATAGGCCGTGAAGGCCCTGGGAGGGGTGGAAGGTAAAGGCTATCACCTCGGCACTTGATGGGTTAGAGTGGTTAGCTCTACGCCCGGCCGTCTTTGCTCCTACGAATTAACCGGGTACTCATTTTTGGTGTAGGCTGAGTGAACCTCAGGACCATAAGCACCTCCGGAAGTGGAAGTCTCGTTTCTTAAATATTTGACTTACTGACGGGGAAGAGAACCCACGTCCTTCCGGGTGAACCGAGCACGCCTTTACCGCCTCGGCCAGGCAGCCCCTATCCACATCAAGTGCTGACCTCAGAAAATTCTGAAAAGACAGGAAGAAGATAAAAATGATTTTCTTCTTTGTTAGCTTTAGCTCTTAAAAGCTTCTAGGCTGCCTCCTGATGTTGCCTCGTAACTGATCCCGTTGTTAAACAGGGGGAGTTCGAGGACATTGATTTTCTGTAATGTGATATATATATGACCATAATCGGAGGACAAGTAAAAAAGTTGGTGAAAAGGATCTGGTGAAGAAGGTTAAAAGAATGGTGTTTGTTTAGGAGCTCTGAACACAGTCTTTAGGAGAAAGGGGAGTTGTTTAGTTGAAAAAGAAGTTTTATTTCAGGAAAAGTATAAAACACTAACTTTATTGCCATCATGATTTTTAAAATGAAACTTTGAGAAAATTCCGGTAGAAGATTGATAGTATACAGTACAGGTTCTCTACATAACCATCCCTTTTAGCCACCACCCCTGTACCCGACCATTTTTCATCCAGCGTGGAATGATATTCTTAAAAGATCAATGTATATTCACCCTTTTGAAGATGACCTTCCATTTCTCCAACCAACGACTATATATTATGGTCAGAAATCAACAGTCTATCCCCTTTCATAAGACCAGAAAACTGTGAAAAGTATTTACAGTGTGCTATTGTACAGTCGCTCAAAAGAATGAGCACATAGTACTGTATAAGTTCTCTGCGTGTACACTTTACTCGGTAACATTAAACCTATAGGTACGTGTATGATGTATGCCGTGGGTATCCACAGGGTTTATATCTACATGGTGAATGAATTATATTTTGATAATAATTAAAATTAAGCCTGATAAAATATTGAATGCGAAGAACATAAAATATCATGCGCTCATTTTCTTGAGCAACAATATATCCACGTGCACCCTTCCAATACAGTTCACTTGGAATATCTGATTCTCACTGCTACTAGAGAGCAGTCCTCCACAGCTGGCGGCCATCCGTGACTGGGTAAAAAGAGAGTTTATTCATTCATTGTCCGGCTCCATGGCTAAATGGTTAGCGTGCTGCCCTTTGGTCCAGAGGGTCCCTAGTTCGATTCCCGGCCGGGTCTGGGATTTTAACCGTAATTGGTTAATTCCAATGCCTTAGGGGCTGGGTGTGTGTGGCGTATTCAACATTAGAAATCATCCTAGGTAGGGCGCTCATCTTTACAGACATGCAGGTCGCCTAATAGGCCGTCTACTAGAAAAAGATCCGCACCGGCACCTCCGAAGGCCATGCGCCATTATTATTATTATTCAATAATTTATGCATTAACACGATACAATAATGGAATCATTCATTCAATTCATTCATTCATTCATTCATTTACTTCATTCGTTCGTTCATTAAAATTCCCGGTTGGTGGCTATCCGTAAAGAGTTAGTTATTCATTCAATCATGAAGTCATTCACTCACCAATTCATATAGGCACTCAGTCATTCTTTCAGTCATTCACTTCATTCAAAATATATATTGCAATTGTAGGATAACACTATAAAGACTGATGAGACAAAAGAAATCACTAATGCAACTTAGGGAGGGTAAGATACATGTTTGTCCTAGACTATATAACTCTGTTAACGTCTAGGACAAAATAAATAAATAAATTTTAAAGAAAATAAAAAACTACAGGTACAATTTAGAAACTGGATTGAAATAGTTAATAAGTTTAATTGTATTGTTTGATGTGTCCGCCTCTGTGGTGTAGTGGTTAGTGTGATTAGCTGCCACCCCCGGAGGCCCGGGTTCGATTCCCTGCTGTGCCACGAAATTTGAAAAGTGGTACGAGGGCTGGAACAGGGTCCACTCGACCTCGGTAGGTCAACTGAGTAGAGGTGGGTTCGATTTCCTCCTCAGCCATCCTGGAAGTGGTTTTCCGTGGTTTCCCACTTCTCATCCAGGCAAATGCCGGGATGGTACGTAACTTAAGGCCACGGCCGCTTCCTTCCCTCTTCCTTGTCTATCCCTTCCAATCTTCCCATCCCACACCAAAGCCCCTGTTCAGCATAGCAGGTGAGGGCGCCTAGGCGAGGTACCGGTCATCCTCCCCAGTTGTATCCCCGACCCAATGTCTCACGCTCCAGGACACTGCCCTTGAGGCTGAGTCTGAGGAAAAAAACAACCCTGAAGGGTAAACAGATTAAGAAAGAAAAAGACATTAAGGAAAAATGGTGGCAGTCATATGAAGAAGTTACAATGCAGTGTTTGAACGGTTCGATCGAGCCTGTGCTAAGTGCAGCAATGTTGCAGGAATCCAGGGAGCCGGGACAAATCAAACTTCTTCATTATATATTATTCAGAGTTTAATCTGCAAGCCTATGTGTATTACCTCCACAATCTGTGGCTTTGTTTACCTCACGCCTCTTATTAAATCATTAAAAACGGAGTCATCAATCAATCACCACTAATCTTCATTTAGGGCAGTTGCCCACGTGACAAATTCCCTATCTGTTGCTTACCTAGTATTTTCTGAACTGCAAAAAATTTTGAAATTTATTGAACACGTCTCTTGGAAAATTATTTCAATCCCTAACTTCTCCTCCTATAAACGAATATTCACCCCAATTTGTCCTCTTGAATGCCAACTTTCTCTTCATATTGTGATTTTTTTTTACTTTTAAAAACACCACTCTAATGTATTCGTCTTCTAATGTCATTCCGTCCGCCTCCGTAGCGTAACGGTTAGTATTATTAGCTGCCGTCCTCGGTGGCCCGGGTTCGATTCCCGGTACAACCAGAAATTTAAGAATGGCAGGAGGGCTGGTATGTGGTTGAAATGGTACATGCAGTTCACCTCCACCGGGGGTGTGCCTGAAAAGAGCTGCACCACCTCAGGATGAGGATACGAGTTTACTTAATGTCATTCCACGCCATCTCTCCATTGACAACATCTTGGAACATACCACTTAGTTGAGCAGCTCGTCTCCTTTCTCCCAAGTTTTTCCAGCCCAAACCTCGCAACATTTTCATAACGCTACTCTTTCGTCGTAAATCACCCAGAACAATTCGGGCTGCTTTTCTTTGTATTTTTTCAGTTCTCGAATCAAGTAATCCTGGTGAAGGTGCCATAATCTGGACCTGTACTTTAGTTGGAGTCTTACCAGAGACTTATACGCCCTCTCCTTTACATCCTTACTAACCTAACCTCATGGCACTACAGACCTAAAGGGCCTTGGCCTACCAAGTGTTCGCTGCTCAGCCCGTAGGCCTGCAGTTTACGAGGTGTCGTGTGGTCAGGAAGACGAATCCTCTCGGCCGTAATTCTTGGCTTTCTTTACATCCTTACTACAATCCCTAAATACCCTCATAACCATGTGCAGAGATCGGTACCCTTTATTTACAACCCCGTTCATGTGATTACCCCAGTGAAGATCTTTCCTTTACAGTGATCCCGGTAAGAAACGTTCAAACTATCAATGCAGAAACTAATAGCACTTTTCCTATTAGTGAAACTCACAACCTGTCTTTTAACTCCGTTTATCCTCATACCATTCCCTGTAGTCCAGTCTAACCATTGTCACCGTGGTCTTCCTCTACTTCTCTTACCCTCCATACCTGACGTCATTATTCCCCTAGGTAGCCTATCTTTCTCCATCTGTCTCACATGACCCCTACAACTGAAGCCGGTTTATGCGAACGTGATCCATGGAAAGCTACGTGATCTCCTCATTCCGAACGCCCTCCTGCCATTGTTGTCACATCAACAATCATTCTCACTACAGTCATGTCTGTTACTTCTGACACATGAGCAAAATGCCGTGAGTCCACCCAGATTTCACTCCCATACAACAGAATAGGACTAAAAGCATACTGATAAAAAGATCGTTTCGTTCAAGAGATAACTTTCTTCTTACTGAACAATATTGATCGCAACTGCAAGCTCATTCCGTTAGCTTTACTCCTTGATTCAATTCGCTTAGTATTCTACCATCCTGAGGGAATACACGACCTAGATACTTGAATGATCCTCCTGTTCCCGTTTTGTATTCCTGACCCTAAACTCAATTCCCTTAAGTTACTTCCCTACTTTACCGAGCAAGTGGCTGCGTAGTTTCGGCCACGCAGCTGTCAGCTTCTATTCGGGAGATAGTGGGTTCGAACGCACTGTCAGCACCCTGAAGATGGTTTTCCGTGGTTTGCTATTTTCACGCCAGGCAAATTCTGAGGCTGTGTCTTAATTAATGCCACGGTCACTTCCTTCCCACTCCTAGCCCTTTCCTATCCTATAGTCGCCATAAGACCTATCTGTGTCGGTGACGTAAAGTAAATTATAAAAACTAAACAAAAAAGTGCACATTGTTCTTGAAAGGGCTAATTTTCGTATCATAATCGCTGCACTACTTTTCAAGCTTAAAGATATTAGATTGCAGACTTCTAGCAGTCATCCATTAAGACCAAGTCGTTGGCATAGGCCAAACTGCTTACTACATTCCCACCCAGCTGAGTCCCTCCCTTTTTTATTTCATTGATCCATGTATTCTATGAATAAGAAAGATGAAAGATTACAAGCCCCAGGGGCTCTGAAAGTTGGAGCCTGGGTTGGCGACCATGGGGCCCTTAGCTGAGTCCTGGAATTGCTTCCACTTACTTGTGCCAGGCTCCTCACTTTCATCTATCATATCTGA
Organism: Anabrus simplex; assembly: GCF_040414725.1. Classification (NCBI taxonomy): domain Eukaryota; kingdom Metazoa; phylum Arthropoda; class Insecta; order Orthoptera; family Tettigoniidae; genus Anabrus; species Anabrus simplex. The sequence goes on along the minus strand of NC_090265.1, from coordinate 219,150,659 downwards.
CCTCTCTTGGTCAACTCTTGTTCTTTTCCGACCCCAACGTTATTAGGTTTGCGAGTGCTAGGGAGTCTTTCATCTTCACACCCTTCGTGGCCCTTGTCTTCCTTTGGCCGATATGTTCATTTTTCGGAGTGTCGGATCCCTTCCATTTTTCCCCTCTGATTAGTGTTAGGATGGTTGCCTAGTTATACTTCCTCTTAAAACAATAATCACCACCACCACCACCACCAAAGATTACAACGTTGTCTAACCGTTGTAACTACTGTGAATCAATAAGTCATTCCACCATAAATTTTCACAGCGACCGAATTGTCAACATAAGTACATACAGTAGTACCTCATTAATCCGGACTAATAAAGACTCCACGTTGTCCGAATTAATGAAAGTCCGGATTAAAAAAATAAGTTAGGAAATGAACTAAGGCACATATTTACACACTCTGTTCAGTAAAAAAGAATGTGTACAATACAGTATTTCAAATTTAAGGAATACAAAGGTTTAGTGCAATACAGTATTAGGCCGCAAAAAATACAGAATAATTAGTGCAGTACAGAATGAGAACATTGCAATCAAGCCACACCTTCATTGACCAAACTTGACACGCTTACTGGTTTGAAGAAACGGCTTCCTTTGACATTCATTTCTTTGAAAATTAACTCACGCACATGCCTCAAATATCCGTAATATGCAGATATGTTTTCATCATCGTTATCTTCAACGTATTTAATGTTTAGATGGTTTTTAATTTCACTAAGTTTTGGCTTAGGGTTAATAATACCACCTGCTTCATCCTGGTCATATTCATTTGTTCCAGAGCTTTTTGCAGCGATCACACTTTCAACGATCTCCTCCTCTGTTAAAATGGGATAACCTGGATCACCTCCATCTGCTGCAAGCCACAACATCGCGCTCGTAACTCAGCTTTATACTGTAATTACATGTATTTATTATTATGGATGATGGTGATGATGATAATGATGATGATGCTTGTTGTTTAAAGGGGCCGAATATCTAGGTCATCGGCCCCTGTATTATTATTGAACGATTGTCCGCATTAACCGAAGTCCGGACTAATGGGCTCCGGATTAATGAGGTTCTATTGTACTTATGTTTTATTTAATTATTGCAAATTTTCGGATGTGTCTTGTATTAAAATAACGTCAACGGATCCACTCCAATTTGAAACGATAAAAAAATATTCCTAAACACTACTGGTGTCCATTCATGGCCAAAATATAATTTCTTCTTCCTGGCCTTTTCCCAGTAACCCGGATTAAGAACTTTTGAATGGATTTAGCCTAGTTTTACGGCTGGATGCCTTTCCTGACGCCATCCATATATGGAGGGATGTATTCACTACTGAATGTTTTTGTGGCGGTTGGTCGTCTGATGTGTTGTATGTATTTGAAGACTTGTATTAAGACGAACACAAACACCCAGCCCCGAGCTATTGAAATTAACGAGACGTGATTAAAATCCCCGGCCCAAACTGAAATCGAACCCAGGGCCGTCTGACATGATCAAAATTTGATCATGTAAAACATGCAAGTGCTTACGTTGTTCTAGTATTTCAATCAATCCCTACACGACAAATGTGTCATTTTTACACAAATTTGTTTTTCCCTGTTTATCAAGGTAACTATGAGTTTTTCTAAGCTTCGTGCAATATACTTTTGAGCTACGCGGTGTAAAGAACAGCTTGGCCTCTCGCCAAACTCTAATTCCTCTGACACTACTTCAGAATTATGGAAAATTCGTATAACTACCCATATCTTCGACAATTTCTATATAAATATAAACCCATTAAATTTGAAGAAATCTAAAATAAGAGAAGAATATTTTCTATGTAATTGAATTGAACTAATTATCCAGCATTTCAAATGCCAGTCGAGAAAAATAAGACTGACATAGAACCATGTATTGGAACACGTACAATAATTTTACACTGATGAGTAGCTGGATTAGAGGTAGCTGATATTTCGACGAAATGGCGCTGTGACCAGCCCATTGAATATGAAAGTACGGCGTGGCATGTGACTGCGATGTCGTCAGACCTTGTAATGGCCGTCTAAAGGTTGAATACAGCAGACGTCATCAAGTAGTTGTTACTTACTCCTCTCGGGACGGCTGGGTGTCGAGTGAGAAGAGAGCAGTGGACAGATGGGTTGCATACCGTGGCAGTACTTGCAGTTACTTGCCAGTAAATCTACCAACACGAGGCTGACGTATTTGAGCACTGAGATAGGATCAAACCTGCCAAGTTGAGGTCAGAAGGCCAGCAACTTAACCGTCTGAGCCACTCAAGCCGGCAGCTAAATAAATAATAAATAATAGTTTTTCTTTACAAGTTGCTTTACGTCGCACCGACACAGATAAGTCTTATGGCGACGATGATACAGGAAAGGGCTAGGAGAGTGAAGGAAGCGGTCGTGGCCTTAATTAAGGTACAGCCCCAGCATTTGCTTGGTGTGAAAATGGGGAAATACGGAAAACCTTCTTCAGGGCTGTCAACAGTGCCACAACCTCCCGAATGCAAACTCATAGCTGCGCGTCCCGAACCACACGGCCAACTCGCTGGATGCACCGGAAAACGAAACACAACACTACATACTGATCACTTTTGAAATTGCAATAATAAAGCACATTTTCTTTCGGGTGTGTGAAACCGAAATAAAATGGAAAAATAATATTATTCACTTGTGGCTGGCGTGGTGACGACTATCCTTCGAGTTCTGGGCACGAAGATTTATAGGCACAGGCTTGTGGCAAAACGAGAGCGAAAGCCACCACCGACCGCTTTTGACACACTGACATTACGCACCGGAATAGTAGTGTTATATGACAGGTACCTCGATGCATGATGAAAGCGTCTTATTTCACTGCATTACAATTGACATTACATACCAAATGACATAGCTAATAGATTTTCCCAAAAACAGTGATTCGAACTCCACTTATAGCATGAATGATTTTTAACATAGAAAATTGCCGACCCTGTGATTCCGATTCCATGTGATATTGTAAGTTGTACTGCATTGCTCTGCTTACTTGCTTGCTTGCTTGCTGTTTCCACTGTAAATCAAGTGAAATGAATCCGTCGTTGAAGTACGCCTGACTTACAACACTCAAGGTGGTGAAAATCGATCGACGGTAATGGCAGGGGAGGTGAAACGGGATATAGCAGGGAGGGAATTAAACATGGGGCTATCTAACTGCGGTTAGCTGCAGAAGTAGGTCACTCTAATCGGGTTCGGTTCTACGAGTGTCGTTGTCGGTCTAAATCGTCAAACCACGAATGAAAACGACGCGAAAGGTCAGACTGGGGATGTGATCAAAGCAAAAATCGGGCGCGTATGAGCGCCACTTGGAAGTAGATGCCTCATACGCAACAATCCAGCGAATAGACATACAGATAGTTCTAACCTTCAATTATTACGTTCGGTCCTGAGGGCCTTAAGTGAAGTTTGAAATTACGCCACACTTGAAACACACTTTATCGTTACACGAAAATGTATGCGAGTCCACTAAAAGCACTGATTCTCTGTAAAATTTCTGCTGCTCTTCTTCTTCTTTCCTTTTTCCAATTTTCTGGGGTCAGCACGAATATGAATTACGGTCAGTGTTATAGCCACATGCCCTTACTAATGCTAAACCTATAGAGATGGATTTATTTTAAGAAGTCCATGGCACTACAGCCCTGATAGAACTTTTCCTACCAAGCGAATGCTGCTCAACCTGAAGGCCTGCAGTTTACAAGGTGACGCATGGTCAGCATGATGAATTATCTCGGTAGTTATTCTTGGCCTTTGGTCCAGGAAGCCGCATCCTTTCGCCGCCGAAAACCTTCGGTGTGTTAGTGCGGCATTAAACCACTAACTAATAATAATAATAATAATAATAATAATAATAATAATAATAATAATAATAATAATAATAATAATTTGGAAGTTTAATCTTATACCGAAAGACCTTGCCATACCAGATGCTATATTAAAGTTATCCTGTATTGAAAATCCACAGCCTGTTTCCAGTCACTCGGCCAGGTCAGGAAGAAGCCCCCATCTTCCCATCTAGCGGCGAGGATAGAAATTGTGCCGGTTGCCGAAGCCTGTCACACGCCTTTGGGCCAATGATTAATGACTGACAGATGAAATGATAATGGAGAATGTTACTGGAATGAAAAATGACAAGAAAAACAGGAGTACCTGGAGGAAAACCTGTCCCGCCTCCGCTTTGTCCAGCACAAATCACACATGGAGTGACCGGGATTTGAACCACGGAACCCAGAGGTGAGGGGCCTATGCGCTGCCACCTGAGCCACGGAGGCTCTTATCCTGTATTAGTTGTTTTAATTATGATTAACTTTAACCAGGTTTCCACGTCCTGCTGATATTCCCACGCGGAATCCTTACTCGTAGCTTTCAAACATCGGAATATTACATGTACTTTATTTCAGTAAAAATAATGTTCCTTACTTAACATCCTTCCTAACAGCCGATGATTTCAGCAGACACTAGGATGTCGAATTTTGATTCTATACAAGTTCCTAAACAACCCATAAGCGAACAATACAACACCCTTAAGTGCCATCGAGCTCAGACGATATCTAATACGCTCTTATGGAAACAGAACGATGACTGACCAAGTGTGCCAATGAGATGCCAAAATTTTATTCCATATTACAAAATAATATCATTGTATCTCCATACAATGTGGCTTTAGCCTGTACAATTTCAGCAAGACTTTAAAGAGCGCCATGGAAAACCACGTCAAGGATAGTCGAGAATGTGATTTGAACTTACTTATTTCCAGGAACTATCCCCATGAAGCTGAAGAGCACGCTGTTCCCTGCCTTTTATATTTAAATTCCCCCACGACAGAAATCTAGAATTGAATCTGAACAAAGTAGATGGAGAGCCTAACACTCTACGCCACGGCCGTAACTAAATAAAAGGAGTTATGTTTCTCCGTTTGACTTTATAGAGGTGATAATGAACAATCTAACATTTAAAATCGACTTGCGTAAGTTCTCTGCTAGTTGCTTTACAGATATGTCTTATGGCGACGGTGGGACAGGAAACGGCTAGAAATGGGAAGGAAGCGGCCGTGGCCTTAATTAAGGTACAGCCCCAGCATTTTCCTGGTGTGAAAATGGGGAAACCACGCAAAACCGTCTTCAGGGCTGCCGACAGTGGGGCTCGAACCCACTATCTCCCGAATACTGGGTACTGGCCGCACTTAAGCGACTGCAGCTATCGAGCTCGGTAGTGTTAAGTTCACGTACAGCTTATCAGATATTAATGAAACCACGATTTCTATTACCACTTGTGTGAACGTCTTAATGCCACTCGCATTCATGAAAACCTAGTACTACGAACGAATTATAGAAGCGCCAAACTCTCATAGATTCGGAAGATAGTTGAATTTCTCAGCCATTCCTCCCATGACTCTATCCACGGCGAGTACATATATCATTTCTATATTTTATTTATTTATTTACTACTAAAACTGATTAAACAGCCCAGAGATTATACCTACGAACAAAAAATCAATCTTTATTAACTTGACGAGAAATATTCTGGATATTTCAATTAGATATCTTAACAGAGACCAACATTTATTACTTTGTTTCCACTTACATAAAAGTGCCAAACAAATGAACTGTCAAATACGCTACATAGAACTCGAGATACAAGAATATGACGCCATCTCGTTACAGGAGAACACTCTACCATAGCTATCGAACACTGCTGTAAGAATCACTGAAAGAGTGCTGACGATATGCTGCAATATTTAACACGCGCTTGTTTTAAACCATCTCACCAAGGAAACGAAATTTATTCTTTTTTAAAGCGCTTTCTTTGGAAGGTCTAGCTCCTCCCCATATGTCCACCTAGGAAATTTTCCAAAGACTCTGTGCCGTGCCCACATACCGACATTATACTCCTGAAGCATTCCAGAAATAGACCCTAACTGTCAATGTTCACTTGCAGCCTACTTCAAAATTACATCCATGACCTGTAACACCGACGGTAGTATAGTTGAATAGTCATCAAAGCGAGAGATAATGGGTAATATTTATTCTGGATTAAATCCAAACGAAGCCGATGAATTCATGGAAAATGCACAGTGTGCTGTAGGGTTTAAGTGAACAAGGTCACATTCTGTTATTTCTAGGTTACCTACATATACAGAAAGACACTAATCCACAAACGCTGGAGCTCCTAACAAACAAATTGTCACTGCCTGTACCTGATAGTGTACTCTCTTCGCTGTTGATTTCCGTGACGAGTTCTTCGTCTTCATTGTTGTCGAGTCCTGGGACCACATCGCCACTCGTCTGGGCTATCACACTGTAGCAACAGACCAAGAGAAGGACACTGAGGCAGAACAAACTCATCTCATCGTCGTCAGATGCCCGGTCGCATTCTTGTGCGAGCTGCTGTACTGTCCTGGGCGCCGCGCACTTCGCCACTGACGGCGCCGGTGGCTGGGCTCGACTAACGTCGCGCTGCCCGCTCTGCGCAGCATCCAGCCCCTCCCGCCAGCACGGCCAGGGAAAACACTAATTATCAACTTCACCAATTCTAGGACCTTTTTAAACCATGAGCAGCGTGGTAGGAGAATGGTTTTGTTGCTAGAACCTCAGGGTTTTCATTTCAACCTTCGGGAGTGTTTTGAGAAAGATCTTGTGGTACATGCCAAAAGGAGAGCAAGAAGGTGGACCTGGTCGGGAAAATTCTACAACTTTCTAGTTGTTAGGTAAGGGCAGGTTACAAGTTTCCATTTGAGTAAGATAGCTCAAAATCCTCGTTAGGTGGAAAACTCTCATGGATTCGGAAGATAGTTTAATTTCTCAGCCACTCCTCCCATGACTTTATCCACCACGAGTACATATATTATGTCGTTTATTTATTTATTTATTTATTTATTTATTTATTTATTTATTTATTTATTTATTTATTTATTTATTTATTTATTTATTTATTTATTTATCCTCTAGGGTTGATCTTTCCCTCGAACTCAGCAAGGGTTCCTACCTCTACCGCAGTGTCCTGGAGCGCGAGAGTTTGGGCCGGGGATACAACTGAGGAGGAGGACCAGTACCTACCCTGCTATGCTGAACAGACGCCTTCTGTGGGGATGAGAAGATTGGAAGGGATAGATAAGGAAGAGGGAAGGAAGCGACCATGGCTTTAAGTTAAGTACCATCCCGACATTTGCCTGGAAGAGAAGCGGGAAATCACGGAAAACCACTTCGAGGATAGCTGGGGAGAGAATAGAACCCTTCTGTACTCAGTTGACCTCTCGAGGCTGAGTGGACCCCGGTCCAGCCCTCGTACCACTTTTCAAAATTATTGGCTGAGTCGGGGGTAGCAGCTAATCACACTAACCACTACACCACAGAGGAAGATATTTTATTTTATTTTATTTTATTTTATTTTATTTTATTTTATTTTATTTTATTTTATTTTATTTTATTTTATTTTATTTTTATTGCCTTTCCTTTTGCTTAATAGAATTGTAGATCTCTCATATTCAAATGCATTATTTATTTATTTATTTATTTATTTATTTATTTATTTATTTATTTATTTATTTATTTATTTATTTATTTATTTATTTATTTATTTATTTATTTATTTATTTATTTCCTTTACAGAGTATATGGAAGGCCAGGGGAAAGGACAGGTCCCCTACCTGCAGTGCCCCTGACCTGTTGAAATAATCAGCTAAACTAAGCTTTCTCCGTGGATCAGTAGTACAGTGTCGGCCTCCGGCTTCCAAGAACGCGGGTTCAGACCCAGCAGAGGTATTCGAATTTTGAACGGGAGAAATATTTATTCAACACACCATGTCGTACAGTGTCAGCTTGTGAAAGATCTCTCGTAACACATTTCGAGTTTATCCAACAAAATGAAATAAAACTCAGCTGTAGATCACCCAAGGGAGATTTTGTTTACTCTGCCATCTGGTAGAGTAAAACGGAACGTCCAGAATGACGCTCAGACAGCCTATATTGCATCAAACGGAAATGCCTGCACATAGTAACTTGAGTCCTGTGCGATTATTATTATTATTATTATTATTATTATTATTATTATTATTATTATTATTATTATTATTATTAATTATTATTATTATTATTATTATTATTATTATTATTATTATTATTATTATTATTATTATTATTATTATTATTATTATTATTATTATTCAAATAAATTACATTGGTAAACGCATAGGTTAAGTGGATGTTGGTAAAAGAGCAGCAAATGTAATAATAATAATAATAAGAAGAAGAAGAATTCTGTGTTTAAGGTCCATTCAATTCCTGTCGCTCTTAAGTCATCGGAGTGACGGAGTTTTGTCCTTGCCCCGTGGTGTGGAGGTAGCGTGCCTGCCTCTCGCCCAGAGGCCCCGGGTTCGATTCCCGGCTAGGTCAAGGATTTTTCTCTCGAGAGGGCTGGTCCGAGGTCCACTCAGCCTACGTGATTAGAATTGAGGAGCTTTCTGACAGTGAGATGGTGGCCCCGGTCTCGAAAGGCCAGAATAACGGCCGAGAGGATGCGTCGTGCTGACCACACGGCCCCTCGTAATTTGCAGGCCTTCGGGCTGAGCAGCAGTCGCTGGGCAGGCCAAGGACCTTTCAAGGGCGTTAAGTGCCGTGGGTTTTGTGTGTGTGTGTGTGTGTGTGTGTGTGTGTGTGTGTGTGTGTGTGTGTGTTGCTTGGCGTTTCCGCAATTCTATAGACATGAGTGGCTCCGGTTCCACCGTGGATTTTATTCCAAAAACTTTGAAATAAACAAGTAAACACGTGACGAACTACACTGCCCTGTTTCATTTTACAGCATAATAAAAAACAATGCGCAGCACAACAATTCATTAAGACTTCGACCTGACAAGACGACTGCTATTCAGTAAGATGGCCTGTAGATTCTGGAGTGATACGTGGTCAGTGTTACGCCTTCCGTATTGCTTGACTGCCTCTCGTATCCGACAGTTCCTCAGTCGGTCTCATGATGATGAGTGAGCCCCACTCCGGAAATAAAATCCTTGGACTGGCCGGGAATCGAAACTGGGGCCTCCAGAGGCAGGCACACTGTTCCTGCTGGTAGTTTAACACTATCATTAGTATTTCTTTTCCGCCGCTTTTCTCACACAATGATATAGTCACGGATGCGATCTGTATCACACTTGCATCAGACTTGCCCCTGTTTTACGGCTGAACGCCCTTCCTGTCACCAATTATACGTGAAGGGATACATTCACTATTGCATGTTCCTGTGATGGTTGGTGCCATGATGTATTGTAAGTAAATATCCTCTTGAGACTCGGAAAATTTTTGGAAATATATTTTCTTGTACTCATACTCAAATACAGGTTTTAACTATTCTCTGATGATATATACCAATAATAATGAAAAAGTTCACATTGTTCAGCAGCAACAGTGATTTAAATAGTGTCCTCAATTGAGGACATCGGGTCTGAAATTATACTTAACATTAACAATACCGAAATCCAAATCACATACTTATGAATGGAACAGAACAAAGCAGTTTTGACCCTTGTTGAGACACAGAAACATTTACACTTGATACAACGCGTTCTGCTCTTCCCACGGTATCCTTCACGAAGGCAACGTTGTGGGTTGGGTAGTTCCACAATTTCAGGAAGATGAACCGCCCCCTTTTTCCTTGCTTCTTCACAAGGAAGTTTAACAACTTTACTGGGTGGCTCATCGTCATCATCTTCACTACTCGTTTCGTGCTATCGTTTCCTGTAATTAGTTCTTCAGCGAGAAGAATCCGAAAGTTCAAGAGCTGCATTATGTATTTTCGAGCAATTCCCCGTATCTTGCAATCATCTCGATACTGGAACCAGGCGTTAACACAAGAAAGGTCAATGAAATGGAGAATTGTGCGAGGAGTCCACCTGTTTGTGAGATATTTACTGGGGTAATATGCAATCATGCGGTCATTCAAGTCCACTCCGCCCATGAAATTGTAGAATTTGATCAATTCTGGCCGAGGTATTTCTATCACTCTCTTTTCTTTTTTACACCACCTCCTGCACTTGCCAACTGGTGAAGAAACTTGGTAAGAGGACATGACTATAATTCCCTTAGTATCGTACCATTTTATTTTTTTTAAATGTCCATCGTCACGTACAAATTGTTCGGATGACCCACGGGGTTGTTTCGAGAAATCTTTGTCTGATGTTAGGGGAACAATTGGAGCTCGGTTGGTTTGAATGGTACCAGTTACACAGATAGATTTTTGGAGCAAGAAATCGACCAGTTTATGAGATGTGAAGTACCTGTCTGCGTAAATACATGATGCAGGTGGCACTGTCTCACAAAGATGAATGACAGCCGAGTCACCAATGCCTACATCCCCAATGTCTTTAGAATTAGCAAATGATGTTCCTTTCCCCTGATAAACACAAAAGTCGAGCACTAATCCTGATGGTGATGCCAAAACCAAATTTTTCTGTCCAACGGAATTGGGTTTTCTTTTTACATACTGGTTGAGAGATGTGTTCCCTGTTAAGGGAATCATTTGTTCATCAATTGACACGTGCTTGGGACTTGGGAGCCTCAAGCAGCCTGAGCGAACAGCATCTAATAATGGTCGAACTTTCCACAGCTTATCTTTATCTCGCTGCTCTTGCGTAACATCGTTGTCATTGACACATTTGAAATTAGTTCTGATGTCAAAATACCTTTGCCTTGAAATAGAACTAACAATCATAGGAACCCTGGTACTCCTCTTCCAGAACATTCTAATTTGTGGGTAATTTAAACTAGCCATAAGAATGCCAGCACCAATAAATTTCTTAACTTCACCCTTGGTTACATTCAAACTCTTTCCATTATTATGTACAGAGAGAGAGATTTATTAAAGAAATAAATCATCCGTCCTCCAATGAGGGTGACCATTTAGATCCGGAATACAATTTCAATGGTTTAAAAATATCAAAAGATGAACATTTAAACGATGCTGTTATCTTCTTTTTTTCCACGGTTAGTGGGGGAGGAATGTAACTCACGTTCTCAGGTATAGGTGGAAATGAATGATTTGCAGCGAGTCCCTCAGTATCTGTATTACTATTTTTTCTAACTCGCAGAATGGAACTTTCAAATTTTGTAGGAAGTTCGATGTCTGACTAGGGAGGGTGCCTCTTGCTCCGAAAAGCAGGCCTGTGACAATCCACCGATCAATAGGTATTTTATACTTAGATGAAAGGTAAGGCAAGCACGGAACATTGTTTCACAAATGTCTTCAGTCACATATTGTTGAAAATAATGAATTGCAGACAACTCTGTCCTATTATGAAGATCCTCCACTGCAGGCTGAATATCATCCCTAATTTCTGAATTTTGAAACTGGTAGTGTTTTCTCCATTTATGAAGGCGTAAATCATCTTTGTGGGGATACAGATGGCTGGATAATATCCCCTTTCAACTTATTTTCAGTAATTTCAGATGTAACTACATCCACATCATCCTCCCCTTGAAACACTGCCTGATGCTCAACATCACCCTCATACGATGTAATGTCAGGAAAGGAAGGATCTAAAATGTTGTGTTCAATATCATTGCCAAATTCAGAATCAGATACATTGCCATTTTCAATCAAATCCAGAATTTCATCTGCAGATAATGCATTCCTCAGTGACATTCTCTGTAAACAAAATAAAATTGTAAAAATGAAGACTAAATAACTCAATCTAATCAGTAAGAGAAAAGATTGAATGAAATAAATAAATAAATAAATAAATACTTTGAAAATACTAACTTGAATCCTGATATCCTCGTTTGAGGACAATTTCTATGATGATGAATACAGATCAGAATGTCTTGAATCACCTTCAGTAAATAATCATGGACTGAGATAAAACTACAAACACACCATATCAACAGAGAAAGAATGAGTACCAACAATTGTACATAAACAATATCAATAATTTGCTGTGGAGCAGCACATAGGTAAACAATGCGACTTGTGATGTAAAATAAACAAATCCCGCCTATTCCAGTTGACAATTCTGTTACCAGAGGGGAGTCTAATTGTCCACAAATGAGTACAGTTGGTCTGAAATATTGTCAGTGGATTTCATCATCATCTGCAGTTTCCAGCTGTTGGCCAGGTCTGCTTGAAACATAAGCCTTTCCATCTCCTCTTGTCTTCCCACCACTTCTCCCTAGTCACTCTTGCCCAGTCCTATCCTCTTCTCTGTACACACTCTACCACTCCTTGTATCCACCTGTCTCTTGGTCTTCCTCTTGACCGTTTACCTGTTATCTCCATTTCGTGCATCCTCCCCGGTATTCTTTCCTCTGTCATTCTCTTCATGTGTCCATACTGCGCCGTTCCCGCGTCCACGTCGAGTTCCATGTAGATCCAGGCTAGCACGAATATTCTTCTAACTTCTAGATACTTTAAATTTGTGGGCTATGGGTCCCGCATTCGAGAAAGGATCACCAGATTATACAAGCAGAAAAATCTCCTACCCGTAATTCGGTTAGTCTTCGCATTCAACTCACAAGGATACATAAATAATCAACGCTTACAACTACTATAATATTCAAACATGCATCACTTAAAACTAGATCCAAGAAGTCATTAAAAGAGGAATTAAGTTTTACAATATAATATTTATTTTAAAATAAAGTATAAATTGAAGAAAATACTTAGTATGTTATGAATTATTTCTTAAAAAATAAATAAGTAGTAGTTGACTTCGTGCTTCTTCAATTAATCATTGAAATGTATTCAAAATTAGAGATCTCTAACTGAATGAAGAAAATGGCATCATATTATAATATTTACAATATTGACTGAGAGTTATTAAATGTGTCGGAAGCAGATTCCAAAGTCTGACTAAATCACAAATAAAATTAGAATCTCATCTTTCATCTTATCAATCATCGCTTGAAATTGTTCCTAAAATCTTACTAACTTTTCTCAAACATTCATTAATTACCTCTCAGTATGATCGATTCACTTGGATGAAGCTGTTCATACTCAATTATTGACAACAACTTGGTCGTGAGAAAATATTTTTTAAATAATATAATTTAAATTGTTTAACATGGTTCACTTGTGTTACACATTCCCAACATTCTTTCAAAATTCTTGGCGTCGCATTTCGTACGAGAAGATAGGTAAACCATTAAGCCATTACATCCTTAAAAATAATAATATGATTGAAACCTCATAACTAATATTTACTCAAATTGTTCACTTGGGGTAGCTATAAATTAATTTAAGTGCTCATACGGTGGTTATACATGTCGTAATACTGTGCTATCATCCATATTTGACGGTCATTTAACACAATTATGCTGGATATCAGGTGATGTAGCTAGTAAGAAGATACTATCAATTACTAATAGCCTTCAATTTTGAAGAACAGTTACCAGTGATATCATTTAATGTACTACAGTAAGCTTCCCAGCTTTCCTAATCTAAGTGAGAATACTTGTGGTTAGAAGAAACATATAAGTATAGGCTAATTCTGTGCCACTCCTATTATCAGGAATTATCTGATGATGTACTAAGTAAATATCAACATAGGAACATTATGAAGATCGTAATCAACGCTATATATGGCTTATCCAAAGATTAAGGGGCAATTGAGAACTAAACATAGCCTTCTTCCATCTCCAAAAATACGTAAACTGAAATAATATTGTCGTTAAACTAAACCATAACTTCATCTACACTGAAGCAATCAATAATCATCACCAACATTATTCATCATCTTCTCATACCATTATTCGTATATGAATCATTCTCTTCACATTATTCATTTCCTATTACACTTCACATTACCATAAACACATTAATTCATTTCAACTTGTCGTATACCATACTATCATCATTACTCATCCGTTCTAGTATCTTATTATGTTCTCAATCTTTCAACAATTCCATAAAATATTATCATATTTTTCTAGCGAGTTATAAAAATCCAACATACGATCTCATTTCCTCTTAACTTCATGTCACCTGTTCTAAAATAAACCTGAAGCTACTCGTCCACGATGCAACTAAAATGGCATGCAACTTCGATTTGAGCAAGAAAAGTTGAGTGGCTTCGTGTAAACAGTCATGCAATTCGAAAAGTTGCACGCGCCACTCGAATTCTGCGCAACTTCCAAGTTGCGTGCAAAGTCAAAAGTGGCATCGTGTACACAGCGGAAGAAAGAAAGTTGCGCCATCTGAAAGTGGCGTGAAAAGTTTAGATCATTTTTGTGGCGCAACTTTCTCACATGGCCGTCTGCTGTGACATTATACTGATGTTTGAGAGGTTCACACTCGGGAATAAATTAACGTACGTACGTACCTGTATATCCTTTATTGTAAATGAAATATAACATGCCTCCAAATAGATGCTCATCTTAGTAATAATTGCATAATTTCCGTAAGTTCATTTACAGGTTACAATGTCTCAGAACACGAAATGAATGAGGGAGATGACGAGAAAGCTGATATGTTTAGTTGAAACACAAGAATGTTTATGGAAGGTTGAGGCAACGGACTACAGAAATAAACAAAAACGGCAGAGAGCGTTCATCACGCTGTAATTAGCATCACAAATTTCAGATGTTACACGTGAAATAGAGCATGTCGATATCAATGATTGATAACTGTCACCTGTAACAAAACAGAATGTAGGAAATTACAATAAGCTAAAAGAAATGATTCCTTATGTGTACTGCATAAAATCCATATTTTTAAAAAATCGGCTTACCGTTTGCTAAATATCTCAGTCAACACAAGGCGTTCCGTTGGTGATATTCATTTTCTCATTAGCGTGTCTTTCTTTTGTATCAACCGCGCTGCTCTTCTCAGCAGATATTCAAAATCAGTCGCTGACTTTCGCAGGATATTCTTGCAGAAGACTTGGTCTCCCATGTACAATTCCTGTAGCAAGTTATTAACAACACCACATCCAACATTTCCGTTTCGCTCTTTCTCGTCTTTATTTTCGTCGCCATAATAAAATCAGCGGTAAGCAAGCCGCAGATAACACCTCGCCAGAAGACATGCTTGCTACTATCAACACTCACATCCGCTAGAACAGCTGACTAGGAAAGTTGCATGCGAGAAAACTTGCGCCACTTAAATAGCGTGGTGTAAACACTCGGTGCAACATTTCCTTGGGCGCGCAAGTTTTCGTGTTGCACAACAAGAAAAAAGGCAAACTTGCGTGCTGTGTGTAAACAGTGCCTGCCATATTTCTTGCGCAACACAAAAGTGGCATGCAAGTTTTGTTGCATCGTGGACGAGTAGCTTCATACTCAATACTGACAGCATTGCGAACGGAATATTAATTCATCACTGGTTAACTGCTTCCTATTTAACGGATTTGATATTTATGTCAGATGAGTACCTACTAACCTCTAACAAACCCATATGAGTTGTCTTCTCATGTAACATCACTTCTTTGATAATATTTAAGATAGCACTTCGTTCACATTTTGATAAATGAGAATAAAAATATAGCATAGCACTCTCCAAAAGAAAAAAGTATCATTTTTATTAATGACTATAATGACTTTCCTTTCTCCGTACTCCCTCGTTGTCATCACATGTCTTGGTGGTTAGACATGCGGGCTTGGTTCACGGCATTTCCCTCATCCTTTTGGGACATCTGGGACAATCTCGGCTCGTTGCCGGTCATCATAGGCTGGACTTGTCATCTCGTGTCGCCATAACTTAGGTACCTCTGCCTTCACATTTTAGTGCATGATGTCTTCGGCCTCTTTCGCAGTTAAGACAGAATAAGGCGTCAGCATAGTTAGTTTCGTCATCTTAAGGACACAATCTGCTATAATTTATGGATAATGTAAGAGTATTGCTCCTCAAAAATAATCTTTTATAATGTTCTAGGATTTGCAGTATGTATGAGAATATTTCAATTTGACTAAGATTTTAGGTTTCCTCTGTCTTGCGCTCTTGTTATTATTATTAGGTAGCTTCCTAAAAATAAGCTCCGTCGGCTAACACGTCGTCTTGCAAGGATAATGTGACGTAGAAATGCGGAAGTCTTTCTGTCTGCTGGAATCTATATATAAAATAACTTGTCCTGACTGACTGACTGACTGACTGACTGACTGACTGACTGACTGACTGATTCATCATCGCCGAGCCAAAACTACTGGACATAAAGAAATGAAATTTTGGGGATATATTCATATTAAGATGTAGATGCTCGCTAAGAGAGGATTTTTTGATATTCCTTCGCTAAGGGGGTGAAAAGGGGGATGAAATTTTAAAATGAGTGTATCTATATCTCAAAACTTTATACGTTTACAGATGTAAAAATTGGTATTTAGAATCTTATTTAAAAATAAGGAAACACGTATTTTTTTTGTTTTCAGAAAATCCCAATAGGAGGGGTGAAAAGGGTGAAAATGGGGAAAACTGGGTTGAATGCCTTTAATCAGGATACCGGTACTTATATCTCAGAAACTGAAGATATTACAGACCTGAAAATGGGTACTTTTGATCTCTTTTAAAAATAAAGAAACACGTATTTTTTGTTTTTGGAAAATCCAATTAATGGGAGGGTGAAAAGGGGGTGAATTTTTAAAATGAGTGAATCTATATCCCCAAACTTTTAAAGTTTGCAGATGTAAAATTTGGTATTTAGAATCTTCATTAAAAATAAAGAAACACGTATTTTTTTGTTTTCGGAAAATCGCAATAGGAATCGTGAAAAGGGGTGAAAAAGGGGTTGAATGCCTTTAATGAGGCTACTTATATCTCAGAACCTGAAGATATTACAGACCTGAAAATTGGTGTTTGGGATCTCTTTTAAAAATAAAGAAACACGTGTTTTTTTGTTTTTGGAAAATCCAATTAATGGGGGGTGAAAAGGGGGTGATTTTTTAAAATGAGTGTATCTATATTGAACCCTTGAACTTACCATTCCATCGTTGATCGGCCACGGCTGCTACAGTAGAACAATTTAGAACTCTTAAATCTTGGGTCGTTGCGGGAATAAATTCGGTCACGATCTTAACCAAACGATGGGGTTCAGAAGAGAGCCTAACTACTTGAAATGAGGAGCAAAAATGTGCTTACTAACTTTATTAAATTGAAAGAGCACGATAACATCATTAATTTAATGTGCATTCTTGCAAAATAAAAAATATAAATTATTGATTTTTGAATGTTCCAAACACAGTCACGTCAATTCGTTTCTTACAATATCGAAGAGTTGCTTCGGAGAAGCTAATATGTTAGTGGACAGCGAAACTGAAAAACTGAAAAAAGGGAAGACCTGAAAACCGGGCACCTATTATTCCAAACGAGAACTGAGTGTTAATCCACACGATCCGTGGAAAATCTGACTTTCAACAAGTAGAACGCCTGATTTTCTCTCAATTAAGGTTATCCACCAGTCGAATACCCTTAACGGATACGGAACACCCGCCGAATGGACCCTTAATCGAACCAAACTGACTATCAGTTGCTTTGGATAGGTTGCGAAATATTATGGGAAAGCATGGTGTTCACTACAAGTTAACAGCATCATTCACTATTGAAATAAAATCCCACCATGTATTTGTCATTCATGACACCCTTAAGTGATAAGGTAATCCCGATGCTAAATGTGCATCACCCAAACAGCTGTTCGGAAGGAACCAACAACCACAGGATCCGTGAGGATCTTACATTATGTCGTTCTAAAGGAACAAAACTGCGAAATGCAGGAAACAATTACTAATCATGCATTTAGAAGAAATGCCAAACACTGAAGTTAATTAAAAAGTGGAAAGTCACTTGAAAAGTATTATTATCGAACCGATTTTCAGGTTAGAAATGGGTTTGTTATGCTTAATAAAATTACCAGTCCACGCTAAAATTTACTACAACTTTAAGGAATTCTTTCCCTTGAAAAACAATGCTACCAGTACAGATCTCTCTATTTACTGTCTGTCCCAACACACTACTTGTAAAGTGATTACTTACTTACTTTAACTATGAATAAGAATGAAAATACGACAAGATTGAAAATAAAATAAAATACTGGCTGACGAATCGAAACCGCATTCGCAACTCAAGTCTCACTCTAATACACTGAGTGTCAATATGCACACTATCAAACGAAAACGGACGTTAAAACGAGAAAACAATAAAGTCAGTAAATTAAATTAACATCTCGAAGTCATTAAAGCTTAACACGCACGAAGAATCACAGTAAAATATTGAATCTAGATCGGGTCGATGTCCAACATTTGGGCAACCCTCACTCGCTAACGGTCCCGTTATCTCAAGGAGAGCTTCGCATTGACCCTCTTCAATAAATCATATCGTACTGTAACTGCTACCTTCCCCAAGGCCAATTCAACAAAAAAACAAAAGAAACATCTAAACTGAGACTTGAGTGTGTACAGCTACCATCCCAGACCTATCGTCGGGCTCACTTGAAATCTGTACACCCTAACACTAATCATTATGTACATGATGCCTTCCAAATTCTATCGTCGGGCGTGACCTAGGACGTCTCATCCTCAGTGACTCCAAGAATAACATGTGACATCCTAAATCTATCGTCGGGCGTTAAAGTGGATCTTACTACGCCTCCCTTAACATATCAGGCGAACTAGCAATTTCAAACACCTCCGACATTTAACACACATCTGGTCAGACGAAATACGCACGACGGAACCACGTCTCTTACTATCAAATGAATGCAAGTTGAAAAACACAGTAAGTCTCTACCATTACAATACATGAACTCAAAAATAAATATACGTGACGAACGATTCTCCACCTCGAACACACTCTCAGCCTGTGCACTGAAGTGTTAGGGAAGCAAATGAACATTCCCAACACATATTTGCCATTTAGTGGATGCCTTCAAAATAATAATCATCACTACCGCATTCGAAATTCTCAAATCGTCTATCATCAATTCCAACCATATTATCACTGACCTCTCCAGTGAACAAATTCAATACAACCCAACCATGGGTCCAAAGTGCTCTTTGATCCTTGAGGTCGCTCATTATCTTATTATCCATACGGGCTTTCCGTAACAAAATCGCTGGATGTGTACTACCCAGACTTTAACATTTTACTAGAGTCGTTTTCACTTGGAATCTTTCTATAAATTTACGATGCTTCACACCATAGTCGTCTCAAATTCGGATTGATTGCGGAAAACAATACAGCCTGCCTCAACACAGCCTGTTTCCTAAATACTTCCTCTATAAAAATATAGCTTGTCTCAAACTCCTTCTCCTCGCTTTATTCCAGCGGTATCTCTCTCATCTCCACATACATATAAATCCATCGCTCTCAATCCCTTTTCCTTCAAGACCCTTTTTCATACTTCGATCCCCTGGTGAAAACGACAACCATTATTAAACACATCTCTTACTTTACTATTATTACGACTTTCGAACCTCGAGAGTCCAAGAGCACCCAACGACTTTTTGTATCATTGATATGCACGACGTCTCAAAATTTCCTTCCCATTAATGACTGTGACTCTAACAAATTTCACCGAAATCATCTAAATATGCCTGCGATCCTTGTAAAAACATACTGGTTAAATGCACTTTAACATAGAAAAATTTCCTTATCCCGCGGTAGACATTATTATTATTATTATTATTATTATTATTATTATTATTATTATTATTATTATTATTATTATTATTATTATTATTATTATTATTATTATTATTATTATCGACCAACATTTCTGAATTCAACTGACATCTGAGATTAAGATATTCGCCACGACAAATTTACACTTATAACTTTCCAAAAATCCACGCTTTGAATGATATCTCATCGAACATTCAACACAAAATTTTAAGCGTCGCATTTTACCGTTCTTGACATGAACTTTACACACTGAAATTTTCACACGCTGACCAAAAATTACAACACCTTTCGCCTGATAATTACGAATATCAACCCGACAATCATCTTGAAAAGTTGGCTGGGACAGACAATAACTAACTAACTACAACATAATATAAAATAGACAGACCTGCACAATGGTGACATTCCCAGCATTCTGATTACATCGTCACCAGCTGACCTCGGGCTTAGCCGCTCATTTTCACAGATAACATTTTCATTTCCAAAATCTCACTCATACAAACACTACCCTTCACACACACGAGATTAAAATTACCATATAAATCAGGCACTTTCTCTGTAACTTGCACCACGAACTTCCCTCGTCCTGCAGTCGACTACAACTGTCCGATGCGTTCCCAGAGTGGTTTCTCTCTCCGTTACCTCAATAAAACAGGTGTTCGGCCGATAAGGGAGCGAAACTACTCTGAATAGCTTCCCCCAAGACTCTGCTTCACTTTCAAGTGTACATGAGATGATATAAATAAAACCTGCTGCGTATATTTCAACTAGCCTACACTTTTCCTAGTTCGTCGGCAAACGTTCAGAGCTTTCCCAATCACTTTTCTTCTTAACCAAGTATATGGACCTTAGCCACGGACATGTATTTAATTATTTGTCGGTCAATCTGGCGCGAATTTCCAATGGCGACGGGCGCAAGCTCCCGCGGCTTCAAGTTCCAGATCGACACTGCAAAATCTACGGTGGGGGGTTTCTTTTATAATCTCAGGAGGGACGCTATCCCCTCTATGAGGCTTGGTTGTGTAATCTGCCAAATTGCGTCTAATAGACCGATTTTGATAAGACTTGTCCCAGAACTCCGGACAGACTTGCACTTATGTTAGATGTTAATTTTATAATTTTTCTACACTCACAACAGGGGAAATAAATTGTTTCTGCCCGTGCGTTTCGCGTGTTTTCTTCCTCCCCTGACCTTGGCACGTGTAGCTGGTTCGCTGATCTCACGCTAACATGTACTTAGGCTTAACTGCATTTAAGTTTTTCCCTGGTGTCTCTGTCTTCACGGAGGGTGTACGAATAATTTTGCTTATTTATTTCTTTATTTACTATATTATCAAAATCCCTCGTTGTGCAGAATTCCATGAATTTAAAGAATTGTCGGGCACTCGAGTCCCACCGAGGTGTCCCGGCAATTCACGAGCTTGCCGTGAGTAAGAACCTTCCCACGCGACATCGGGGCTCGTAGGAGCGCAACATGGCTGCCTTCAAACATAAAAGTACTTTCTTAATACCAAATAAATATTGGAGAAAAAAAATATTTTTCTCACCGTAGAATTATGGGTTCAATATCTCAAAACTTTTAAAATGTATGGATGTAAAAATTGGTATTTAGAATCTCCTTTAAAAATAAAGAAACACGTATTCTTTTGTTTTCGGAAAATCCCAATAGGAAGGGTGTAAAAGGGTGAATAATGGGTTGAATGGCTTTAATGAGGCTACTTATATTTCAGAACCTGAAGATATTACAGACCTGAAAATTGGTATTTTGTATCTACTTTAAAAGTAAAGAAACACGTACTTTTTCGTTTTTGTAAAATCCAAATATTGGGGGGGTGAAAAGGGGGGTGAATTTTTTAAAATGAGTGTGTCTACATCTTAAAACTTTAAAATTTACAGATGTAAAAATTGGTAGTTAGAATCTCCTCTAAAAATAAAGGAACACGTATTTTTTTGTTTCCTGTAAATCCTAATAGGAGGGGTGTAAAAGGGTGAAAATGGGTTGAATGCCTTTAATGAGGATACTTATATTTCAGAACCTGAAGATATTACAGAACTGAAAATTTGTATATGGGACCTCCTTTAAAAATAAAGGAACACGTATTTTTTAGTTTTTGGAAAATCCAATTAATGGCTGTTAAACACGAGTGACAAATTGGGGTGAATTTTTTTAAAGACTATATCTACAGAATATCTTGGAAACGTAAAATGTTACAGACGTAAAAAGTGGGTGTTTGGAATCTCCTGTAAATGTAAGGAAACATAGGTGATTTGTTTTTGGAAACTCCACTTAAGGGGAACTCAAAAGGGGTGAAATTTTAAAATGAGAATTTTTACAGTATATCTAAAAAAACTTAACATGTTACAGAAGTGAAAAATGGTATTTTTATCTCTATTAAACATAACGAATCGTGTATTTTTAGTTTTCGGAAATACCACTTTGGTGGTGGGGGGTGGGTAAAAGTGACTGAAAATGGTGTTGAATTCTTTTAATTAGGCTACTGATATCTCAAAAATGAAGATATTACAGACGTGAAATTTGATATTTGCAATCTGCTTTAAAAGTAAAGAAAGACGTATTCTCGGAAAATCCAATGAAAGGGGGGGGGGGTTGAAAGAATTGAAAATTTAATTGACTTAATTGTATGAGAATGCATACATCTAATAAAAACTAAAGTTGTTACAGACGTTAATATTCGTATTTCGATCTCCTTTAAAAACAAAGAAAAACGCGTTTTGTGGGGAAACCATCTTGGAGGTTGGGAGTGTAAAGGAGTTGAATTCCTTTCATGAGGACACAGAAATCAAAAACTGAAGAAGTTAGAGTCGTGATAATTGGTATTTAGAAGATCTTTTACTATTAAAGAAACAAGTATTTTTTGCGGGAAAATTCACTTAGGGGTGGGGGAGTAGTGTGAAATGAAGTGAAAAAAGTAAATTATTTTTATGGGGATACTTATATCTCAAAACTGAAGGCAATAGACGTGAACATTGGTGTTTGGAATCACCTTTAAACATAAAGAAACAAGCCTTCTTTTAATTTTTTTGAAGGGGGGAGGGGTGGCGGTAAATAAACTTAACGGCGGTGGGGTGTAGAAGGAGGTGAGACCTATTGATTTTACTGTTCTTAATGTACTTATAAGTATTCTCCGTTGCTCAGGCGGCAGCGCGCCGGCCTCTCACAGCTGGGTTCCGTGGTTCAAATCCCGGTCACTCCATGTGACATTCGAGCTGGAAAAACGGAGGCGGGACAGGTTTTTCTCCGGATACTCCTGTTTTCCCTGTCATCAGCCAGTCCAGCAACACATAATAGTAATAATAATAATAATAATAATAATAATAATAATAATAATGTTCCGGACCGTCGTCAAATGTGCGGACCGCGCTGGAAACGGCTCCTGGACGGGTAATGACTAAGAATGCAGTCCGGCCGCGGGTTCAGTGCCGCCAAAGCACCCAATATGACACCACGCTGGATCTTCTGAAGGATTTTATACATATTAAAATGATTATAGGAAGAGATGGCAAAGATTTACGGACCCAACTGACCGGGAGGAATACCTGTGCCTAGCCCGGGAAGTATCCTGGAAAGGAAGATTGAAAAATGGGAGGAAACGTGCCGTAATCTAATAGAAAACGAGTCAGATCGGGAATTTTGGTGGATTCTCACAGAAAACGAGTCAGATCGCGAATTTCGGCGGATTATATATCTAAAACAATAAGCATTCAATTGTAAATTTCAGTATAATACCGTAGCGAAGCACGGGTATCTTGCTAGTAATTTTATATTTTTACGGATCTGAATATCCTTCAACGTCTGTGTCTCGCAAATAACTCGTAAACAATTACTTTTTATATTTGCGCCTTTAACTTTCGCTTCGGTGATACTACCCTTCCTCTTCAGCAGTCTTGAGTGAGGTTCTACTTCTATTCCTTCAGTGTGAATCGAATGTTATTTTTTCAATAATAAATGTTAACAATCTTCTCGCGTCTTTCTTTGTGACCGCCTTCTATGCTTCTTTCTCCTCGAGTACCTGACGAAAACATTATTCCTTTGACATTTAGGAATGCTTTGATGTTTTAACACTGACGTTCTCACGTCTTAGACTCCATTTTCGTTCCAATCAGACTTCATTGAGAACAGTGAAATGGCACAATACCATCTAAGTTTAGATGCCTCTATCCTATTCTATAGTGGCTCTCCTTTTACTATATCTCGAACCTTCTCATTTCTCATCTTATCCCATCTTGTCACTCCTATCCTGCTTCTCAGAAATTTCATTTCACTTGCCTGTATTCTATTCACGGGTCTCTGCCTCATTACCCAAGTCTCAGCTGCTGAGCTCAGAGTTAGTGGGTATTTCTTTCTTTGCTATTGGGTTTACGTCACACCGACACAGATATGTCTTATGACGACGATGGGACAGGAAAGGGTAGGACTGGGAAGGAAGCGGCCGTGGCCTTAATTAAGGTACAGCCCCAGCATTTGCCTGGTATGAAAATGGGAAACCATGGAATACCATCTTCAGGGCTGCCGACAGTGGGGTTCGAACCTACTATCTCCCGAATACTGGATACTGGCCGTACTTACGCGACTGCAGCTATCGAGCTCGGTAGTTGATTTAAAATGGAAAATTATGATAAAACACAATGTCCTCAATTGAGGACACTTTATGTAGTCGGGCCTCAAGAGGATATGTTTGTATTAAAACGAACGCAAACATCGAGTCAGAATAATTCACCAATCGCTGTTAAATCCCGGCCAGCACAGGAATCGAACCAGTAATAATAACAATGATAATAATTGTGTTGTGTAAGGGTAGGAAATAAATTCCAAAAGAAGATCGGATTGTTAGTCCGAAATGATTATTTCTCGTAGTTTATTCCACTAGATTATTCCGCTCTCTCTGCCGTTGGGAATTGAAATTCCTCATCCGCCTTTGAGACCGTTGACCGTGTTTTACTCTCCTCCTTTCACAACCGGGCTTGGGACCGGCTATGGCGGAGTTCCGGAAAGTCCGCTCCTGTGCTGAGCAAATCCTAAATTTGAAATCAATAATTCCCCACAGAGTGCTGAACGGCAAAAATATAGTGATTTCTTTCATTGACTTCAAAAAAGCCTTCGATTTGGTGGACAGAGAGACCCTAGATAAGATCATCAGAGAATCTGGGGTCAAAACCAAACTGACAAACATTATCAGATAAACCTTAATAGGCACAACTTCTGAAGTTAAATTCATGGGATAATTGTCTCAGTCATTTGAAATTAAGACAGATGTGCGACAGGGTGGTGGGTTATTCAACTGTGTTCTGGAGAAAATTGTAAGAATTTGGAATTCCGAACTTGAAAATCAATGGATAACCCCGATCTGCTTGAGAAAAAAAAATGGGAGGAATCAAAGTCAACTGCTTGGCTTTCGCTAATGACTTGGCGATACTTTCAGAAAACCTAGAGGAAGAGGCCATACACATCAACCTCCTGGAAAATATCGCAAACAAGACGGGACTTAGGATCTCGAAAGAGAAGACCAAGTTCATGATGAACGACAAACATGGACCACAATTCCTTGAAACAGAGATTGAACGGATTCAGAGGGTTAAAAAGTACAAATACCTCGGTAAATCATACGGGAGAACGGACTAGAGAAAGCTGCTGTAGACGATCGTCTTCAAAAATGGAGAGAGCTTATAGACTGACTAAAAACACCTACAGCAAGAAATGCATCTCATGGAACGCCAAACTAAGGCATTACAACACTGTAGTAAAAACAGGATGTCTGTATGCCAGCGAATGCCTCTCGATGAATTACAAATTGGAGAAGCTGGAAATCCTAGAAAGAAGAATAATACGGAAAATCTTGGGCCCAATCCAGACTAAAACCGGCTGGAAACTTCAGAACAACAACTAAGTCTACAAAAATGTGGAGAAATGTTCAGAGACAATGAAAAAGAGAAGGTTGTCATTTATCGGACATTTGTCCAGAATGGACAAAACCATACTAACCAAAAAGTTATTCGACTACCTGCGGAACAAGAAGACAACGGCGGCATGGATTAAGGAAGTTCGTAAATATCTAGGGAAGTCCAACATCCAGGAAGTTCAGATGTTAGACAGGAAAACATTTGGGACCATAATTCAAAATCTGGAAGGGTTTCAAGTCAAAAGAACTGCAAAGACGGGAAGAGCCTGGACGGGTGAACAGAAGAAGGAGTACTGGAAGAAGAGGAAACATCAGACAAAGAAAAAATGAAATTGTAGCGTGATCCTCAGTGTTCAGTTCGCAAATAATAGTCTAATAATAATAATAATAGTAATAATAATAATAATAATAATCGAGCCCGTCAACGCTGTGTGGTCTGAATCTCTCAGCCCACCTCAAGAGAAAATTTTCTTTTTCAGGTATAAGGTAACCATATATTTTATTTTTCAGGTATTTTATAAATTTTATTAAAAATTAGTTTCAGCAGACTAGAGAACTTTAGTCGAAACTGAAAAGAGGTAGCTTCAGATATCACAAACTATTAAGATATCATTAACTCAGTAGTAATAGTAATTATGTCCTAAAATAATATTTACTTTCTTAAAAATAGTAATGTGTTGCTGCAATTTCAAATAGAACTTAGCGTATCGAAGACATCAATTGCAATGAAACATGGTAGGATAATTAATTAAGACATCAGGACATCGCTGTGTTCTTGTTGCTATATAGCCTCCTCAGTCCGTATGTAGCATATGCTCTACATGTGGTTTTCTTTACTTATAATAATACAAAAGAATTTAAAGCAAAAATAATAATGGTAGGAAAGTCAACTCTGAGTCCTGATGTAGCATATATGCTACACGTCATAAAACAACTTAGTGAAACATACTACATTCTTTGAATTTTTAAAATTTATTTCAGAAAACTACAATCCATCGAGTGCAAAAACAAGCTCGGGACTGAAGGGGGTAGGCTGTCCACAGCAAGACGAAATGAGTGATTCTGAACAGGAATCCGATGGTTTCATCGTTTATATTAATACAGGATTATATTAATACTCGTAGCATGCACATCTATACATTATACTGTAGACGACCAAGATAGCGTACTGTATAATATTTCATCTTCCATGATAAATGATACAAAAATATTAAAACTGTAATATTTTAGATGTGAAGTTTCGACGGTCTGTTGAATTATTTAGTTCTTCTTCCAGGTTCAACCGTGTTGTTGTTTTATGAACCTTCCAAACACAAAACAAAAACAGCTAACTGCTCCGAGTGGTTCATCTACAATCATTTGCAAAAAAAAGTTGCGCACCAAGAATGAATCTTACGAGTACAACGAATGTTGCCATACAGTATCATTATAGGCTGCCCGGCTCCATGGCTAAATGGTTAGCGTGCTGGCCTTTGGTCACAGGGGTCCCGGGTTCGATGCCTGGCAGGGTCTGGAAATTTAACCATCGTTGGTTAATTTTGCTGGCACGGGGCTGGGTGTATGAGTCGTCTTCATCATCATTTAATCCTCATCACGATGCGCAGGTCTCTTTCGGGTGTCAAATCAAAAGACCTACACTTGGTGAGCCGAACATGTCCTCGGACACTCGCTGCACTACAAGCCATACGCCATTTCATTTCATTTCATTATAGGCTGGCATGTGTCCCATGTGCGTTTAATGCTGCTTGCTTGTGCAGAATTGCCACTAGAGAACCTACGTATCCCTCGCTCATTCGAAGATGCAAGGCCGTAGTAGCAGTGAGAGCAGTGTGAGCCACAGAGCTAAGTTGAGTGAACACGCAGCATGCCCCGGCAGCACATTCGACAAGCTTTTGACCAGCTAGATGAGTTTGAGAGAAGTCACATCATCGGACAAGAGCATTAATCGCCATCTAAACCGTTCGTGGCCGTGCGGTTAGGGGCGCTCAGCTGTGAGCTCGCATCTGGGAGATAGTGGGTTCGAACCCCACTGCCGGCAGCCCTGAAAATGGTTTTCCGTGGTTTCCCATGTTCACACCAGGCAAATGCTGGAGCTGTACCTTAACTAAGGCCACGGCCGCTTCTTTCCCACTCCTAGGCTTTTCCTATCCCATAAGACCTATCTGTGTCGGTGCGATTTAAAGCCAATTGTAAAAATAATAAACCGTTCGTTCTGACTACACTGTGCGTCGATGTTGGACGCAGTGAGGACGTGAAGGTACACACAGGCGTCGAGAATGCTCGGGTCGACCCCGACGGACCACCGGCAGAGAGGATCGTCTCATCGTGCGACAGGCTGTAAACACTCTACGGGCGGCGAAGCGCACATCTAGAGATTCGTCACTGAAGTTTGAGATATACCTGGGTTCATAAATACTATATTCATTTGACTAGCAGAGTAGCATATTTCGTCACGGCGTCCCTTACTACGTCTACCATTACAACCTGCGTTCCAATGATGAGCTCACTGCTGCACTGGGACGAAACGCTGGTAATTTCACGATTGAGAAAGCCTAAAGAACTTAAATGTTTTTAATATTTTTCACTCGTATTATTATTTCAAAATAGACACTGACCTGACTGAATTGAATGTGTCAACATTTTAGTAACTGAAAACACCATGTCCTTTAAAATGAATATAATATGCCTTATGGATATTTAAAAAGTGAAAAAGAAACTTTTATCTTGTTTCTCTGTATACGTTGATATGGTTTTCCACAACATAAATAACAATGAAGTGGATCGTATAGTCAGAAGATATTTGAATTGAAAATCTTGATGCTTGTTGTTTAAAGGGGCCAACATCTAAGGTCGTCGGCCCGAATTGAAAATCTTAGGTAAGCCACTCATATTATTATTATTACCTGTATTATTATTATCGTTCAATTATGAAATGAGGGAATCCACTTATAATGTGTTGCGAATGTTGAGGGAACACCCTCAAGTCAGTCTTGAAATCGGGGCAGAATCCTGATAGGAAGAGTGGCAACTTCAAACTGTAGCGTCTTATTTAAAGCTGATATTCTCCTAAGACCCTGATACGCCTGATTCACGCCTCTAACGGATGATTCATGTCAGCTGTTTGCATACTCTAAGGTTTCCGGACCATCACCCCTCGTTCCTTCACGGCGGACGCCACACGACGTTATTCTTAATACCATACCTAGGGGTCATGGAAGTTATACAAAACCTGTCTCATAAGAGGAGGATATGTCACAACGTTATTTAAATTATATCTGTAACGACAAATTGTATCTCGGTTAGTAAGTAAGTTTTTCGTAAGACAGATACCCCCCCCATCCTCTCCCTCACCGTACATTTGATGTTAACCCGACAAAATTAGTTAAAATTCAAACCATAGTTTTCTCCCAACAGAAGTTTGGTTTAATCTACCATCTGGTAGGAGGAGTAGGAGGAGGGGGAGGAGGAGGAGAAACAAAGGGCTTACTTATTAGCTCTCTGTATACACTCTGGTCCCAAAAAAATCCCCACCTGCATGTTTTAAGGAAAAACATATTTTAAGAGAGTATTGAGAAAGAATTTCAATACTTTATTTCAGAATAACAATATACAGGATTTCTACAATATATGTGACACGCCTCAGTACTTTGTGTGACCACCTTTAGCCTTTTTGAGGGTTTGTACTCTTTGTGGCATTGACTGTACAAGTTTTTCGCAAGTAGCAGGCTCAATTTCATGATACCACACTTCAACAATTTTTTCAATTAATTATTTTCTGGTAGTGTAACAATGTTTCCTGAGTTCTGCAGACATAATAGCCCATAAATTCTCAATGGGGTTCATATCGGGTGAATTTGGGGCCCACCATAATCGCTGAATGCTGAGATTTGAGACACATTGCTGGACAACCCTGGATCAGTGACAACTGGCATTGTCGTCTTGGAAAATGAACGGTCCTAGGTTTGCACCACTAAAATGGTCCCTAACAGTATTCAAAACTTTCTTCTTAATGGTATCATATTATGCCGTTCCATTGATTGAACCCGTGCAAACTTTAATTCTTCCCCGCCCCCTTTGGAAGTTATTGCTCCCCACAGCACAACACTTTCACTAAATTTCTTAGTTTCCACAACACATTCCTTCTTTAACTCTCCGGGCTCCATCCACAGCTTTACACCACCATCATAACCGAACACATTAATTTTTTTTCGTCTGAAAAAATCACCCTACACCAATCCTCAGTTGTCCAATTTTCATACATCTCAACAATTTTTTTTTCTATCTCGGATATGCTTTTTTGTCAGGAGTAGCTTCTTTGCAGGCTTTTTCTTTTTAATGTTCATATCTGAGAGACGTCTTAACACTGTTTGGTGTGGAACGGAATGACCTAGATCATGTTGCATCATGTTGGGCTGGCATTATTCTTGCGACCACATTTATGCCTCAAACTTGTCATTCCTGTCTCCTTGTGTTTCTTTAAAACATTACCCACTGTTTTATGGTCAATGAATAACCTCCTAGCAATTTCCCTGTTGGATATTCCTTGGGAACTGAATGCAAGAATCATGCCATGCTTCCTTGGAGATAGGTCTTTCTTCCTCCCCATAACCTAAAAAAATATCAATCTTAAATTCTCTCAAAATCCAGTAAGCTATGGGAATTCTATCTACGGAGAAACAGAACAATAGCTCTCTAAAAACTTACCAGATCGGTTCCTCGTTTTACAATTCAGCTTACTGAAGAACAACTGATAAGAAGTCAGACGGAAGTACAACTAGATGTATATGATGGGAATTTTGTGAACTTCAGGCATGTGTATGCCATCTTGTGACCAAATATTGCAATGTCTCCTAAGCGCCGTATTTGAATGTCCCTCGGAAGCTGGTTCCGTGAATACGGCCAATATCAAGATAAATCTTATCACGTTGTACTGGCATTCACATCACTCCAATTAACCTATCAAAACTGAGCTTTTAATAACAAATACTACTAGAAGAGTGGCTTAACTTCATAGGAAATAAACTGATAGCACGAAAACGCTGGTACCAATGGAAGTCTTAGAAAATGAGGTTGAAATTGAAATATTGGGCCAGTATACGCAGTGGGGACATTTTTTGGACCAGAGTGTATTAACCGAAGGAGAAAACATTATACGACGTTTTCATATTTTGATCGGAGATCTTTAGCTCTGGCCTACTTTACCCAAACGGACACCATTATGCTACATTCGACGCAGAGAATTTTATATTTTAATCGTAGTTTACCAGTGCTTTCAGCCATGCAGTAACACTTAACTTTGGTATTATCTCAGGACTTTACCAGCCTAGTCGTTTTTATAAATCGTTTCTTACATCTAGGCCTAGCTGTCTATAGATTCAGTACACCTGTGATATGGCATTTTCTGCGGCAGGATTATTTCTTCCTCAAAGCCTCGCTTGACTCCATATGGCCACATGATTCAGGTGGAAGAAGGGAGCATCTATTACAGTACCATTATTTAGAGGGTACGGGAGAGTAACGCACTGAATGCGAGGAATGTACATTTCAGTGGTCCCTAACATGGATTACGTCACAGAGAACAACTAATGGCAACAGGTATCGACCAAGTTCGAGTTCAAAAATGTCTAGGTAATTCCTCTTTCGTAATTTTAAGGGGAGGTTGATTAATTTAGTGCCTTAGCTGCCCTCTTTCTATCCAGATGGCTGAGGTTTGATTTCCAATCGATCCCCGGTTAGAATTTTCACATAAAATTCACGTAATGTCAGGAAGTGCATCTGGCTTGACGCACTCGCTAAAACCCAAAACAATCCAGGCGACTCCTGCAACCCTAGGTATATTTTGGACAAGCTGAAGAAAGTTTTTTTTAATCTTTTTTGTAATTTTATACTAACCAACATTGGTTCATAGTCCTATTCCTCTGGTCAGATAATTTCCTGTTAATTATCTCGCTTTGGATCATCATCCCTTTCCTTTTCTTCTTCCCCCCTCCCCCACCCCCGTTACCGTACGGATCGAGTGGCTCGGATAGTAGGGGTTCAATCCCCGCATAGTGGGGCGGCATTTGAATATGATCAATATGGCAGCCATGTGTCGCTAGAATTACTCTCACGTAGGAAGGACTCTTATAGAACGTTCTTTCACTTCTTTTCAATTGTCCATCAAATTGTCCTTTCCGCGTTGATGCCCTAGAAATGTATAGGTATGTCTTCCGTTTTGCGAAGTTTTGATTTGGCGAATTGGTAGGTATCGTGTTTGCATTCACCAGTGTCGAATTTACCATGATGTTTTGGTTATCGAATGGCTGTTGTCATCGTTTTGATCTTCTTCGCCTATATATGGGCTGTTTCATAGACATTCCTACGATACGTTGTTTTATCGTCAAGAAACTCATGAAATGTAACTGTTTCTTCACAATGGAGTTCAATTGAAACACGGGAAATATTATTAGATTCAGAAACCAATGGTACTCAATTAAAATATAGGAAAGATGATAATACTCAGGAACCAATGGTGCTTAATTTAAACAGGGGAAAGATTATTATACTTCAGAAACCAAGGGTATTTAACTGAAACATAAGAAAGAAGATAAGGTTCAGGAACCAAGGGTGTTTGATTAAAATATAAGAAAGTCTCCGTAGTCACACTGGTGACCGGGTCCGAACGGAGGCTACTACCCTCTGTTGACCGGATAGTTCAAGCCTGCAAGGACAAATTTACACTGCTGCACTTAAACTCATGTAACGCATAAACTATTCTAGATATCGACCTCAAACCTTTAAATTACGAACTGGATTATCTTTTGTGACTGTATCTATACCTACTACATACTACAAGTCCTAGCCTATCTATACTCGACTTGTGTGCATCTGAGTCCCTGCTGTATTCCAACACACGAGATTGTTGTCCACGATTTGACATAGAAGGACCGAAAGCACTGTCAGACTCTCTCATATAATTAGAAATATCTAATTCACTGTCTCTAGTTACATTCGAATTAGAACTTCAGTCTATGTCACGCAACATTAGTACCATGGTTACCGCTTGCATCGGCAATATCTACGCGCGGTATGACTGTCCTATGTTTATTTTTCTCGCAGACGACTTGCACGACTCGCCGATGCTGCCAACCACTGTACTTAGGAACTAAATGGTACTGAGCCCTGGACCACAATTACATTTTTTGAGCCCTGGACCACAATTACATTTGTTGAGCCGTGGACCACAATTACATTTGTTTTCACATAGGTTAGGTTAGGTTAGGTTAGGTTAGGTTAGGTTAGGTTAGGTTAGGTTAGGAATATGTTTAATTTTATCGCAGGTTAGGTTAGGTTAGGTTAGGTTATTTATTTTTCTCGCAGACGACTCGCGGTTAGGTTAGGTTAGGTTAGGTTAGGTTAGCCCTGGACTATGTTTATTTTTCTCGCAGACGACTCGCACGACTTAGCCCTGGACCACAATGACGTTCCTCTTCACATTAATACACCACGGCATTCTATGTCGCTTACTGGTCACGAAATAATAGGATTGATAGAAGCAAAGCCTACTACTTCTTTCTTCGTACATAGCGCATCCAGTGCATCTGGCCATTGTTGATACAGAAAACATATCTAATTATATTGACATGGCATCGTGCGATGGATGTGTTATTAATGTAACAAGTTTTTCAGCGAATTACAAGAACAACTTCAATGATTTACTTCAATTCTATGTACGTCACAATTTGATTTCAAATAGCAGAGTATGTGAATGGTGTGGCCGTCCCGTCAAATTATTAGTGAATGAGAAGTTCAATCGTATTGTTTTTTCGTGTCGTCGCCTAACCTCCACTACATTAAGGTTGGTTCTATTTACATACATTCTTCTTCTCTATTATACATTGTTTATCATTCACGTTACATTTCCTTGTGATTTTTTCTTCTGGTGTCGGGAACGCTACGTACTACTAATAATTGGACCTCTATTTCTTTTTTATATTCAATCACAAGTCGCGCGGATTTAAGCCTCTATTTCGTATTCATATTTAAGCATAACTAGCGCTATCTATGGTTTCAAGTGTTTAGAATCGTAATTACTGCATCGAAACGTCTCAACTATTTCATCACGTTGTTATATAATCGTGGCTGGCGTTGGCACGAATGAACTCTGCATCGCCTGAAGATTTGCCCTATGAAATGTCACTACCATAGTTCAACATAGCCGGATATTCTTACTCTTATTTGTTTCATATGGTTATTCTTTGACATTGCCTCACTCTTAGGTCTTTTCATCGCGTAAGTTGGTCACAACTTCTGTCTGTATTGAATTATGGGAACGATATTTCACTGAACTAGCCTTCAACCAATGGCAGTGTCCATTCGCCCACCGTCAGCCATGATTAGCCTACTATGATACAAACTTGCGTGACAAGCTCTGAAGTTTTACCACGTTTGATAACCGTAGGTATATCTGATAACCGGTCTGCACATAATTCATCACAAATATCTATATCTGTTAGCAACTGCATGCGCCGCACCATGTTGACAGCTGCACTGAAGCTCCTAGGAATAGCTCGACATTTCCGATATTATTTTGTTATGAAGGTTTAAAGAAAAGAAGACGATGAAGCAATAGTTGCCTTATACTATTTATTCCATGACTGCACCGTTTAAGACGTATAATTTGTAGCAGCGATCAAGGAAACACGCGGTTCATAAAAACGAGAATTCTCGTATCCCGTCACGTACGATCGGCCTAGAAACTACCGTACGAGAATTCTCGGGGACCGTCACCAATGTACCACTGATGTACGTCAAGTGAAGCTAGAAAGTGCCAATAGCCCCCACTATCTTACGAAAGAGCTGTGGTGCTCTCCAAGGTGGGATCAGAAAATTGGTTACCAATGGCGTTCAACCAAATCTTTGAAGAGGGACGAACACCAGCTGACTGGTAATAGAGCACCACTTACCCATATTCAAAAAGAAGAAAATGCTCTCCTAGTGTGGGAGTGTGATGACTGAATAGCATCGTCTCTGGTATCTTATGGAGCCTTCTGCAGTTTAAATCTCAACCAGTCGTTTGGGATTTTTAAATGAAGACACATAACGTCCCTGGGGTTTGAATTCCACGTAACACATGAGATCCCGTGAATAAGTTTACTTTATCGACAGGTATTTAAAACTACGAACTTGCTTGGCTGCTCCCTCGCTGAATGTGCTAGTGTAACTACAACCGGACCAACCTTTAAGCCATACGCGTTCTGAACAAACGGAGTCAAGCAATCGTCAAAATAACCAATAATCAAGCTGGATTTTAAAATTTTGCAGCACACTTTATACAATCTATGTGCACGGCTCCTGGAGAAGAAACACCGTGAGGAGATAAATCCATTCATTCTCACATTACTGGAGGTGAAGGAAGCACTTATCGTGTGCCACACGATAGGATTTGGCTAGCATTTCGAAAACAGGGTATCCCAGAGTATCTTGTCGGCTGGATTCACCTACTGTCAAGCCGCAGCAGGAGCGTCCGATAACTTTGACATTTCAATTGGCGTACATATCATCACATCTATTCATAATTGTGGTGGGCAATGCTAGACCAGAACTTCACCAATCGATACGATAGACGATTTTCTACAGTACGCTGATGATGACATGTTAGCCATCGAAACTAAGCTTCATATCCAACGTTTCAAATCAAGGACTGGATGACAGATTGGCGCAATATGCACTGTGATCCAAAAAATATAAAACCTGACATATAATTCATAAGAAATCTGAACAATACAAGTTGATGTGATGGGTCTTCTGCAGGTGACGAAGATTGAATCGCTTGGGTCTACAATTTTAACAATGGTGAGATGGTCATCTGGCGTCATTCGATTGGAATGGGTTTATTACGTAGACATAAGAGAACGATTTGGAGTTGCGTCGATCCAGCTGATAATGTGTGAACGTCAATCACGATGTTTTGCACATATGCTGCAAGCAGAAGACTGACTACACACTGGAAGTCTTCGGAGAGAAATCCAATGGCCAAGCTAAACAATAAAGGGCTGATACGCTACATAATGGCATGAAGTGAGTACATTTACAACCTAACGTGTTCCATGACCGAATGAAATGGAGACAGCGGAAGTCAAATAGGGGACCCTGCCACAAAACAGGACGAACAATGATTAACATGATAAAGATTTGGAAATCAGTTTCGGGGCTTAGCTGGTGAGACAGGCGGCTTACATTTTCCTCTGACCTTCTTAAGGAAAGTCGAGTATATTACACTGGAATGAGCGAGTTGGCCGTACGGTGATGATCGCGCAGCTGTGAGTTTGCATTCAGGAGACAGTGGGTTTGAACCCCAGAGTCAGCAGCCTTGAAGAAGGTTTTCCGTGGTTTCACGCCAGACAAATGGTAGGGCAGTACCTTAATTAACGCCTCGGCCACTTCCTTCCCATTCCAATCCATTGTCGCCATCAGGCCTACCTGTGTAGGTGCAACGTAAAGCAAATTGTAAACTTAAAAAGAAAACTATTACTGGAATTTAGAGGTGGGTTTAGGCATTATGTGTGATACTTCCCTTCTCAGATTCAACGTGTTCTCTGTTTGTTTGTTTGTTTGTTTGGTTGGTTGTTTGTTTGTTTGTTTGTTTGTTTGTTTGTTTGTTTGTTTGTTTGTTTGTTTGTTTGTTTTTTGTTTGTTTGTTTGTTTGTTTGTTTGTTTGTTTGTTTGTTTGTTTGTTTGTTTGTTTGTTTGTTTGTTTGTTTGTTTGTTTGTTTGTTTGTTTGTTTGTTTGTTTGTTTGTTTGTTTGTTTGTTTGTTTGTTTGTTTGTTTGTTTGTTTGTTTGTTTGTTTGTTTGTTTTTCATATAAATGATATATGTAGAACCAGGTTATTAAGTAGGATTCACACATAGAAATTTTAACTGATTCACTTGTAGGAGATGAACTTGGAACACTTACACAAGATGCTTAAAATGTTCGAAAAACGGAGCATAGGAGAATTAGAGTTAAACTATAGAACCGTTGAATAAAGATCAGTATCTTGGAAGAGGCCATTGAACATTGGAGTAATGATTATAAAATACCAATTTCATAACAGATACCTACCAAAGCAAATAACGTATTCTCAGCTGAAGGGTGAATAAAATAATCAAGATGGACAGTAAAGACGATTCAAGGACGTTCTAATATCTGATTTATAAGGAAGAGCTAAGCTGACATCGGCAACGTGGAGAATGCAGCGTCTGAACGGTCTATGCAGCAACATATTGTCACGAGGGTCCACAACGTTCTGAACAACAATAGTAGTATAATGGGAGAGTTCGGCGGCCACCTCCACCTCAGGCTCCCAGTGGCCACCTCCACCTCCACCTCAGCCAGAGGCCTCCCAGTGGCCACCTCCACCTCCACCTCAGCCAGAGGCCTCCCAGTGGCCACCTCCACCTCCACCTCAGCCAGAGGCCTCCCAGATGCCTCCTCCACCTCCCGCGGGAAATTTGAATTTGTAAACAAAGCCACGTGCTTTTTGACAGCTGTCATCGACAACAACGCATCGCTAACCTCAGTACTGCCATCTTGACGGGCCTAAACCTCAGTAGTGCCAACTTAACCTCACTAGCTCGAGATAAACAAAGCCACGTGTTTTTTGACAGCCACGTGCTTTTTGACAGATTTGTAAACAAAGCCACGTGCTTTTTGACAGCTGTCATCGACAACAACGAATCGCTAACCTCAGTACTGCCATCTTGACGGGCCTAAACCTCAGTAGTGCCAACTTAACCTAACTAGCATGAGGTAAACAAAGCCACGTGTTTTTTGACAGCCACGTGCTTTTTGACAGATTTGTAAACAAAGCCACGTGCTTTTTGACAGACAACAACGCATCGCTAACCTC
The DNA here is from genome assembly GCF_040414725.1 of Anabrus simplex. Lineage (NCBI taxonomy): Eukaryota > Metazoa > Arthropoda > Insecta > Orthoptera > Tettigoniidae > Anabrus > Anabrus simplex. The sequence continues at coordinate 219,113,232 of NC_090265.1, read as the reverse complement.
AGTACTGCCATCTTGACGGGAATAAACCTCAGTAGTGCCAACTTAACCTAACTAGCTCGAGATAAACAAAGCCACGTGCTTTTTGACAGCCACATGCTTTTTGACAGCTGCCATCCGCCATCTTTAAACTACAGAGCGCTGTGCTGCCCTCTTGCGTCACCTGTCATCGGCAGTGCTGCCATCTTGGCGGGCCTAAACCTTAGTGCTACCAACTTAACCTCACTAGCTCGAGATAAACAAATCCACGTGCTTTTTGACAGCCACGTGCTTTTTTGACAGCTGTCATCCGCCATCTTTAATCCATAGAGCACAGTGCTGCCCTCTTTAGCTACTTACCTTTGAAATGTGGTGGCGGATAATTTGAAAAATGCTTTTTGACAGCAGCCATCTTGCATCGCAAACCTCAGTGCTGCCCTCTTTAGCTAGATACCTGTGGTAGCAGACAATTCCACGTGACAGCAGCCATCTTTAATCAAGAGAGCACCGTGCTGCCCTCTATGTGGTGGCGGCAAATTGAAAAATTCCACGTGCTCTTGTTTGGAAACAAACTCACGTGCTTTTTTGACAGCTACCATCCACCATCTTTAATCAACAGAGCACAGTGCTGTACTCATTAGCTAGATACCTTTGAAATGTGGTGGCGGCAATTTGAAAAATTCTATGTGCTCTTGTTGGGAAACAAAGCCACGTGCTTTTTTGACAGCTGTCATCCGCCATCTTTAATCAATAGAGCACCGTGCTGCTATCATGCGGGCAATTTCATCACCTATCACCCGCCATCTTTAATCTACAGAACACCGTGCTGCCCTCTTTATGGCTACTACCTTAAGCATGTAGTAGCGGGCAATTTGAAAAGTTCTGTTAGCTATCATCCGCCATCTTTAATCAAGAGAGCACCGTGCTGCCATCTTTAGCTAGATACCTTTGAAATGTGGTGGCGGCAAATTGAAAAATTCCACATGCTCTTGTTTGGAAACAAACTCACGTGCTTTTTGACAGCTACCATCCGCCATCTTTAATCAACAGAGCATAGTGCTGCCCTCTTTAGTTTGAAATGTGGTGGCGGCAAATTCCACATGCTCTTGTTTGGTAAACATAGCCACGTGCTTTTTTGACAGCTATCATCCGCCATCTTTAATCCAGAGAGCACCGTGCTGCCCTCTTTATCGCAGTAGATGTAAATTCGTCACCTGTCATACGCAGTGCTGCTATCTTTAGCTAGATACCTTTGAAATGTGGTGGTGGATAATTTAAAAAGAAAAATTCTACAGCAGTCCTCTCTCGACGCTAATTGCATAAGATGGCGGCTATACATGACTCCTTAAGGGTGCTTACGTAAGATGGCTGCTATACACAGGTTCTTATGAGACGCCCTTGGGATGCTTGCGCAAGATGGTGGTTATACAAGGCTCCTTATGAGACACCCTAGTGATGCTTGCGCAAGATGGCGGTTGCTCTTATGAGGCGGCTTAAGGGTCCTTGCACAAGATGGCTAGAGACGCCCTAAGGATGCTTGCGCAAGATGGCGGACACAAGATGGCGGCTATACACGTCTCCTTATGAGACGCCTTAAGGGTGCTTGCGCAAGATGGCTGCTGCTCTTAGCTTAGAGGCTAACGTGTCGTGCTAGTTCGATTCATTAAATTTAGGGCTTAAATGCAAAATGTTAAATATCTCGAAAGCAGTGCACCGTAGAGCAAAACGGACAAAATTTTTCTGCCTAATACCTAGGTTCGCAGTATGAGGAACAAGAAAATCATAGTCTAATGATGGGATCAACGGTTCGGTTCCTACTTAGGCCCTTTGGCATTTGCTCTGTTTTAGCTTGTATTGAAGCGAGTCTTCGTAACATGATCAGGTTTAGCTATGGTAGAGAGTATAACGTGCCGTGCAGGTTCGATTCATTAAATTTGGAGGCTTAAATGCAAAATGTTAAATATCTCGAAAACGATGCATCGTAGAGCAAAACGGACAAAATTTTTCCGCTTAATACGTAGGTTCGTAGTATCAGGAACAAGAAAAAACATAGTCTAATGATGAGATCAACGGTTCGATTCCTACTTAAGCCCTTTGCCATTCGCAGCTATCTATTTCTACAAGATGGTGGCTGCTCTTATGAGAAACAAGATGCCTTGAGACGTCCTAGGGATGCTTACGCAAGATGGCAGACACAAAATGGTGACTATACATAGCTCCTTATGAGACGGCCTAGGGGTGCTCGCACAAGATGGCGGCTACTCTTATGAAGAAAGCTAGCTTAGAGGCTACTGTGCAAGATAACAGCTGCTGTTATGCATGTGGTGGAGGGCAATTTGAAATTCTATGTGCTTAATCAACAGAGCACCCTGCTGCCCTCTTTAGCTGAAATGTGGTGGTGGATAATTTGAAAAATTCTTTTGACAGCTATCATCTTTAAACAAAGGCGACTATACATAGGCTGTTAAGGCCTTATCATTCTCCTCCTCCTCCTCCTCCTCCTCCTCCTCCTCCTCCTCCTTCTCTACCTCCTCCTCCGCCTCTTATGTCAAGGCATAGCTTTATATCGAACAAGTTTAAACCTGCATCGCGAAGGCAAGCGTGTGCAGCGATAACATTATTGTGCATGTTTAGACTTTCGAAACATAAGAAGAGTAGAATCAAACGCTGTACTCGATACGACATGTGATCAGAACATTGATTGATGCGTTCAGAAAACAAAATAAGTGATCAAGACTAGAATCGAACAATGTACTCAATACATCATGTGTTTAGAATATGTCAGGGGATACGCTTGTTCTAAGAAGATCAGATTGAAACATAACAAGACTAGAATAGAACACTGTAATCGATGTTGTTAACTTCAACATGTGATCAGAACATTGATTGATGTGTTCAGAACACAAAATAAGTGATCATGACTAGAATCGAACACTGTACTCGATACAACATGTGATCAGAACATTGATCGATGTGTTCAGAACACGAAATAAGTGATCAAGACTAGAATCGAACGCTGTACTCAATACAACATGTGTTTAGAACATGTTAGGGGGTACCCTCGTTCTAAGAAGATCAGAATGAAACATAACAAGACTAGAATCGAACACTGTAATCGATGTTGTTAACCTCAACATATGATCAGAACATTGTTTGATGTGTTCAGAGCAAAAGTACAATTTTGATGATTTGCGCAGCTAACTCGCTTGGTAAACGATATAGCCAAAGTATAACTTCAAATTATTTACCTTCCATCATTCGTCTTGTGTGTAAAAATCAGTCGAACAAGTTATCGCATAAACATGGCTGAAAAAAAATCGTGATAGGGTATGGAACCCAGGGGTTACATCTTATCAGAAGGGCAAAAAGGATGAAAGGACTCTTCCTCCTCCTTACCGCACATTCCTTGGCTAAAGGGCTAATGGGCTAAAGGGCTAATGGGCTAAAGGGCTAAAGGGCTAATGGGCTAAAGGGCTAAAGGGCTAAAGGTGCAACAACCTCATCGATCGCTATCAGCAAGAACGCTTGTACTTTGTTAAGTGTAGAAAATTAATCTTTATTGGTAAATGGTTTTATGTTCAGAACAAGGAATGGAACCTAGGGGTTACGTCTTACCTAATAAAATCCCCGAGGTGCGATGAGTTACGTTTTTCGAACTAGTGTTTGGAACACTGAACTTTTCAAGATGGCAAGAGTGAGGTTAGCAATGTTCTGTTGATGGATTTTAAATTCCGCGCTACAACATGCATAAGGTGGCAGCCCTTGAGGTTTACTCCCGTAAAGATGGCAAGAGTGAGGTTAGCAATGTTCCGTTGTTGGATTTTTAAAATTCCCCGCTATAACATGCAAAAGGTGGCAGCCTTGAGGTTTACCGCCGTAAAGATGGCAGCAGTGAGGTTAGCGACGCTCCATTGTCCTTCAAAGTGAGGTTAGGGTTCGTCAAGAAGACAGCTGTCAAAAAAGCACGTGGCTATGTTTACCAAACAAGAGCACGTGGTCGTGACGTCACGGTCACGTAATCAATCCTTAGCTCGACGTCGCTAAGAGCAGCATTAGGATTAGCTATGCTTAAAAGTCTTGGGAACAGAGCAGCAGTATGAATTGCTATGTTTCAAAGCGTGTACACATCACCTATCGATTTTACATACATCGACCATCGAACTAAACTTCATCCGCTAGATCGTGCTGCTATCTTAGCATGACTTTAAAGTACAATGAATAGCCATGTTTCAAAGCGTGTACACATTACCTATCGATTTTGCACGCATCGACTCTCGTACTAAACTTCTCCCGCTAGATTGTGCTGCTATCTTAGCATGACTAAGATGCATGAACTGAAAGTACGAAGAATAACCATGTTTTAAAGCGTGTACACATTACCTATCGACTTTGCATGTATCGACTCTCGTACTAAACTTCTGCAGGTAGATTGTGCTGCTATCTTAGCATAACTTATACGCATGAACTTAAAGTACAGAGAATAGCTATGTCTCAAAGCGTGTACACATTACTTATTGATTTTGCATGCAACAAATATCGTACTAAACTTCTTCCTCTAGATTGTACTGCTATCTTAGCATAACTTATACACATGAACTTAAAAGTAGAATAGCCATGTTTCAAAGCGTGTACACATTACTTATTGATTTTGCATGCATCAAATATCGTACTAAACTCCTTCCGCTAGATTGTGCTGCTATCTTAACACAACCTATACGCATGACCTTAAAGTAAAAAGGTGTGTACACATCACCTATCGATTTTGCATGCATCGAATCTCGTACTGAACTTCGTCCGCTAGATTGTGCTGGTATCTTAGCATAACTTATACACATGAACTTAAAAGTACAAAGAATAGCCATGTTTTAAAGCGTGTACACATCAACTACCGAATTTGCATGTATTCACTCTCGTACTAAACTCCTTCCGCTAGATCGTGCTGCTATCTTAGCATAACCAATACGCATGACCTTAAAGTAAAAAAGAATAGCCATGTTTCAAAGTGTGTACACATTACCTATCGACTTTGCATGCAACAAATATTGTACTAAACTTCTTCCGCTAGGTTGTGCTGCTATCTTAGCATAACCTGTACGCATGTACTTAAAGTACAAAGAATAGCCATGTTTCAAAGCGTGTACACATTACTTATTGATTTTGCATGCATCAAATCTCATACTAAATTTATTCCGCTAGATTGTGCTGGTATCTTAGCATAACCTATACGCATGGCCTTAAGGTACAAAGAATAGCCATGTTTCAAAGCGTGTACACATTACCTATCGATTTTGCATGCATTGACTCTCGTACTAAACTTCTTCCGCTAGATTGTGCTGACATCTTAGCATAACTTATACACATGAACTTAAAAGTACAAAGAATAGCCATGTTTCAAAGCATGTACACATTACCTATGGATTTTGCATGCATTGACTCTCGTACTAATCTCCTCCCGCTAGATTGTGCTGCTATCCTAGCATAACCTATACGCATGACCTTAAAGTAAAAAGAATAGCCATGTTTCAAAGTGTGTACACATCACCTATCGATTTGCATGCAACAAATATCGTACTAAACTTCTTCCGCTAGATTGTGCTGCTATCTTAGCATAACTAAGATGCATGAACTGAAAGTACGAAGAATAACCATGTTTTAAAGCGTGTACTCATTACTTATCGATTTTACATACATCGACTCTCGTACTAAACTTCTTGCGCTAGATTGTGCCGCTATCTTAGCATAACCTGTACGCATGAACTTAAAGTACAAAGAATAGCCTTGTTTCGAAGCGTTTACACATTACCTAATGATTTTGCACGAAACGACTATCATACTAAACATTTCCCACTAGATTGTGCTAAAATCATGTAAGTGTGCTGCTATCCTCGCATAACCTATCGATTTTACATGCATCTACTATCGTACTAGACTTCTTCCGCTAGAGCATGTAGCAATCGCTTTTGAGTATCCCTAACCCATGTGCATGAACTTAAAGCATAAAGACGAGCTATGTTCTAAAGCGTGTACACATCACCTATCGATAATGTATGTATCGAATATCGTACTAAACTTCTCCTGCTAGAGCGTACGAGTATCGCTTGTGCTTGCACGAACTTAAAGCATAAAGAATAGCAATGTATAAAAATCTTGTAAACAAAGCAGCAGCATTACGTATAGTTAAGATTAAATGCGTGCACACATCATGTATCCATGACGCACACAGTACTAAACTTATTCCATTAGAATGTACAAAGTTCGCATGTGTTTGTGCTGCTATCTTAGCATAGCCTATGTGAATGAACTTAAAGCTTAAAGAATAGTGATGTATAAAAATCTTGTGAACATAGCAGAGTGTTAACTACGTAGGTGTAGACATTGAACTTTACATGCTGAGGCAGCATACTACGTGACCGTGACGTCACGACCACGTGCTCTTGTTTGGTAAACATAGCCACGTGCTTTTTTGACAGCTGTCTTCTTGACGAACCCTAACCTCACTTTGAAGGACAATGGAGCGTCGCTAACCTCACTGCTGCCATCTTTACGGCGGTAAACCTCAAGGCTGCCACCTTTTGCATGTTATAGCGGGGAATTTTAAAAATCCAACAACGGAACATTGCTAACCTCACTCTTGCCATCTTTACGGGAGTAAACCTCAAGGGCTGCCACCTTATGCATGTTGTAGCGCGGAATTTAAAATCCATCAACAGAACATTGCTAACCTCACTCTTGCCATCTTGAAAAGTTCAGTGTTCCAAACACTAGTTCGAAAAACGTAACTCATCGCACCTCGGGGATTTTATTAGGTAAGACGTAACCCCTAGGTTCCATTCCTTGTTCTGAACATAAAACCATTTACCAATAAAGATTAATTTTCTACACTTAACAAAGTACAAGCGTTCTTGCTGATAGCGATCGATGAGGTTGTTGCACCTTTAGCCCTTTAGCCCTTTAGCCCATTAGCCCTTTAGCCCTTTAGCCCATTAGCCCTTTAGCCCATTAGCCCTTTAGCCAAGGAATGTGCGGTAAGGAGGAGGAAGAGTCCTTTCATCCTTTTTGCCCTTCTGATAAGATGTAACCCCTGGGTTCCATACCCTATCACGATTTTTTTTCAGCCATGTTTATGCGATAACTTGTTCGACTGATTTTTACACACAAGACGAATGATGGAAGGTAAATAATTTGAAGTTATACTTTGGCTATATCGTTTACCGAGCGAGTTAGCTGCGCAAATCATCAAAATTGTACTTTTGCTCTGAACACATCAAACAATGTTCTGATCATATGTTGAGGTTAACAACATCGATTACAGTGTTCGATTCTAGTCTTGTTATGTTTCATTCTGATCTTCTTAGAACGAGGGTACCCCCTAACATGTTCTAAACACATGTTGTATTGAGTACAGCGTTCGATTCTAGTCTTGATCACTTATTTCGTGTTCTGAACACATCGATCAATGTTCTGATCACATGTTGTATCGAGTACAGTGTTCGATTCTAGTCATGATCACTTATTTTGTGTTCTGAACACATCAATCAATGTTCTGATCACATGTTGAAGTTAACAACATCGATTACAGTGTTCTATTCTAGTCTTGTTATGTTTCAATCTGATCTTCTTAGAACAAGCGTATCCCCTGACATATTCTAAACACATGATGTATTGAGTACATTGTTCGATTCTAGTCTTGATCACTTATTTTGTTTTCTGAACGCATCAATCAATGTTCTGATCACATGTCGTATCGAGTACAGCGTTTGATTCTACTCTTCTTATGTTTCGAAAGTCTAAACATGCACAATAATGTTATCGCTGCACACGCTTGCCTTCGCGATGCAGGTTTAAACTTGTTCGATATAAAGCTATGCCTTGACATAAGAGGCGGAGGAGGAGGTAGAGAAGGAGGAGGAGGAGGAGGAGGAGGAGGAGGAGGAGGAGGAGAATGATAAGGCCTTAACAGCCTATGTATAGTCGCCTTTGTTTAAAGATGATAGCTGTCAAAAGAATTTTTCAAATTATCCACCACCACATTTCAGCTAAAGAGGGCAGCAGGGTGCTCTGTTGATTAAGCACATAGAATTTCAAATTGCCCTCCACCACATGCATAACAGCAGCTGTTATCTTGCACAGTAGCCTCTAAGCTAGCTTTCTTCATAAGAGTAGCCGCCATCTTGTGCGAGCACCCCTAGGCCGTCTCATAAGGAGCTATGTATAGTCACCATTTTGTGTCTGCCATCTTGCGTAAGCATCCCTAGGACGTCTCAAGGCATCTTGTTTCTCATAAGAGCAGCCACCATCTTGTAGAAATAGATAGCTGCGAATGGCAAAGGGCTTAAGTAGGAATCGAACCGTTGATCTCATCATTAGACTATGTTTTTTCTTGTTCCTGATACTACGAACCTACGTATTAAGCGGAAAAATTTTGTCCGTTTTGCTCTACGATGCATCGTTTTCGAGATATTTAACATTTTGCATTTAAGCCTCCAAATTTAATGAATCGAACCTGCACGGCACGTTATACTCTCTACCATAGCTAAACCTGATCATGTTACGAAGACTCGCTTCAATACAAGCTAAAACAGAGCAAATGCCAAAGGGCCTAAGTAGGAACCGAACCGTTGATCCCATCATTAGACTATGATTTTCTTGTTCCTCATACTGCGAACCTAGGTATTAGGCAGAAAAATTTTGTCCGTTTTGCTCTACGGTGCACTGCTTTCGAGATATTTAACATTTTGCATTTAAGCCCTAAATTTAATGAATCGAACTAGCACGACACGTTAGCCTCTAAGCTAAGAGCAGCAGCCATCTTGCGCAAGCACCCTTAAGGCGTCTCATAAGGAGACGTGTATAGCCGCCATCTTGTGTCCGCCATCTTGCGCAAGCATCCTTAGGGCGTCTCTAGCCATCTTGTGCAAGGACCCTTAAGCCGCCTCATAAGAGCAACCGCCATCTTGCGCAAGCATCACTAGGGTGTCTCATAAGGAGCCTTGTATAACCACCATCTTGCGCAAGCATCCCAAGGGCGTCTCATAAGAACCTGTGTATAGCAGCCATCTTACGTAAGCACCCTTAAGGAGTCATGTATAGCCGCCATCTTATGCAATTAGCGTCGAGAGAGGACTGCTGTAGAATTTTTCTTTTTAAATTATCCACCACCACATTTCAAAGGTATCTAGCTAAAGATAGCAGCACTGCGTATGACAGGTGACGAATTTACATCTACTGCGATAAAGAGGGCAGCACGGTGCTCTCTGGATTAAAGATGGCGGATGATAGCTGTCAAAAAAGCACGTGGCTATGTTTACCAAACAAGAGCATGTGGAATTTGCCGCCACCACATTTCAAACTAAAGAGGGCAGCACTATGCTCTGTTGATTAAAGATGGCGGATGGTAGCTGTCAAAAAGCACGTGAGTTTGTTTCCAAACAAGAGCATGTGGAATTTTTCAATTTGCCGCCACCACATTTCAAAGGTATCTAGCTAAAGATGGCAGCACGGTGCTCTCTTGATTAAAGATGGCGGATGATAGCTAACAGAACTTTTCAAATTGCCCGCTACTACATGCTTAAGGTAGTAGCCATAAAGAGGGCAGCACGGTGTTCTGTAGATTAAAGATGGCGGGTGATAGGTGATGAAATTGCCCGCATGATAGCAGCACGGTGCTCTATTGATTAAAGATGGCGGATGACAGCTGTCAAAAAAGCACGTGGCTTTGTTTCCCAACAAGAGCACATAGAATTTTTCAAATTGCCGCCACCACATTTCAAAGGTATCTAGCTAATGAGTACAGCACTGTGCTCTGTTGATTAAAGATGGTGGATGGTAGCTGTCAAAAAAGCACGTGAGTTTGTTTCCAAACAAGAGCACGTGGAATTTTTCAATTTGCCGCCACCACATAGAGGGCAGCACGGTGCTCTCTTGATTAAAGATGGCTGCTGTCACGTGGAATTGTCTGCTACCACAGGTATCTAGCTAAAGAGGGCAGCACTGAGGTTTGCGATGCAAGATGGCTGCTGTCAAAAAGCATTTTTCAAATTATCCGCCACCACATTTCAAAGGTAAGTAGCTAAAGAGGGCAGCACTGTGCTCTATGGATTAAAGATGGCGGATGACAGCTGTCAAAAAAGCACGTGGCTGTCAAAAAGCACGTGGATTTGTTTATCTCGAGCTAGTGAGGTTAAGTTGGTAGCACTAAGGTTTAGGCCCGCCAAGATGGCAGCACTGCCGATGACAGGTGACGCAAGAGGGCAGCACAGCGCTCTGTAGTTTAAAGATGGCGGATGGCAGCTGTCAAAAAGCATGTGGCTGTCAAAAAGCACGTGGCTTTGTTTATCTCGAGCTAGTTAGGTTAAGTTGGCACTACTGAGGTTTATTCCCGTCAAGATGGCAGTACTGAGGTTAGCGATGCGTTGTTGTCTGTCAAAAAGCACGTGGCTTTGTTTACAAATCTGTCAAAAAGCACGTGGCTGTCAAAAAACACGTGGCTTTGTTTACCTCATGCTAGTTAGGTTAAGTTGGCACTACTGAGGTTTAGGCCCGTCAAGATGGCAGTACTGAGGTTAGCGATTCGTTGTT